>NC_056732.1:1207815336-1207847836 GCF_019279795.1 Protopterus annectens | reverse complement strand
ATAGTAGCAACACTGTTAGTTTGTTAGCAAATATTGGACTTAGTAGTGTAGGTATTGATTTATTTCCTGTATTTGTTGTTTATTAGTACAGGTGATCCTGACAGTGAAAGTGTAGGACTCTTACCACCTGATGTCAGAGTATTAGCAGACTCTGATGATGATGGTGGCCAGAGGCACAGCTGGGGGTGCAGAGGTTGAGTCTGACACTGAGGATGACATTCAGCCATCCTCTGTAATTCCATCATACACAGCCAGCAGGCCTATGCCATCATATTCCAATAAGCCATCACATATTGGGCAGGTGGAGGGTGAGACACTTGATCAGAGTAGTGTGGTTACTGCGGCTCAAGTGTTGATTCTGGTTGCAGCCAAAATTTGGACAAGGTGCCATGCAAGAGAGTTGTTAGGGGTGATCGGAGGAGGCCTGCAGTCCATCCTCCACTTGATCCAAGTGTGTCTTTCTGTGCACTCAACATATGTTTAGGCCCATCATGGAGGTGCAGGAGCATTCCAATAGGTCTTCTGAAGAAATGCCTAGGGTTATAGATGTGGCACAGGCTGACATGTGTGACTGCCTTTACCATGTTGCTGATTCAATGGACTGGATGAATGATACATTGGAACCGGTAGTACCTGTGATGAAATGTCTGCCAGGGGAGGACAGGATCCACATGGGCATTGGTCAGCCACATTATCTGATGTTAGCCAATGTGGCAATGCTTGCTCATGCTCCCATAGTGGCACTACTTCTACTGCTCTGTCAGTGGTTAAGGTGTCTACACCCAGGCATGGCTGGCCATGGGATTGTGGTCCTGCATGTCCTACTGAAGAGAGGTCATCCAACAGACATCAGTCACATTCAGGTAGCAGCAATGTATCTGACTGTGTGCATGCACTTGCCAGTGCAACTCCTGGCAAAGTCAGTTCGCAGAGTTGGGTACGGCAACGATGAACTGCCACCACTACCATGCACAGCTCACACCTGTCTGACATACAAAGATGTAGAGCTTGCTCAGAGCTTGGCTTTATTGTTGAAGACACTCACACATGAATTTCCGCTGGAGGACCCCACCCCCACCCCACCCCCACCCCCTCACACACACACACAGTTGCATGGTTCAGCCATGAGATTTAAAGCTTATTCTGTTCCAGTGGCCTTTTATCACTTTATCCAAATGCCTGCCTGTTTCTTTTTTTTACTCACTCACACTCACACACACTTAGTTAACTTTTGTGTCATCCTAGGCTACCTGCCCCCCCCACACACACACACAATAGCCTATGCAAGTGATGATAACTGTGTCATATCCTTGTTTTCTATCCTTTTGATTCAGGGATACATAAGTTTTGTGTCTGATGCTCAAGGTGCATAGCTGACTTAGAGCTTAAATTATCTTTTTGTGATGCTGTTTTGTTTATTGTACTGCTTTCTTACAGGTTTTTGTAATGTGTACATGTACATACCTCCCACACTCTTACATCAAAAACGGTGGACCAATCCATAAAGTAATGTTGGAGAAAGGCTGAACAATAGGGAGATGTTTTAAATATTTTGATCTTACAATGTTAGAGACAGTTGAATCAAACTCTAACAAAGTATTTTTAGGACTTTTCTGAGGGATATGAAGTCTGAAACTTAAATGTGTGCTATTCATTTTTAACTTCTCTCCTTAATGATTTGCCAATACAAGAGTATGAGGCCAAGCTGAGGACATTCAGTCACCGTCAGCACTTCTGAGAGGTATTAGTGTATGAATCTTGATGCCTGAGGCCTATTACTTGATAGAGGACAAAGGTATTCACATAAGTCACTGCTGTCAGATCTTGAAGTCATTGCTGTAAATATCAAGCACCTTTCACTTACTTACATTACCAAGTAATAGTAGTCAAGGCTATGCCATTCATTTGTATTATTACACATGTTTTGTTCTATTCCAGGTTCAGCACTTACCCTGTAAATCCAGTAGTTGCTACAGTTTTAGTCCATGGCTGACTCTGTCTGATGCTTGGAGTACACAGCCATTAAATGAGTAGGTAAAGGTTGTGAGCATTGCCTGGCATCCATGTTACTATAAGTATGTGTATAGGATGAAGGTGTTAGCCTCTTAGGTGGTGAATGAGTGTGCTATGCGTTGCCTCTTAGCCAATGTGAGGGCATATTGAGCATGCCTAAGTCTGCCTACACCCACACCAACTACTGGTTCCTCCTCTGACTCCTCACCTGTGTGTGGCTGTGGTGACCTTGCCACTGGTAGTCATATGTTTGCTCCTTCCCTTTGTTGATCCCGCTGAAGCTATTTTCTCAAGATGAAGTTGTGAAGCATGGCACAGACATTAAAGATTTCAGTACGTGTACGTGGATTGTACTGCAGGGCTCCCCCAGATGTATCTAGGCACTGGAACTGTGACTTCAGCAAGCCAAATACCCTCCCCATAATATTTCTGGCATGAGCGTGTTCTCATTATGGCATTCTTTATTGGGTGTGTGTGCATTTTTGATGGGCGATATCAGCCACAGTTCCAGTGCATAACATGCATCCCCCAGTAAATGACCCTATAGGATACCACCACTAGTGAACATCTGATACAGTTGGGAGTAATGCCAGATATGTGAGTAGGGTAACTGTCTGGGCTGCCAGCAGACACATTTAAGATGATGCCTTAGCATTACAAATGGATTGTCAGTTAATGGAGTAGAAGCCTTTTTTATTTATGTAGGCCTTCCCTGTTCCCTGGTTGGTGCTTTGATTTTTATATCTGTACAATCTATGGCACCCAGTGCTTCAGGGTAGTGTGCTACACAGTGGAATTCCTGCATATTTATGACCCTGTCCTAAGGTGTACTGGTAAAATATATGTGGTCCCTGGCATGTTGGAGATTAGTATTTAGGAATTGCTGGAGGATCCTGGATGCTGATTCTTGTGCACCTCCAGCATGTCTCTTGTTGGTCTCTGAAAGGCTGCTGTAGCTAACATTTCAAGTGCTATGCATACCTTTGTCTCCATTGGTATTGCTTCCCCTCTGTTTGCCCTTGGTCTGAGTTGAGGATGACATAGGTTGCAGAGTTCCTGTAGTGTGTCTCTCTCCACCCTGTAGCACTCTACAATTTCCACCTCATGTAAATTGTGATAAGTTAAACGGGGTCTGAAAACTTCTCCTTCTTGGCCATGGTCCATTAGCAGCAACAGCAGCATAAACTTCAGCCTGCTTTACATACACATGAATTAAAGCAAGAAGAGCCCCAAACATTCTTTTTATGTAGACTATTTTCCATAGCTGTATTCCAGTAGATTTTGGAATTCACAAATAAAACCAGCACTGAGTCTACATGGTTGCTTTATACCTTGTTGAATAGCTCCTCTGTCTTGGATTGTTTGTTTAGCATACAATTCATCTGCTTATGCTGTAATTAGCATACTACAGTGCTTATCATAATTGTGTGTCTCTACGCACCATGTAGAGCTGCTTACTGAATACAAAACAGTGCACTACCATGTGCACGTTGTGCCACAATGTGCACATGATTTTAGCAACTCATGTTGGGTTTATTGAATCAACACCATATTTGTTTTATTTATTCTACTGTTTTGTTTTTCTTTTGAATTCTACTTACATTTTTATTCCCAAATATTACACCTAACATGGAAATTTCATGCATTGCAAAATAAATACCCCCTATCTTTACTACATCACCTAAGCCTTTACATTCCTCTTTATTTAAAGCAATCCCTATCACCTCTAGATACTCATTTGTGCAAATTATTACTTTTTATCCAATGTGTTTTTCTACAATTATTATAATGTCATCTGCATATGTTAACAGAAGTGGAATTCCTAACCTTTCAGGTGTTATATACCCCACCTTTTTCATTTTGTAATTCATTTCACATACTATTGCATTCATAACTAATACAAGGATTATACAACTCACTGGACATCCCTGTCTTACATCACTCTTCATATGTACCTCTTGTCTTAAACAGTCATTTACAAGCATTTTTACTTTATTATTACTATACTCTAATATATATAATTTCTTAACTTTCCCACTTATATTGTATACCTTCATTATTTCCCATACATTTTCATGCCCAGTTATGTCAAATACTTTAATAAGGTCTCCTACCATGATTTTTGCTTTTTATTTTCTATTCATAATATCATCTACAATATCTCTAGCTATCATTTTTAATGCTTGACAACCACTCCTCTTTTTACTATATATACTATCTTCCATAATATTTTCCATTTTAGTTTCAATTCTCTTTTGTATTGTTTTCATAAAGCTCTTATAATCATTATTATTTAATAGTGTCTCCAGTCTTCTATCTTCCATCTTCCATGTAAATTGAAGTATTCCACTACATAATTCTTTATACATAAAACCTTCATTTAACCATCCATTCAAAATCTTTAAAAATATTTTTTGCCAATCCCGTACATTTTTATGAACTTCATACCCTATTCTATCTGGTCCTACAGCAGAATCTATATTTATTTGTCCTAATACTTTATCTAGCTCATTTACAGAAATCTCCTCTTCCAAATCTTTATTCTCTTTTCTGTTACCTTTTTTACTTTCCATGTTTTTTTCATTACTGTTAGAAAAATATGTATTTAAATATATGTGAAATGCTAGTTTAAAAGCAAAGTAGTTTATAATGCATTTTATTCTATTAATCGTATAACAGAAGGGATAAATTCATGTGTAAATGCAAGTAGCTTCTGAAACGGCAGTGTGCTTTGACCCCTGACCC
This sequence comes from Protopterus annectens, assembly GCF_019279795.1. Lineage (NCBI taxonomy): Eukaryota > Metazoa > Chordata > Ceratodontiformes > Protopteridae > Protopterus > Protopterus annectens. Next base: position 1,207,843,078 of record NC_056732.1, on the reverse strand, counting down.
TGGCAGCTGCCAGCTCAGCAAGCTTAATGTTTATGCTTTTCATAAGTGATTATCTGTTGGGTCAGGAAATTAAATGTGTAAATCTTCCGCTCCTTCCTGATGAGATAACTTGTCCTTGTAAATGATGAAATCTTCTCTTCCTGCATGAAGTAACTTGTCCTTGGAGATAAAAACACAGCTGGTAAAGAAAGTGAAACAGTGAACAAATATGTATGTTAAAGACTGAATCTGCTATTGTATTCGAACTGATATGAGACCTTTAAAAAGTAACTTTACAGGAAGATATTGTGCCTGACCGGATGAAACAGCAAGGTTGTATTATTATCAAAAGAATGTTTTTGATAAATATACAACTGCAGCTGTTGCATGAATAAAGGCCTGTAAGCTAAAGTGATGTAAATGCCCTGTGACTTGTAACGGCAGTAAGATGGGAACAACTTGAATGTTAAACCTATATAAACTTGTGAACTTCCTGTATCATGTTAGACAAAATTCTGTACTTGTATGGTTTTTTGCCTCCTGGTGTACACTAGTAAACTTTTGAATCTAAACCTCCTGCGTATTGAATTCTGAATTTTATTTAACAGTTTGGCCCTTTCGAGACGGAATTCCCTTGGTAAGCTGCAGATCAGAGCGTATCGGTGGTCGAATACTGCGCAGGAGAAGTTACCAAAATGGTTCTTCTTGAGTGAAAAGACCTCCGACTGAATTGTCGTGTGTAAAGAGGCTGGCCACTTTCTGATCTGTGGCCGAAGAGTGGAATTTGAATGATTTTCAAAACCAGGAGGCTCAGGTAGGAAGAATTTGCCTTTTTTCTGTTTTAGATCAGGGACTAAGTTACAGTATATTATTGTCAAAGATTTGTTTTGCAGATCAGGGACAAAAGGAAGTACTGTATATTTGGTCATAGATCAGGGTAACAGAATAAGGTAGACAGTTATTCTAGATAAACTGTAAACAGGAACTAAGAAATTGATATCACGTGATAAAAAGGGTTACGTAACATTTTTTGTACTATGGGAAATCAGTGCACTAAAACATCGCGAGATCCGCCCCTAACCGAAGATGCAAAATATATGCAATCATAACGGTCCGATAACGTTAGTTATACGAAATGGGTTAATAAATATGAATTTGATGGTAAACTAGATAAACCTTCACTAGTTAAACTCCTTAAACAGCTTAAATCTGATGCAGGAGGTCAGGCAAAAAAGCAACGCCAACTAGGCATTCCTCAAGCACACAGGTGGATTGAGGAAGCAAATCGTAGAGAACAGAAGCTTAAAAATTCAAAAACATTATTTTTAGACAAAGAAGATAATAACTCGGTAATGGCAGCGGCTCCTCCTCCTCCTCCCTTGCCCCCTCCCTTACCCTTTTTAGGATATGAAGCGACTGGACAGGCTGGTCCACCGCCGCGTTATCCTGAAGTTTCAGTAAGACCACAACCATTTGTTAGAGATCCTATTGAGACTAGGTCCCGAACACGTAAAACACATAGGGGCACAGAATCATACCAAATAGAGAGAAATCTACAGGATGAGAGTGAAGAAGAAATATGCCCACTTATAGAAGTTCCAAATCCTCAGGCAGGACAGGAAGGGCAGGATCCAACACTCTTAGTATATAGACCATGGACACCGGAAGACATCCGGAAGGCTACTGAGGGAATCCCCATCCGAAAGTTAATTTTACAAATTTTAGAAGATTTACAAGGCATGAGGTTAAGTTACCACTTGAATGGGGAAGAAGTAGAAAAAGTAGTAAGACAAATTATAGGTCCAGATTGGCACATGATTTGTGGCACCTGGAATCCTCGTAATGCAGAGCTCAGACCACTCCCACATAGTGACGAAGAGTTAGACAACAGAGTAAATGGTCTGACAGACCGAATCTCTGAGAAATGGAAACCCAGAGCAGACTGGACTTGCATTAATCAATGCATACAACAGGAAAATGAGAAATAGATGGATATTATGCTAGATTATTAGAATATTTTAATAATCATAGCGGTATGTCGGTTCCTGAGAACCAAATGAATGATTCCCCGTATGAACAACAATTAAAAAATGCATTTTTGAAGAGTTGCATTGCACCTATTAGTAGCTTCATTATGAAGCATATGATAGAGCATCGAACAGGGAGGCTACAAGCCTTACTCGAATACGCTAGACATGCTGAGAGACATTTTAATAGTAAAAAGAAAAAGAAGGCACAAGTCTTCACTGCTGAAGACAGAGCTGAAGTATTTGTATTACAGTCAGGTAAAAAGGGCAAGAAGAATGCCCAGGGAAACAAACAGTCTGATAAACGATCAGAAGATTTTGAAGAGAGGAAAAAGAAAGGTGAATGCTTCAAGTGCGGGAAAAAAGGGCATCTAGCAAGGGATTGTAGGCAAAACAAAAAGGTAATTACAGAAGATAAAGGAGATGAGGACTGACTATATGATAGTGAGGATACGTCAAGTGAAAGTCAGAAATCATCAGGAAAAGGTAAGAAACAAAAAGCAAATGTAAATGTGATAGAAGGAGTAGAGGAAGTGCAAATAGATATGGAGGATGAAGAAAGTGAAATTTTGGACTTAGCATTATTGAGCTTAGAGCTCTACTTAGCGGATACAAAACCGGAAGTTACACTTCTGGTGGAGGGAAGGGAAGTGAAATTCCTGTGTGACTCAGGAGCATCACGGACTTTGATACACCGCTCCAAGTTACCAGAACATTCTGAATCACCTGAATATATACTAGTAAAAGCTGCAAATGGACAGCTATACAGGGAACCACTTTCCCATGATATAGCAATAACTGACCCTGTTTCAGGTATGACCCAGAGAAGTAAAATAGTTGTTTCTGCAAAGTGTCCAGTAAACCTATTGGGCAGGGACCTTATGCAGATATTTGGCATAGCAGTAGTTCCAACTATAAAAGTTATGGAGGCACAGAGACAAATGGATACCTTTGTAGTGTGAACGGAGGGTGAAACTTTTTACTGGTACAGCCAGGACCTAGTCACGACTAGTCCAGGGGCAGTAACCGAGGAACTGATGAACGTAGCCATCAGTAAAGCCCCCTCCCTTGACACTGATCGACAGCATTTGTTACACTGTACCCTATACTACTGTACTGCACCAGGACCTGATAGAGAATATGAGCAAGAATTGTTTAGAAATCGTGCAACTAGGTTGGTTTTGCGTACTTTGTACTGGGATACTGAGGGGAACAGTGTAGTTAGCTGTTCATTACCTCAAGAATTCCTTGCATTGTATAGATCAAATCAGTTGCCACATGTCAGCTTGACAAAGAAGAAAAGTGTCAAATGGGCAGATTTAGGAGAAAAAGTAACAAGATGGGAGAAACAGACTGGTTTAGAACTGTCAGAACAAGGGATACAAAAACAAAAACTGAACTGGGTGACACAGACACATCCAGCTATACACTTGCAATCTAGCGAGGACAGCTGATTAGCATTTTTGTTAGAAGAAGAAGAAAAGGCCTTATGTGAAATTCCAACAACTCTCTGGTCAACAGGCAAGTCAGATGTAGGACTTATTCAAACAGCAGGACCAGTTACAATAACCCCAAAGTTAGCTTTCAGACCACAGAAAAGACAATACCCTTTGAGAAAGGATTCAGAAATAGGAATTAAGCCTATAATAGCAGCATTACTCAAAGAAGGAGTACTGGTAGAATCTCCTGATTCACCATGTAATACACCCCTATTTCCTGTTAAAAAAGCAAATGGGGAATGGCGGATGGTACAAGATTTACAAGCTGTAAATAATGCAGTGATACCTAGAGCACCTACGGTGCCAGACCCACATACTTTGTTGAATGATCTAAAACTGCAACAAAAGTATTTCTCTGTGGTAGATATCATCAATGCTTTCTTTTCAATACCTATACATCCTGATAGTCAATATTGGTTTGCATTTACATTTCAGGGTAAAAGGTATACCTATACTCGGCTACCACAGGGATATTGTGAGAGTCCAACAATATTTGCACAAGAAATGGCTAGCAATCTGGCAGGGTTCACCCCACCGGGAGGTAGTCAAATTCTACTTTATGTAGATGACATCTTGCTAGCAGCCCCCACCCAGCAACAGTGCAGGGAGGATACAGTAGCATAATTGAAATTTTTAGCAATACAAGGACACAAAGTAAACAAAAGTAAGTTACAACTTTGGAGAAAACAAGTTAGATACCTAGGGTATGTAATATCCAATGAAGGTAGAATACTAGATGAGGAAAGAAAAACAGTGATTTTGCAAGCATTCAAACCAACAACCAAGAAAGAAATGATGTCTTTCTTAGGTACAACTAATTTTGTCGGAGCTGGATACCAAATTATGCCTTGGAATCTGCTCCACTGACTGACTTGATATATAAGACACCAATGGCAGCACAAGACATTTTACAATGGACAACTGAAGCAGAAACGGCTTTCTGCAGGTTGAAGCAGTTAATAGCTTCTTCATTAGTTTTAGGACTTCCAAATTATCACAAACGGTTCTTTCAGACCATAGATTGTAAGCAAGGATATATGACGTCAGTATTGACGCAACAACATGGGGACAAGCAATGCCCCATAGCCTACTATTCATCACAGTTAGACCCAGTGGTGCTATCTTTGCCTCACTGTGTACAAGCAGTAGCTGCAGCCGCAATGGCAGTACAGGCTTCGGCCTCAGTGGTGTTATTCCACCCTCTCACATTGAGAGTGCCTCATGCAGTTGCAATAATTTTACTGCAAGAGAAAATGGCATACCTTTCTCCTGCTAGACATCTTTCATGTATGACTATACTGCTGAGCCAACCTCATATGACAATTGAACGATGTACAACATTGAATCCATCAACATTACTTCCAACTCCTGCAGAGGGCACACCACACAGCTGCCTGAAGGAAATTGAACAGTTAGCTTTACCTAGACAAGATCTTACAGATATGCCCTTGGATAATGCCGAGGTGACATATTATGTGGACGGCTCATGCAGAAGGGGTCCTACAGGGAAGAATCTGGTAGGGTATGCAGTAGTTACAGACACTGAAATTTTAGAAGCTCAATCCTTACCACATAACTTATCTGCACAAGCAGCTGAATTGATAGCTTTGACGAGAGCATGTACTTTAGCAAAAAACAAGTGTGTAAACATATATACTGACAGTCAGTATGCTTTTTCTACAGTACATGTATTTGCAAAACAATGGAAAAATAGAGGAATGATAACATCCAGTGGAAAACCTATTAATCATGCGCAATTTATTTTGGAGTTATTAGAATCTATTCAGTTACCTACCAAAGTAGCTATTTGTAAATGTGTAGCTCATACAAAACAGCAGGATAAGATTTCAAAGGCAATGCGAGCTGATGCAGCTGCAAAGCAAGCAGCCTCAGACTCAGAAACTTTACTTTTAAATGAGGAATTACAACCCTCTGAGATTTTAGATTTAGACATGTTAAAAATAATGCAGACACTTACTACAAAAGCAGAAAAACAAAAATGGGTAAAACGAGGTGCATTCTTGAGAATGGACTGTACATTTCCAAAGAAAGAAAACTGATATTGCCGTCTAATTTATTTAGATATGCAGCTTTGTTGAGCCATGGGCAGTGCCATGTCTCAACAGGGGGGGATGGTACAGTTAGTAAATCAAATATTCCAAACATATGGATACATAAACTACACAAAAAAAAATTTTGTGCAGCTTGTCATACTTGTAACAAGCACCATGCACAAGGGGCATTTAAAACCAAGCAAGGAAGTTTTCCTATACCACCATATCCATTCCATACTATTTGTATGGATTTCATAGAATTAAGTAAGTGTGAAGGGATAAAATACTGTTTAGTTATTGTAGACATGTTTTCTAAATGGGTAGAAGCTTTTCCAACCAAAAATCCAGATGCAGCAACAGTAGCAAAAGCCCTGATAAAAGAAGTGATCCCTAGATTTGGCATTCCAGAGAGGATTTATAGTGACAATGGCACACATTTTGTCAACCAAATGATCCAGCAACTTGGGAGGTTTTTTGGTATCTCCTTAAAGAACCACTGTGCCTACCACCCACAGTCAGCAGGACTGGTGGAAAGGTACAATGGAACCCTTAAAAATAAATTAAGAAAGTTAGTTGAAGAGACCCAAAAGAACTGGATACACTGTCTGCCTTTGGCACTGCTGACTATGAGAACGGTTCCAAATGTAAAGGGTCTGACTCCCTTTGAAATGGTTTTTGGGAGAGCATACTATGTGCCTCAGTGGAAAGCTCTCATGCCTGCAGAACAAGAGGCTGACAGTTCATTAGCTAGTTACATAAAAAAACTGTTAACAAATAAATCTGTTTTGCAGTTTAACTCTTTTTCAGATAAGGAACAGACCAGACCGGAAGCAGTCTTGGCTCCTGGGACATACGTCTGGCTGAAAGTGACGAAAAGGAAAAACTGGGTGAGTCCAAAGTGAGAAGGTCCGTACCAGGTTTTGTTAGCAACGCTTACTGCAGTTAGAGTGGCCGAGAGGATGTCCTGGGTTCATTTGACACATTGTAAACCGGTAAAGAACTTTCAACTTGATAAAAACTTTGTGACTGATACACAACCAGACCAAGATGGCCGAAAACAAAGCGAATAAGAACTTAGATCAACCCCAGAGATGTTGCATAATCATTTTGTTGAGTATACATTTATTGACTATTATTGTGACAATTTTCCTCTTGTTGTGGGTTATCCTACAAACAACAACGCAAGTGAAAGTGAAAAGGCGTGATGAAATTTCTATAGACTGGCATCCAAATTTTAACACATACCTAGCCATGAAACGTGTATATGCAGAGACTATGAACATTTCAAATTGCTGGGTTTGTACCGCCATACCTACAGCATATGGAGGACTGTTAATGTCCGCTATCCCTTTGGGGATAAATGAGACTTGGGAACATTTGCTTTTTGACACTGGAACTGTAAGATCACAAGACAAAATAGCATTATTTTTACCTGTTACACAAAAGGGAATTGTGTGCTTTTTTAAAAACGATACCCTCCAAGTAGGATGGAGTAATTGTAATATTACGATATCCTACAAGTGTTACATTAAAGTTAAAAGTGGAGGTACTTTTTGCAATGCTAATTATGACTCATATTTGAACTCATTGAAAACAACTATTAGTGACATTAAAAAAAATCCAGTTCTGTCTAAACAGTTATAGATCAGAGAATGTTTCATGCAGGGCTAATGCGTATTAGTACTAAAGTAGAAAACTGTTATTTTATTTGTGGGAAAAAGGCATATAAATGGTTACCTGAGAATTGGTCCGGCAGTTGTTTTTTGTGTTATCTGGTTCCAGCAATAAGACATACTGCAGAATTGCTTTTGGGTAAGATATGAAACGTGAGAGATGTAGCCCGAAAACCTGAAGGTCCAGTTAAGAAACCTGTGAATCCAGATGGGAAGATTGAAGCTGGTTGGAAAGACCATAATTCAGTAAAAGACAAAAGCAAATTGACTCATATGGACTTGAGTGACAGTGTTACATCTTGGGCAGGAATACTCCCAGCTTATGGAGCAGTCAAATCGATCTGGGAGCTGAGGAATTTGTCAAAACTTCTCGAAGTAATGAGTAATGCAAATTTTTCTGCCCTAGAATTGGTGACTGATGAACTGAATGCAATGAGAACTGTTGTGCTACAAAATCGGATGGCTCTCAACTTCACCCTAGCGGCGAGAGGTGGTATGTGCACGCTCATCAAAGAAGAATGCTGTGCATAAATTCCTGATAATCATCATGAGATAAATAATCACCTAGAGGTAATTCAGCAAGTATTAGCCATGACTGAACCAGGCCCAAACCCACTGATGGACTTTTTCCAGAATCTATTTGGGGGGGTGGGGTTCCATCCTAATAAATATTCTGATTGCCATTTGTGTGGGTATACTCCTGATAGGAGCATGTGTTTGCTGTGGAATTCCCTGCATGAAAAGATTAATCAAAGATTTTATTAATGTATCTGTTACTGAAACCATGTATCAAGATATTGAGATTGAAAAATTGATCTCAGAAAACATTTTTTCTAAAGTATAAATTAAGTGACTCACCTAGCTGAAAATCCTAAGTGGAAAAGGTTAGGAGATGAAATAACACTATGTATACTTCAAAAAATAGAATAAAAAGTATTAATAGGGGGGAAATGTTAGAAAAATATGTATTTAAATATATGTGAAATGCTAGTTTAAAAGCAAGGTAGTTTATAATGCATTTTGTTCTATTAATCGTATAACAGAAGGGATAAATTCATGTGTAAATGCAAGTAGCTTCTGAAACAGCAGTGCGCTTTGACCTCTGACCCTGGCAGCTGCCAGCTCAGCAAGCTTAATGTTTATGCTTTTCATAAGTGATTATCTGGTGGGTCAGGAAATTAAATGTGTAAATCTTCCGCTCCTTCCTGATGAGATAACTTGTCCTTGTAAATAATGAAATCTTCTCTTCCTGCATGAAGTAACTTGTCCTTGTGAGATAAAAACACAGCTGGTAAAGAAAGTGAAACAGTGAACAAATATGTATGTTAAGGACTGAATCTGCTATTGTATTCGAACTGATATGAGACCTTTAAAAAGTAACTTTACAGGAAGATATTGTGCCTGACCGGATGAAACAGCAAGGTTGTATTATTATCAAAAGAATGTTTTTGATAAATATACAACTGCAGCTGTTGCATGAATAAAGGCCTGTAAGCTAAAGTGATGTAAATGCCCTGTGACTTGTAACGTCAGTAAGGTGGGAACAACTTGAATATTAAACCTATATAAACTTGTGAACTTCCTGTATCATGTTAGACAAAATTCTGTACTTGTATGGTTTTTTGCCTCCTGGTGTACACTAGTAAACTTTTGAATCTGAACCTCCTGTGTATTGAATTCTGAATTTTATTTAACAATGACCTTCTATTTTTTCTTTAAACATGTCTTTTACATATTGTATTACACTATTCATAATCATTTCCTGAGTTCTTTCTATTTCTCCTTTTACATTTTTTTATTTCTCTCATTACACTACCATCTTACTAATCTGCTTAATTAACTCAATGCATCCCTTTTTCCTTGTAAATGTATATTTACTTATATAATATTTCTTGGATTTTTTTTCTTGATTTCTTTCATGTAATTATTTTTCTTTGTCAAAGTACTTTTTATCATTATGTTCTAAATCTTCCAATGCACCATATGTTCTTTTATATTTTTCTTTCTCTTATGTAAATATGCTTTATATTTTTCCTTAAATATCATCCATTAGACAATTTGTTATAAAATGCTCTCATAGCAATATGCTCTTTCCATAACTGTATTACTAATCTCATTCCTATTTCATTCCATGTTTTTTCATTTATCCTTTTTATTAATTTGCCTATTTTTACATGTTCCTTGTTTTCCTTTATATGTTAACATCATACAAGGCAATCAGAAAATCCTGTTTCAACTACCTCCTCATTTCCTATAACTAAACCTTCTGATACTATAAAAATAATCTATTTCAGTTCAATACATAAATCTTTGTAAGTCCATGAATTTTTGGCCCAAGGTTTTACCTTACCACATTTTATAACTTCTAACATTTTTCTTGCATCATTTCCTTTCATTTTATGCTTGCCTCTTAAAGCATAATTAAGCTATTTTGTTATTATAGTATTCATATTTATCACAACATTGTCTACAATCTGATGCTTTTCCTTTCTTGACAATTAGTATAAGCATATAATGTCATAATTCTATGTATTTGGTTTTTTTTTCCATTTTAAATCTACAATGGATAATTTTTCCAATTTTTTTTAAAGTTACATCTAATATCTTTACTGTATTTCTTCATAATATGGCTATTCCACATCTCTCATTTCCCTAATTCCAGATTATCTTTCCTCCCTATAGTTTCTCTGTAATATTTCTTCATTTGTTAAAGATCGTGTGTCTTCTAATATAATTATATCTACATGACATGTATTACACCACTAAAAATTCTTATTCTTCTTAGTATATTCTTAGAACTATTCACATTTACAGAAAGCACTCCAAAAGTTAAAATTTCCCTTTGGTTCATGGTTTCATACATTCAAAGCTAATTACTTGACTAGCTTTCTTAATAGGCCACTCTAAGCCTAGCTAATTTATTTTGCGAATATGAGAATCAAACACTCTATCTTGTAGCTGTGAATCCAACTCCTTAACCATTATTCCAACTCTTTATCATTCAAGATATATTGTTTCATCCATTTCCTTTCTTTCTTTATTTTCTTTTGTACTTATCCCTTAAAAATTTCTTTTTCTCTCTTTTACCCATTTACCAATAGAATTATTTTCTCTAGTAATACCTCACAATTTATGTCTTCTTCATCACTTATTTCAGAACCTTCTTCTATGTCCTCCTTATTTTTCTCATCTAATTTTGCTTCTATTTCTGCTACTTCTAAATTTTCTTCTTTTTGTTCATTTTCTTCTCTTTCTTTTTTTCTTTTTCCTTACTCTTATTTTCACTATTGCAATCCATCCATGAATGTCTTATTTTGTTACATTTTTCAATTCACACTTTTTTTGCACAATGTCCCATTTCCCAACTAAGATAGCATACTCTGTTGTCACGGTTAATTGTCAAACATCTTTACTTTCTTCAAAAAAACATTTTTTGGGTTCCTCCCAGTATTTTACAACACACTATTTCCACCTATATTTATCATGCTTAGTATATGTATATTTTTTCTCTTTCTATTTTTAAGACAATATACAATCCCAGCCATCAGTTCATAAACACCTGCTGTCATAATCTTTTGTAAAGTCCATTACTTCTTTATTTAATTTTTTGAAATTTCTTTTTAAAGTTTATGTACCTCTATTTGAAATTCTAGATGAATTTTCTGTTATTTGTTTCCCTGTTAAATGCTTATTCACAAAATGATTTCATGGGTTACAATCTTTTTTTTCATATTTTCCCCAAAAAAATTCCATTGAAAAAACAGTCTCAAATATAATTGGGGTTGGGAGGGTGGCCTAATGGTTAAGGTGTTTGCCTTATAAACACAAGGTACAGGGTTTGAATCTCACAGGGGATAACTGGCTAGGCTTAAAATGGCTCAAAGGGCAGTTAGCCTAGTACTAACCTATGACCCTATAATGTCACAACATGTGTCTTTGTTAATGTGAATAAATTAATTTACCCCATGTGCTTTTATGCCCAAATGAGCTATTAAATTATCCCACACTACTTACCTGTCCATTTCTTTGTCTTCTTTACTTTGAATCATTTCTATATACTTCCATTTTGCATTTTCTTCTACCTTCTTTTCTGCTACTCCACGTTTGCCTTCTTTTACTTTCTCTGCATATGTTTTCTTTTTCCATCGCTTCACTGTTCTTCAGGATTGTCTCTGCAACCTCCTTTTGAATTTTCTCCATAACGTACCCCCAGGAAACATCTCCTTCATTTTCTGGCTCACTCTGCAACACTAATTTTTAAGTACATCATCCTGCAACCCCCCCCCCCCCCAACTGGAGGACTGTAATTTCAAATCCATAATTTGCTGCCTCATCTCCATCAAACATATTTCTTTGAAACATTTCCTCAGACTCCTGCACACATTCTTTGGTCTCAATATATGCTTTATACTCCATTTTATATACCACTCTATCATCTTTTCCACCTCTTTGCCTGGAATGAAAAATGTAAGTGCTCCTCCAGAATGGGCCCCACTTGCAACAATGACAAGTAGGGGAATTTCCTCAGTCATCTGGCCAGATTTCCTCTAGTAGTATAAATGCCTACCCTTGTTTCCCTAAAACAAAATGGCTAATCTGATTGGCAAAGAATAAATACAATCAAATTAGGTAGCTGTGCAACTTCTGCTAAATGTGAAATTATTTTTTCATTAGGCAGTGTACCTATCTTGAGTTAAATAACATATTTTTCTCTAATACCTTAATGATGAGGGCTAGTATATAATCATTACATTGCAGAAATGTTTGAAATAGTGAGTGGTCATATTATATTTCCAGGAGATTTAGCACTGAAAATAAAAAATATCTTGACTCTACAGGAAGGTCTAATAAAATAAAAGCAGCAAGTTGAATGCATGCTGTCCATAAAGCTGTGCATCACACAAAGATAATTTCTCCTCAATATATTCTGCAAGATGACTAAATTAAACTATGTTTTAGTGTTCAAGACTACTGAAACTTAAGTTTCCACAGACAGTGTTTGGATCCAAGGTGAATACATTTCTGAACAAGGCCATTATGATAACTGCATCATATATAATGTTTACAAGGTTGCTTAAAGATAAGTTAATCAACATGACTACATCATTGCAGAAGCAACAGCTTCATAAATAGTACAGGGATGTCATCAAATTACTGTTTTCTTTCTATACAACACCTTCTAAAAATGGATGAATTGCTTTCCCTTCATAACCCAAATTTACATGTACTGGCAAGAGGTCATCAGAGGAACAGTCTTATTTTAGAAATTATGGCACTACAGAATGATACGTTTAACAAACAGATTGAATTGTTCCAGCTTTAAGTGCATTAAGTGAAGTAAGCATGTGCAGCCTTCCTAACAACATGGAATGAAATGTTATTCCCACCTTCATGCAGGTCTGAATTCCAGTGCTACTTTTTAGGAATTTGGTGAGGTATGAACTGAGAGAGACAGTAATATTCAGTAATGAACAAGACTGGAGAACATGGCCAAAAGTCTAGGATAACAGTGATCAGGTTTCTGCAATACACACAAAGACAGGAGATAGTAAAAGTAATTTATAAACATGTCCCATTAAAGAATAGTGGATAACCTTCAACAGTGGCCATGCAAAATTGTTAAGGTCTACAAGAAAAGGTTGAAGCTTGACGGACTGTCAGTATAAAGAATTAACAAATTAGATGGCAGAACATATATCTATATTTATTTGTGTGTGTGTGTGTGTGTGTGTGTGTGTGTGTGTGTGTGTGTGTGTGTGTGTGTGGTAACTAAACAAACTCTCTCTTTCAAATACCCATGTTATTTATGTATTAAAACTTCAGTGATTCACTCCCTTACATTACCTATGATGTGTGTGTGTGTGTGTGTGTGTGTGTGTGTGTGTGTGTGTGTGTGTGTGTGTGTGTGTGTGTGTGTGTGTTTATAAATTAGATCACACATCCCAAATGTGAACACACTACAAAATAAATTAATAAACAAACACAAATACCATCATGGAAGCACACTACTGAATAAAACTGATCACAAAGCTAAACATAGCCTTACATTAGCATACGGAAGGCTACTCATACACACAACTATTCACAAAACAAATTAATGCTAACACATATCTTCTACAAGAAAAAATATACATCACCAAAAACACTATATCCTTACTCAAAAAACAAACATACACAGAACTAGCCATATCACAAACACTGCATACAACAGAAAATGAATTGCTTTGCATTTGGAGCTCAGCAGCCACAACCCTCCCCCCATCCCCATGTGAATCTTTTGTCACCACAAGCCCTTACTTACATATAAAAAACAAATGGTAGCACAACAGCCAAACACAGAGTGACAATTACAAGTGCATTGCTTGCTAACTACTTCATCAACAAAACTGGTAATCAGTCAGCTGTGCAAGTACTAAGTAATGCACATCTGCACAAGAGTGAACAAGGCAGTTGTTTAATATACTGTTGGGTATCTGTATGTAGTTACATATACTTATATGTATACACGTGTATGTATGCTCATTTATGTATATATCATACACACACACACACACACACACACACACACACACACACACACACACACACACACACACACACACACACACATACAAATGTATACATAAGTATACATATGCATCCATTTCACCAGCTTTATACTTCACAGGGTCATGGGCTTACTTCAGCAGTTAATGGCACAAACAATTAAATTGCATTATGTTTTGTCCAAACATCTTTATTAAATTTGCACATATAACAAAAGCAATCTTTCATTTATATAAATGAAAACATACAAAATGATATCACTTTAGTTACAAACAATTCATACATCAGTTATAAACCATCCAGTCATTGTGAGTTAAGCATTATATAGCTGATTCAAATCCTGTTTCTTAAACCTCATTCCTGCTCTGCATATATTGTTCCCACAATTCCCATTTTACCTCTGTAGTTTTCTCCTTCCCTTTTCTAAAGATCCCAGTTCCAATTGGTTAATCTCTGTTACTATATTCTCTACTTCTAGTAAAGTTGATCTAGACTTTGATTTCCATTTTCTAGTAATTGCTTTTTAGGCAGCCACCATAATCAGACTCAGTAAGGCTTTACTATGTCTAGGTAGTTTTGATTCTGTAACATTTAAATATCATTCTTGTCAAATCAGAATGCTAGTATTGCAAAATCTTAGAGTTGTAATAGTCTGTTGGTAGTGGGAAGTGCTACATCTTCGATTGCTACAGGCAGGCATTTTTAGTAGCCCTTTATAGAATCCATATCAGTTTCTATAAGGGGGGTTAATTGTTAAAATGCTTACCTCACAGGCAAAAGGTACAAGATTTGATTCTCACATTTGAAAACAAAACTGGTTAGACAAGAGCAGCTAATACCTACCTATGAGCCTATACAAGAAAAATTAGCTTATGCAATGAGTCCTATCTCCACACTAAGACATTATTTTGTCTATTTAGTTTGAGGATAGCTGCACAATTTTGATGTCACATCAACAGAGCAGTTTTAAGTTAATCCTGCAAGCCATTTATTAGTCTTCCCCATCATAAGGATTAAAAATAACTCTTAATACATCTTATTTTCTCCTTTGAATAGTACTGGTTCAAATAACAAATACCGAGGGCAGTCCTACTTGACCTGTTGTATCAACACACTTCTCTGGATATTAAATTGTTTATAATCTTGGATGAGGTTTTTAAGATTAATACCTATCCTCTGCTTTCTCAAGTTAACTCAAAATTAGAGATGAGGAGAAAGCAAACTGGATCAATCATGAATAACATTCTGGTGATTGAAATGTTGATTTTACTGAAGCACCACTTCTTATCAGCCATGTCCTATGCTGCTATTTTGCTTAGTACGTAACCTTATTCCAATCAGTCATATCATTTTGGGGAAGAATTTTTTAAACCAAAGGAATAGTAGAACAACAATTAATGATTCCTGAAAGTAAAGGTGTATTAAATCTCATAAACCTGTTACCAGTATATTTTGTTACATTTGCTACTTGGCAGTATATAGAACACACACATTCCCAACACATATGTGGATTTATTGTGACTTGCCTGGTATTCACCTAAGATATGTCACTAAGACTACTCCTCAGTCTGCCAAGCTCTGGAAACAGGGTGGGTTTGAAAAACACTATGACAATCATCTGTAATGGCTGCAAAGAAATGTTTAGCCAGCACTTATAGCTAGACTTGTGTGTTTTGCTATCTCTCACTTCAATGGAGAGCATTTTTTATTAGGCACATTGGGTTGGAATTGGATATCTGTTTCTCTTATACCTTTGAAAGTGTCAAATTAATGTTCCTAGCACAAATGAAGATCTTAAGGAATAATTTAGCTGGTAAAATTCATGCTTGGCATTATTGACAGTTCAAGTGTATGGTGTATAGTCTTTTACAAATGGAGGTGTGGTTTAAAACTTACATCAAAAGTTCTCTTTAGCAACTAGAAAAAACTCCCAGTTGTAAAGGTTTATTTAAAAATATAGTATGTACATTATCATCCATTTTTGAGGATGAAAAACAGAAATAGAGTGAGCTCATGGGTAGTAATTATTATGTAGGGTTAAACAGAAAAGTTACCAGTGGCACTGGTATAACAGATAGTAAAAATTCACACACAAGTATTATACAGATGGTAAACCACCATGAATAGTTGTTCCTAAGTAAACTCACTTTTGAGGACGAACTACACAGGTATACAAAACCATAAAATGCTCTTTAGTAATAGTTCCAAATATAAAAGTTAAGTGCTTTCAACCCCTATACCTCAGGGACTTCATCAGAGCTAAAATCCACCAACCATATTTGCCAATTTAAATAGTTGTGTCTTAAAGGTACAGACACTCTTAAAACATAAAAGCATCTTATGGTTACGTTAACCCCAATGTTAAAATACTAAATAAATAATTCAAACATGATATTAAAACAAACAATAATAAAATGTTATTATAAAGATACACACACACACACACACACACACACACACACACACACACACACACACACACACACACACATGAAACATAATTTTGTTGATTTCATCTGTAATATTGAATTGCTAGATACATTTTTGTTGAGATCAGGGACTAAGGAGGCACACAATCTTAACTGATATATGAGTCACCTGTGTGGTTCTTCCTGGAAAGTGAGTTTACTTAAGAACAACAAATAGCACACTCAGCTTTTGTACAGAAGGCAAGAGATTCAGTTCCCACCCCTGGTCAGTTGATTTACTAACAATGCAATGCAGCATAAGGCAGACTTCAAAAGTGAAATGCAGACATCAAGTAAGTCACTCCCCAGTATGTTCCGTACTGTAATATTTCTAAATTGTTCAGGTTTGATTCTCAGCTGGGGTGCCTTCTGTGTGGAGTCTGCATGTCCTACCTGTGTTTGTGTGGATTTCCTCTTGGTACTCCAGTTTCCTCCCATATTCCAAAGACATGCATCTGGAGCATTTCTCCCTGGGCCTCCACTGAAAATAGGCTCTGTTCCTAGTCAGACTTTCTCGGTCAACAAATGTTAAATAAAAATAAAAAATAATAAAAAACAATTATATGATTTGTGGGTTGTTGAACAAATGCTGCTACAACATCTGTCTTTAATTGTTGTGCTTTAAGGAATACATTAATTCATTAACAGACCTGGATTTGTAATATAGTCTAAATATGTTACCCTTTATAAATATATTTTTGCAGTACCTTCTTTACATACTTCAGCAGCTGTGAAGGGGTTGACATTTGTCAGATCATACAGTCTGCATTATTTGGAGTGAAGAACCAACCATCTGATCTTCATCATCCATTATGCAGTCAATGTCACATATTACTGTGACATAGTTTTCACTACATGGACAGATTTCAAAGGATTTCTGCATTTCCTTAAAAATGGTTACTCTGTCTGACAACTAGGGTAGAGTAGTAAAGCTCTGAGTTGTTAATGAACTGCTTTCTGTGCCAGGAGTGCAGTGTTTGAATCATTTTAAACATACTGTGTGATACTGAGCAAGCCACTTAACCAGACAGTGCTTTGGGGCAATTAGGATATTGGATTATTATCTTTAATGGTCTCCTGGACACCAGTCCTGTTATCAATGAACAGTGGTCACTTTTATACAGTTCTGTGTAGTTCATTCAATGCTTCCAATAAATGACATACATTTTATTTCTTCATATCAAAAATAACAATAATAGGTGTGAAAAGTCAAAACAGTGGATGTAAAGGCTGGTGGGGTGGGGTGCTATCTGTGAATAAAAGTACCTTATGTTCTTATCATTGTTTTGAGACAGTCTTTAATTTGGCATTGCAGAACTAATGTGCATGTATGTGAATTAAGATGAAATACTTTACTATAGCTATTCTTTTTGGAGTGGCATTTTTATGTACAAGTTTTGCCATTTTAGACAATCTCCCATTACCAAAACTGAAGAAACACCAAAGGAATAGCCAAAGACAAAGGTAGACCAAAAATTAGTGTAAACTTACATTTATTACTCGCCTATATATGTGTGTGTTTGTGTATAAACAGATATATGCACACACACATACACACAAACATATATACTTGTGTATATTATAATTATCTATAATATATATGTATATATTTTATATATCTATATATATTTAGCAACTATACTCACAAAAAAAAAAATCACAGACTCACACACATATATATAGGAGTACTTAAAATACTTGCATCTCCCTGCTGTCTGAGAACAGATTGGTTATTTTAAATTTTGCCATAAGTATATATAGGGCAATCGCCTGAGGGTATGTTGTCTGTTGAAGCAATGTTGATAATTGAAAAAAAACACTCACTTATCTACAATAAAAGCTTTGGATTTTATCCATGTGCATTGGCAGCATTTATTCCAGTTACCTTCAGCCTTGGGTATATTTTTCATTTTACTTTACTTGTGTCTACCTCGCTTTGGGTGCATTTGGATAAGAACCTTAGGATGTGCATTTTGTGAGGATGGTGGAAGGTGCTGTGAGTTCTTTTGCAAAAAGAAGGGAACAGTATGGCTAAAGACAACTGACTTTTGGACTTTTTAACTGTAGAACATAATCCATTTTTATTACTTGGTGCTTCTTAACTTGAACCAGTTATTGTATTTTCTACTGAGAATTATAGCAGGGTGTGAATGATAAAAAGGAGCTTGGAGAATGATCTGTATAGATTTAAATGGCTACAGTGCCAACGTTATCATTTTGAAGTTTTTTGAAGATGCAAGTGTTACCTAGGGGCCTTCGTGTACTGAATATGCCTACTTATGGCAATACCTACCCCGATTTGCTAACACAGTCGCAAAAGATTAATTTATGCACAAGTAAAGCGTATATTAAGCTGCTGATAGATTTTTTTGAACTGCTAGAGCATGACTTGAATGCTAAAATTTGCTAGCAGGAACAGGAGTTGCATTTGTTATACAGTGAAGAAGCTATAGAACTGTTTTTAGATGTACTGAGTGATAAAGTGCTTTGTTATGAAGCAAGGCTATTAGAACAAAAAAAGAAGTTATACAGAGATGTGACTGATTTTTTGAATCAGCACTTATTCACTTGGCCGAGGGCTACAACACAGGGAGAGCACCGCCCCACCAATCAATCGCAATTTTGTAGAGCAACCAATCAACTGGGTGAGGAAGTAGGAGGAGCCAATCAACAAGAGAAGGGGCATGTTTCCCTAGCTGAACAGTGAGATGGGCTGAGGGAGAAGGGTCACCAGCAGTCTGAGCGAGTGACCAATGAGCAGCATGATGGCGAGATGATGACCAATCGATGATTAGGAGGGAGTGCCCTCTCACCAGAAGCAGTTGTTTCTGTTTATTCGACACAGATGGATACTCCACCTAATCCATTAAAATTGAGATGATACAGCCAGCGATGATGTTGGCAACAGTAGTGAGACGCAAAATCAATATGGACTTTAAGCAACAGGTTTTTCCAACATTTCCATTGCACTTTCATACAGGGAGAAGGGGTTTATTGGAGCAGGATGTACAGAGAGGAGAGCAGAAGCGGAAGGAGGCACCAAGGCAAATACAGACACACATGCTCAAAAAGATGTGGGGCTATTGGCAGGAAACCTAGTGTGGAACCTGTCAGACTGTGAACTGACACCAGCGGAAACTTCTTTATTAAGGAAAAATTTGAGTTTTATACCTACCAGCAATATGGACATTAGTGACTTGTTATTATGTTTGCATTTGTTTACATGAAATGTAACATTAAAATTACAATTTAAAAATGTTGGAAATGTAAACCATTTGAAATATAAAAGGAATAACATTTTGTACCTAGTTTACCACCTAATGTGGAAACATTTTTAAAAGCATGTGAGAATGCCATCTATGATAGTGATGATAGCAATGTTAGAGACAGAAAGGGTGATAATCTTTCAACTGCAGAAAGGCAGGCATTACAAAAATTACAAAATAATGATAGTATAGTTATACGTCCCTCTGACAAAGGGAGACCTGTTGTATTGCTGAATTCAACATTTTATTTTGAGAGAATGACATAAATGTTAGCAGACACTAAAGTATATGAGATTGTGTCTACGGATGTAGTGAATGATATGAGTCGACACATTGTTAACACCCTTCAAGAATGTGTGTGCATGGGGATGCTGGACAAGGACTTGTTCCAATACTTTAAAGTAGAAAAAACATTGATCCCACGAGTGCATGGCCTCCCTAAAATACATAAGGGTCCTAGATGCCCTAAGTTTAGACCCATTGTAGTAGGGACAGGGTGGCTAACAGAACCCATTTATATTTACCTGGATGGTGAACTGAGAGATGTACTTAAAGACTTCCCTCATGTCTTTAGAGACAGAACATTTCTTAAGTGATTTATACAGCAAGGTGGAGACAGCCAGATTCATGGGGATGGACCTGATAGTCACCATAGATGTGGTATCATTGTTTACAAGTATATCTAATGAACAAGGTATTAACATGGCGAGGTCAATACTTCTGAGACATAGGAAATTAACAGTTCAACAAATATTTTTTTTATGTATGTTATTGAAATTAGTTTTGGAACACAATGTCTTTATGTTTAATGATGTATGCCATTGGCAAACATCAGGTGTTGCTATGGGCACAAGTGCCAATGCAGGGTCTATATTAAAAGAGTGAAGAGGCGTTTAAGCGAACGCCTCTTCATTGACACATATACAGCGAATGCACTAAAGTGTGAAAACTCAGAACACCAATTTCTTTCCCTGGGAAAGAAATTGGTAGCACTAACACACAAACACACACACTTTCAAACATTACAATGTGGGGGGCTTCACCCCCCACACCTCCCCTAACTAAATATACCAACTCTGAGATTGCACTACAGTGGGTAAAGGGGCAAACACACAGGGAAGGCCAAGTGATTTCTTTCTCAGGGAATAAAATTGCTGTTTTGAGCGTTCATGCTTTAGTGCATTCACTGTATATTTATTTATTTATTTATTTTATTTTACATTTGTTAACTGGGATAGTCCAACTGGATACATGTCCATTTTCAGTGGAGGCCTGGGGAGAAAAGCTCCAAAGATACATATGTACAGACATACAGACAAAGTTCACAACATATTTCAATTAAATATAATGAGAGGATTTAATTGAGCACACGTGTCGACGAAGAAGCGTTCGATTAAATGCCTCTTCGCTGTTCTAATATAGACCGACCAATGCATATGAAAACTTGTTGATGGTGGATTGGGAGCAGTTGCATCTGTTGAAGGATCCTCATATTGTCTTTTATAGATGATTTGTGGATGATCTTTTTTTAGGTTGGAAAGGGGACGAGACTAGTTTGACCCTATTCCACCATAGTATGGACAATGCATGTGATTTTTTTGAGATTCACTTTGAATCAATCCAGCACCACTATAGATTTTTAGATGTCACAATATTCAAACTTGAGAAGGGTTGGTGTACCAAGTTGCACAGGAGGAAGTGCTATTGTCCAGCGTTCCTACATTATGATATTATGCACAAGGAACACATCTTTCCCAACATTCTGAAAGGGCAGGCAATGAGGCTTTCCCACCATTGTTCTCAGGATGAGATCTATCAAATGGAACTGAGGAACTTAAAAGAAGTTTTTTTGATCAGAGGGTATCCAGCTCAAGAGGTAGATATGGCCTATAAACAAGTGCAGAAGGAGAGAAGAGGTAAACTGAACCCTATTACTCAGAGAGAAGATTAGCAAAACAGCAGGGGAAAGGATATCAAGCTTTTTCCCAGACCCCTTTAGTCTTGCCGTACACTAAAGATGTGAGTACGTTTACTAGGATTATACAGGATTATTGGCACATTATTCCAATAGATGAAGAAACTATCAATGTGGTGGGAGATAGACCATGGTTTATATGAAAGAATAAGCAAAACTTGAAGCAACAACCGTGTTATCCTAGGAAGAAGAAATATGAAGCCAGTATTATGAATGGAACATATAAGTGTGGCAAGTGTGCATATTGCGGTAATGTGGATGAATCTAGATTTCTCAAACACCCTGATACAGGATGTCAGTGGAAACTTAAGGTCAAGGCAGACTGCGAGACTGTTAATGTGATATATGTTGCACACTGTAAGGTATGTTTCCGATTTTATATTAGAAAGACTAACCATCATCTCAGGAAAAGGATCAGGGATCATATATATATTACACTAGGAGAGGCTTGGAATATAGTGCTTTAGTGAAACACACTTTATCCACAAATGATGAGCATACCTTCTTGTTTCAGGTACTGCATATTCTGGAAGTGAATAGCAAGATGGGTGATCTTGTAAATCAGACCGAATCTATGGAGGTTCAGTGGATACTTAGGCTAGGTGCACACAGGGGACTAGGGTTGAATGATTCTGTCCCCCTAAAACCAGCTTTGAAATCTAGAAAACTGAAATGAATAGTCTCAATACTGACTTGGTGTAATTAGTACATAACCTAGGTTTGAGAGTTCTCCCCTCCTTTTCCCTTATGTCATTACCAGAAGTTAGATAATTGAAATAAATATTCTATGTTACTTTATGTTTTTGTTTGGTTACTGTATAAACTATTATATTACACTGTGGATTTAATGTTTTAATACTTTCAGTAACATTACATTTTTATGCATCTGTACCTTTAGGATGGGATGATTGATGCTTTGAGGGTATGTTGTCTGATGAAGTAATGTTAATCATTGCGAAAGCACTCACTTATCTACAATAACAGCTTTGGGTTTTATTCATCTGAATTGGCAGCATTTATTCCAGCTACCTTCAACCTTGGGTGTATTTTTAATTTTACTTCCCTGCTGTCTAGTTGACTGCATATAGTTGACTAGGCAGTTGACTGATAGATGTGAGAGGTCACACATATTCAAGGGTTGGAAAATTTGCCCTTATCCCATATTTGTGTGATCTTACAGTTAGTATACATAGTTATTGGTGGGTGTGGGGCACATGCATAGTTATCTATCGACTTGTATGTTATCGACCATATGCTGTCAATATTTTGTCAGTCAATTTTGAATGTTTTCATTAGTAAGCGGTATACCTATATATATATATATATATATATATATATATATATATATGTATATATATATATATATACACACACACACACACACACACACACACACACACACACACACACACACACACACACGTGTGTGTCTGTGTATGTAGATATCTATCTAACTATCTCTCTCTATCTATCTATATATAGATATCGATATAGATATTCCCCCCGATTTACTATTCCTGTGTGCAGGACTAGCTTAGTCCTGCATGGAGGCGGCCATTTAGGAGCAGGACTACAGCACGCCATGCATAATACTGAAGTGCTGCCTGATCTCCTAGGCTTACACAGAGCATGTAAGAGTGCAGGGGGCATGTCTGAGAGCAGAACTCCCAGAATATATATGCTCCCACAATGGAGAACATCAGAAAGGGGTACGAAATGAGCAAGACTGCTCATAGGTGACTGCATATCCCCACCAACAGTCCCCCTTGTGTACAACAGCAACAGTATACATACATAAAATGAAGAAACCATTTATTTTTTTTTTAATTTGATTAAAGCTAACCATAGGTTCAGGGGTGTGCCCATCGCTTAACTATGGTTAATGCAGCTTAAATGGCTGAAGAGGATAACAAGGAAGATATATGCAAGTGAAGAAGCATAGCAATAGTGTAGGGGGCTGAGCATTTGCCTTATGAGTATGCATTCCCCGTTCGAGTCCCACTACGGCACATTCCATTTTCCATGGCAAAGCACATTATGGCTAATATTTATGTTGCATAACCCACTAAATAACATATTTTCATGAACGGGAGTACTGCAGTAAATGCATATGTGAGGTGTCAGTGTCATAATGAATTAGGCACTAGTAAACAGGTTTATGCACAAATAAGCAGTAGTAAACATATGTAAGCAATAGTAAGCAGGCTTAAGCCCATTTGCGTGGTGCTAAGAAATGCCTACACTGGTTAAGCAATTCTGAAGCTAACTCTCTGTAAGCAGATGTAATGGCAGGCTAGCAGTGCTTACCGTCACACAGACCTACTTACAACTGCTCAAAAGTGCCTTAATCACTCTGTATCCATTGGCCCTTGTTCTGCACATCAACAAAATAAACAACCATGCAGGTGTCGAACCCAACACCCTATACAACCTAATCACAGTAGTTAACCACCAGGCCATCACAGAAGTACAGAAGAATGAGTTATCAGCAAACAAGTCCTCACCATAGTAAAACCACATAGAACCTGTGAAAGGAATCAGTATACAGTTATATGTTCTGTAACCCACTAGATAACATAAATATGTGAATGGAGTACAGCAGGAAGCCCAAAAGTGAGGTGTAATTGTAATAGAGTGTTGAAGTCCCCAATAAAACACAAAGACCCCATAGAGTGTACGTACACATTAATCCTGGATACCAGACAAATATATAAGATGTAATGAATAAGAAATCAATGCCAAAAAGAAAAAAATAATGCAAAGTCTAATGTAAGCAGTCTAATGTTAAGCATTGCACAGGCCAGCTTAGGAGGTGTAAGCAATGTGTAGGCCATCTAACCAGCCCAGTGTTATACCCCTTTAAACAATGTCAACCTTAGTTAAGCAGGTTTGCCCGTAGCTTAGCCTTTTCAAAACTGGCCAATCACAGAAAAGTGCAGAAAATCGGCCCTACTTAAACCCAAGAGGTGGGAATACATCTCATAATTGGCTGTAGCTTCCCATTGCAGGCACTATGGCAGTAAGGGGAGACAGTGTGCACTTTCGGGTGCAGCGCTGGTGCATCCAGGAGTCCAAGATCATGGCAGGACTCCTTGTCAAAGACCATGATCAGAGACTGCTGCAGGGCCAGTACCAGGGCTCCCAATATAAGGTGGAGACTTGGGACCATCTCACCTGCAACCTCACCAGTGCCACTGGCATACCCTGAACTGCTGAGCAGGTCAGTCACCACTATGCTGACCTGAAGCAGAGTAAGGGGGACCTCTTTGAGGAGTGGCTCTAAGAGGCTAGAGCATCAGGGGATTTTCTATCCATGTGTAAGTATCACCCCAGTGCGTGTGTAATAATTGCCAGCTCGGGTATATCATGGATAGGTATGGCTAAATATTCCTCTTATGTTCCCCACAGCTGCAATGGAGTGGGCCATGAACCAGGAGGCCCACATCAGTCGCTTGGGGAGGTTGCAATGTGAGGCGGGTCTGTAATACTCATGCATTTACTGTCATAGAAAATAAAAATAAAAGTAGCAGGAAATTAATTGCTTGTATAAAACCAGTATTGTTCAAGGCAGGTATTGCATACACTAGAGAATATAGCAGGAAGAGTCTCATATTGTTTGTAAGTCAGAAAAAGTGTAATAGCCTGACAAAACAGGTCTAACTGTTGGACTGCATGTGTATATTTTGGTATCATATGGTAATGTAGATATGCAATCATGTAATAGTACTGTAGCATTAAGCACTGTTACCCACACTATGCACCATAAATTGAATGTGTAGGAAATGCCTGTATATGACAGGTGTAATCCCCAGAGGCCATTTATTACAACTGAGAGACACATAGACAATAAACAGGGAAAATGCAGACAACAAAAACCGAATTGCACATGCAACTGAGATGTGAACTGTTGTTTTTTAGCACACACAGCCATGGTTTGAATCCTGTCAGTGGTAGTAGTCTGCATACAGAATCATACCCCACAACTGTACAGATATGTCCAGAATGTCTATTAAAGTGGCCCATATCTGTTGCCTATCAACCTGTCCCCCTGGGAAATCAGCAGGATGATCCCAGACATATAGGCAGAAAACAGGAAATACAACTGATTGACACACAAAGCTGACACACTAGCAACTCCTCAATACCTTATGTGACTAAGAAGCCATGTATGTCTCATTTACACCACAACATGTCAAGCTGTGGTCAGAGTGTGTACAGTAAACAGAGTGAAATCTATGTGCATAATAGTAATGTGGAATCTAGTACTGTGTGGGGGAACATTCAGGTAGTGCTAATAAACATTCCTCTCACAGATGTGTCAGATGCCAACACTGTGCCTAGAAATACAAGAATGATATACAGTTGCTCTGAATAATGAGGCATAACACATCACTGTCGCCCACACTGTTCTACAACATATAACTGTCTAGGAAATCTGTATATGAGTGTTGTAATACAAGGTTAGAATGCAAAAGCACAGGTGATTAATAAGACAGAAAGCAGATAGGAGATATACAGCAATATCTATATAGCAGACACAACTGTGATGGACAGTGTTTATGTAGTAGCAGACACAGCCATGGTCTGAATCTTGTGAGTGGAATTAGGCTGCATACAGATTCATACCCCACAACTGTACAGATGAGGCCAGAATGTCCAGTATATGTGCTGCCTGTCACCCTGTCCTCCTGGTAAGTCTGTGGGATGATCCCAAATGTTTAGCCAGCAAACAGGGAATGCAAGTGATTGTCAAACATCACGAGAACATACCTGTCACTATAGCAACTGACAAAACTGTTAGGAGAGTAATATTTTAAGTATGTCCTATCTACACCCCATGTTGTCAAGCTGTGACCAGGGTGTGTATAGTAACAGAGTGAGATGTATGTGCATAATACTAATGTGTAATCTGGAACTTTGTGCGGCAACATTCAGGTAGTGCTAACAAACATTGCTTCCACAGGTACGTTGGATGTGAACACTGTGCTGAGAAATACAGACCATTATAGCCTGTAATGGTACTATTCGCTCTGGTATTGTAGGGAATTGTGAGTGTTGCAGTTTCTCTGAATAATTAAGTATCATTGGTCACTGTCACCCACACTGTGCTAAATAATATAACTGTGTAGAAAGCATGTATATGTGTGTGTCAGGTCACTAAAGGTGGAAGAGGGCAATATTCTATATATGTCCTGGCACACCAGCGTATGCTGAACACATGACCAGAGTCTGTGCAAAAAGAGTTGGATAGCTATGTGCAAAACATCAACCTGGAATCCTGGAATATGTGTAGAAACAGTTAGTGTTAACAAACATTCCCTCCAAAGGTATACCAGGTAAGAGGTGTATACTGCAGGTAAAACCGGTTCATGTGTAATGATGATGGCAGCCATATCAGTATCCAAACTAAGGCTATAGAGTAGTGTAGTAAGACTTGTAAGGTGCATATAGCACTGATGAGGAAAGTAATGTGGACTACAGGAACACACTAGTTGTAAATTGACATATTTCTCTCCCCCTACCATGTCTCCAACAATAATCAACATACCCACCCCAGCTGGTATGTAATGACTCTGATAATGTCCAATTGTTTGATAAATATTTTCATGGTTCCCATGCATGTGCTATATTAAATTATTCCAACATTGGTGGTATGGTGGCATCAATGTACCTGCATGCTGTACTTATCACCACTGTGGTCCCATATATGCATGTGTTCTGTTTTCTATGCAACTGTTCCGTATCTGGAATCTGGGTTAATGGGAATATCTATGCATGCTGCTATACCTAACCCTGGAATGTGTTGACTATTACTAACCCACATATGATGATGATATCTGAACACTATAGCACACCTGGGAGGGCCAGTCCCAGCAAACCCACCTGTCCCACCTCAGCTGGCCATGGCACTGAGCACCAACATGTCTGGGGAACAACCCCGAACCTCCACGTCCATTGGTCCTGCACCACCTTCGGGTGGAACCACCTCAGGGGATGGGGCTCGCACCCCCTCTGGGAGTGGGTGTGGACAGGCACCTGTCACCCGTCACCAGGTCAGGGTTGTGATGCGTTCAGAGATCAACCAGCAGTTTGTTGAGCTTCTACGCCAGTTCAAGGGTTACATGCCATGATTTGAAAGTCAGCCTTGCTCTGCGACTCAGTCCCCAGCACAGCCACCTTCGGGGATGTAAAGCTGCAGTGGTGATTGCCCATGGGTGGGGACCTCAGTTCCACTGTTACCACTAGGGGGCCTGT
>NC_056732.1:1207770336-1207810336 GCF_019279795.1 Protopterus annectens | reverse complement strand
TGTGTACTGGGTGCCTCAGCCTGATGTAGCACATCCCTCATGTGTCTGTGGAGCCCGGTATGGAACAGATCCTAAACCTGAGCTCAGGGGGCAGGAACATGTCTGTGTGTGCTCTGAGGGAGGGACAACATCCCCTGGGTGGTTCCACCTGATGGTATTGGTGGAACAGTACATGAGGAGGCCCCAGGTTGGGACACATGTGTGATGTGGCCAGATATCATTGGCAGATGGGTTTGGAGAGGTGGATCTGCTGGCCAATAGAACATATACATGTTACTGTGTCACTGTTATAGAACATATGTTGATAGTAATAGTCTACACAATCCCGGTACATGTCCAACAGCATGCATAGATATCCCCAATAACACAGAATGTCAGATGTGCAGCAATCTCAGAGCAGCCATACCACTGGCATTTATGGAACTATAGTGGCCCTGACAATGGCATGCAGGTGAATAGTCAGTAACAGGCCAGCAATGATAGTGTCCAAACAGGGGACATGTCTACAATCATATAGCAGAAAGTGTGGTACAATACAACATCTGTCCAACTGGTAGGTAAGCTGTAGCCATACCTAATGAGTTGTTTGTACAGCTTGTTGAAGCTGATATGGTGGGAGGGTGACAGAGATGTGTATTACGAACTGTGGTAACCTTGCCATATGAGTTGATCAGACCTGTTTCCATCTTTATGTCTTTCAGCCAAGATGGCACATGAACAGTTGCTCACCTATTCCCATGCAGAGAATGAAATGTTTATAGCACACATGATCCAGCACTATCCAGTACTGTTTGACAGGGCTGCACATGAGCAGCAGGAGTGCACTGCCTTGTGGAACAACCTAGTCCACAGGGTCAATGATGTCGGACTGCACAACCACAGTTATGAGCAGGTCTGGCATCATTGTACTGACCTGCTTTGCAATGCCAGTTGGCATGCTGCTGCAGTCTGGGGGATCACCTCGCCACAGGGAAGGCCATGCCATCCATCCCCCTGACATGTGTGGAGGAGCTCCTGGCCAGCCTCATGGCACCTGCCCATCTGGACAGCCAACATCCACTGGAGTCCTTTGTGGAGGTGGGTGTCACCCACACACCAACCAAGGAGCATGTAGGTAAGGACACAGGGCACATCAGTAGACCACTGGTGTGTATACATCCACATTGGTACAGGTAGAGCATGCATATCTGACATGTCATAGATATAGTGTGTTGCTGCATTGTAGTGATAAACAGGTGTCCAGATGTGGTAGTATCGTGGGAATGTACTGTTGATGTATGGTAATACTGCACCCACCCTGTAACAATGCCACAGGTGTGGTCACTGACATTACATCTCTCACCCTCTTATGTAGGTCCCACCAGGATACCACCAAGGCAGCAGCCTGTAGCTGATGAGTATGTTTTATGTAGATGCTTGCCAACACACCGTGCATGTAATGCTGGTGGTATATTCCATGCACACATCTAACACACCCACCCTGAATGCATGCTGTACATGTGCATGTATTGTTGCTGTGAAATGCACGGTTTCACAGGGGTGACCATGATGGGGTATTGGAAGGATATGTCAGACACCTGCATGATAACTAACATCCTGTCATTGCAGAATGTGTCCACAGGGAGTAACATACTGGTGGTATACATGGCCTACAGTAGTGACATGTTTGGGACAACACCCATATACAGTGCAACACTAGTGTATATACCTGTAGGACAATGGCAATTGTTGCAGAGATACACTATGGCATAAGGCATTACAGTAGTCCACATTATCAGCTGAGTCTAGGCTGCAACATGTGGTGTTCAGTGTATGGGGCACTGCAAAGTGACACACATGTGTAAGGCTTACTTGTCATGCATCTGCATAACAGCTGAAGGGGAGGTTGCAGCATGACACACCAGTGCAATGCAGCAGGGATCCTAAAGATGGTAGGAATGGCTCTATCTGCACATAGTCAGGTTCAGGACCTGTGGCAGCCTTAACCCTACCCACACAGCAATAGTGACAGTGGTGTGTGAACACCACTGTCACTATTGCTGTGACAGTCGTGACAGTGGTGTGTGAACACCATGGGATGTGCACGAGTAGACCTTGCAATCATGCAGAATAGGGGGACATGTGTAGGGCAGACTGAACATACACTGGCAAATTCAGATGGTCCACGCTGGTATACCCCTGCCAGGAGCAGTGACTGCTGTAATACACACAAGAGGTGCGAAAAACCATCATAAGGGTGTGCACACATATGCCCACATGTTGTGTATGCATTGTGGTCAGCAGCCTCACACCTAACACAATCTGTAGATACTGCATGTGAAAGTGCAGGACATATGTCACATATCGGGCTCGTGTACTGCTAAGATATGTGGTGATGTGGTCCCATGGCAGATCAAGGAAGTGTGTGTAAAATCAATAAAGGTGTGTACACCCCCATAGCCACAGTATGCTCTGATGGTTGTCAGTGTAAGAGTATTGCAGTGATCATACATGGTCTGTTGATGTTGACAGCTGTAAATCAGGCATCAGGCATTTACCAATGACAAGGGTCCACATATCATACCAGGTATTTGTTGCTGAAAAACATAGCGGCTGTGAGAAGTAAAGCTGACATAACTGACACAATACTACATATTCTGCAATGGGTTGTACACCTGTGGGTTGTTTGCACAGCACATGGCAGGGTGCAGAACAGGTGCACAGCAATACTGTGTACATGGGTGCAGTAGTATATGGGTGCAGTGGTATCCAGGGGAAGGGTATCACCTAGTGACACAGCACATGCATCACACACATGTATACTGTTGCTAGCATGGATTGACTATAGCTGAACTGCATGCTGTTCTGTACCATATGTTCTGCATGTTGGCAGATAGGTGATAGGACTGTGAGTACTAACATTGTGCAACGTCACCTGTATGTGTGCGTGTGGGCATCCTGGTGGCTAGTTAGTTTGCCTGAAGGATGACTCTGGTGAAGTGGAGGTAGATAGATGTATGTAGGATGCATGTGTGCATGTGTGTGTTTGTGTGTGTGGCCATGTATGCACATGTGTGATTGTGGGGTGTTCATATGGCTATACCTGCCTTTGGGACCATGCAATACATAGACATGGACTGCCACAATACACACCAGGAATAGCTGTCTTGTGTGTAATCACAGGACAGCAAATAGTATAATATGGTCTGTAGCATGGAATAAGCATCCAGAGGGAAGGTAGACACCAGGTACATGCTTAATATCGCAGTCAGCAGAGAGGTCACCTACAACCCACGTATGCAGCTCTACAAATGCATTGGGGAAGTGCTAGTCAACAGCAGGGAGTGTATCCAAATATTACAGTTGTCACATGATAGGCTGGAGGAGCAGCATATCTGGCATGTACTGAGCATTACATACACATGATACACCAGTGTGAGATACTATCGATACAACACAGTAGCCCACACATATAGGGGCCATGCTGAAGATGGCCAGACATACACAGGGTGAATACTGAATGACAGCAGTGAGGCCATGTAAATCTACTATACACAGGTCAGACAGGTAAAGTAAAAACAGACCTTGTGTTGTGGCCGCTTGTGTGTGTGCATTTAGAGGACTGTGATGTTAATGAGTGGTATCAATATGTGTATGTTAACAAGTGTGATGCAGGATGGGGTAACACATGGACATATATGTGGTACTGTCTGTAAAGCCATGGACAGGTAGGTATTACTGAGGTGTGTGTGTGTGTGTGTGTGTGTGTGTGTGTGTGTGTGTGTGTGTGTGTGTGTGTGTGTGTGTGTGTACTGTTAGGCAATACTGTACAAGTTTTAAGGTGCATTTACTGTTTTCCCCCACAGGTGGCGAGATGGGTCAGGGTCCCTCCTGCATGCAATCTGATGTTGGTGTCCATACAGACACCGAAGATGATGATAGTACTGTTGAGGCACAGGTGGGGTTGTCAGGGGCCGACACTGCAACAACATTTGACATCCCCCTTTTAGCCACTCCAACCCTGTACACAGTTTCAGTGCCTACACATACCCCATCACCAGTGGCCATAGCGGAGTAACAAATGGCATTTGGTGGCAGTGCACAGGGAAGTGTGGTAACCATGTCTACTATGTCCATTCGCAGCAGGCCTAGCCAGATGGCCGGCAGGGCACCACATAGACAGATGTCCCAGGGTGCTCATGGTAGGGCCGCTGGACATCATGACCCTGGCAAAGGCAACATAGCAGGTACCAGCAGGTGCATGTTTCAGGTAGTAATGGTGGCGCAGGAAAGTATTGAACATTACACCAGACAGGGCCTGAGGCTGCAGAAGGCTGCTCTTACATCTGTAAGTGACAACCTCCGTGAACTGTCGGGTGCCATCCATGCTTATACCGAGCACACAGATAGATGGCATGACGATATGATGGCCCTCATCAGCCGTGGTGTGTCTGTGCTTCAACGTGTGGTGGGGATGCGGCAACACCCGCCTGGACATGGGCCAGCAACATCAACAGCTGGCAGTCAACATGGACGTGCTAGGACACCAAGGGGCTCCTGTAGTGGCAGTAGCAGTCACTGCAGTGCAGTGGGTGTGTTGTCTACACCACACCACAGCAGGCCATGTGCACATGGTTCTGGCCAGTCTCAGGAGGGACATGGTATTAGTGGACAAATGTCATCAGCAGGTGAGAGCAGCACATCAAGGCCTGTACCTGGACATGCCCAAGGAACCCCTGGCAAGAACAGTCCACGTGCCAGAGGCAGTGAACTGCGCACCCTGCCAGGTATGGTCTGCAGCTGTCCATAAATACCTGTGTAGGGCAGCCATATGACAGAACTGTGTGCATGAATACTCACACACTATTCAAACACACCTAGGGCAACCCCATACTTACACACACCACATCACCTCACCCAGCTCCCCACAGTACACCCCTCACCCACACACATGTTGTCAAATGTATGGCCCACCCTCGGCCTCTGGAAAACCAACACTACACCCTGTGCATATGATGATACCTGTTCCACATCCCTGTCATTCATACCATCGATGCAGGGACAGGCTGATATGGTTCTGATGCGCACATTGACTGTACAACAGTGTACCACAGTACTGCGGTGTAACATGTTGTAGGGAGTAGAGTGTGAGGCATATTTGGCAGGTACTGTAGCCATCCAGCAATGATGCCTTATAGCTGTTAGTAACACTGGTTGGTTGTGGTCTCTATAATGTTATCCATATTTGTTGTAGGTGTACATGTGTCAGCACTAGGATGCCCTGTGCATATGATGATACCTGTGCCACATCCCTGTCATCCATACCATCAATGCAGCGACAGACTAATATGGTTCTGATGCACACGGTGGCTGTACCACAGTGTACCACAATACTGCAGTGTACCATGTTGTAGAAAGTAGAGGGCAAGGCATATTTGGTGGGTAGTGTAGCCATCCAGCAATGATGCATTATAGCTGTTAGTAACACTGGTTAATTACAGTCCCTATAATGTTATCCATTTGTGTTGTAGGTGTACATGTGTCAGCACAAGGATAGTCTGCAGTCATATTCCACAATGGGGTATGTCACTGTGCTGACAGCATGGCTGTGACATATCTGGGGTACAGTCGAACACATTTCATAGGTTACTAAACCAGATATTGCCTGTGCCATATGGACAGGTGGCCCGCTGAGGCATGCATACCCTGCAACCTGATGTAGACCCATCCACATACACACACACTGTTACTTGGCAACACTGGAACTAGACCCCTTCCTAGCTATTTCCTGATACTGACATGTGTGACTTACATTGCACACACTGTACAGTGTTTAGAGTGAGGTGTGTCCCAGGTTACATGGTACATGCAGAACATACCCTGACATGTACAGTATGCTAATGGGGGATGTAATGGGTGTATTTGGATGATACGTAGTGTGAAATACCACCATATTCACATTTACAGACACATAACAGCCAGACACACATCTGAGATACCAGGGCCTATCACTGCTAACTAACTTGACCGTGTCTCCAATGTGTTACAGGTAGGCTGCACAAATCACATGCATAACTGGCTTGGATTGTGGTAACAGTTACCTGTATGATTGATGGTGACAGTGGTAGGCATAATGTGGTACATGGGACATATACCTGGTGTACTTTGGTGTAATAGTGTACACAGCACCCACATCCCCCACTGGATGTTGTACTCCCTGAAACCCATGAAGGCACACTGCCATACCCAACATCACACATTGTCCGTGCCTGAGATACAACCCATAGTATACCCCAAACTTGGTACTACAGGGATATGCATGTCATGCACATGCCACACACATAGTAGGGCATCAATAAAGCTTAGGTTGCCTGTACATATCCGGGCTGGATACCTGCCATCTGCATATCTGCACAGGGACTGACAGTCATCAGCTTGGCAGGTAGCTATGCAGTAGCATGAGTGCACTGACAGACCGGTAAGGGGTATATACTGTAACACAGTTCACCCACCAGGAATGCAACAGGGAGGCCTCGGTGTCCAGCCATGCTTGCAGATGTGCCTGTTGTCAGAACTATATTAAGCACTCTGCTCTTGCCTGGGTTAGCACTGTCAACAGTAGTACTGCCATGATACACTACATGCCAGTGTGACAGCAAGTACCCTGGGCTACTACACCTGTATCTAACACATTCATACAGATAACAGTGCTATACAGGCCTCATATATGTCTGTGTCCCACACATGACACTCACACCCTTTTCTGCTGTAATGACAGCACATAGGTATATGTATTTTACAAGGCATTACGTACACTTATTTCATGTTATCATACTGGGTTGTGTGTCCTGGTTACCAGGGCTAAGATATGCTTTGCAAGTATCAACATTGCTGCAATATAACAACTAAGCTGATTTGCACACTGGTAAGCACTGCCTACATTGTGTAAGTGCTCGTACATTTACCCATAGCTTAGCACCACTTAGCTTCACACAGACCCACTTCAAGCTGCTCAAGGCTGCCTTAACCACACTGTATCTGACAGCCCTTGTCCTGCCCAGCAACAAAATGAACAGCCCTTGAAACTAGCACCCTTTACACTGAAGTCACAGCACTTAACCACTATGCCATGACCATTGCAAAGACTGCTATTGTTTTACCAATATAGCTGTCAAAACACATATTGAGTAGTATTGAATATTTGCCTGTAGTTCCTAAATTGTGTAGTCCTTGTTATTAATATGACTTTTGCATCACATATGTTGTAGGCCAACTAGGCAGCCGCATAGGGCGCTGCTCTAGTAGGGGCACTTTTCCAGTATTTATTTGGTATAGATAGACCAGGATGGGGGCACCAGGTGGTGTGGTGGGGGGTGCCATGGAGCCCTTTTGCCTAGGGCACCAGCTGACCTAAGGCCGCTCCTTGTTTTATCATAATGTGCACATAGCAGATACATACGGTGAGATACATGTGGGAGGGTATACACAACCATGAGTATACACAACCATGTCTTCCTATGTGTGTGTGTGTGTGTGTGTGTGTGTGTGTGTGTGTGTGTATATATATATATATATATATATATATATATGTATATATATATATATATATATATATATATATATATATATATATATATATATATATCATCATCATCTTTTGGCTTTTCCCATTAGGGGTCGCCACAGTGGATCATCTCTTTCCATTTCTTCCTATCCTCTGCATCTTGCTCTGTCACACCAACTGCCTGCATGTCCTCTCTCACCATGTCCATAAAATTATCTTAGGCCTTCCTCTTTTCCTCTTACCTGGCAGTTCCATCCTTAGCATCTTTTTCCCAATATACCCATCATCCCTCCTCAGCACATGTCCAAACCAACGCAATCTCGTCTCTTGCTTTGTATCCAAACTGTCCAACATGAGCTGACCCTCTAATATACTGATTCCTAATCCTATCCATCCTAGTCACACCGAGTGCAAATCTTAACATCTTTAACTCTGCCACATCCAGCTCTGACTCCTGCCTTTTTGTCAATGCCACTGTCTCCAACCCATATAACATAGCTGGTCTCACTACTGTCTTGTAGACCTTCCTTTTCACTCTTACTGGTACTCGTCTCTCACAAATCACTCCTGACACTCTTCTCCACCCATTCCACCCTGCCTGTACTCTCTTCTTCACCTCTATTCCTCATTCACCATTACTCTGAACTGTTGATCCCAAGTACTTAAACTCTTCCACCTTTACCAACTCTACTCCCTGCATCCTCACCATTCCTCTACCCTCCCTCTCATTTACACACATATATTCTGTCTTAGCCCTGCTGACCTTCATTCCTCTGCTCTCTAGAGCATATCTCCACCTCTCCAGAGTCTCCTCAACCTGATTCCTACTCTCACTATGTATATACAGATATATGTGTATATAGCTATATATGTATGCGCATCCTATGTGTAGAGATATGCCTAGTTATGTTGGTATATATGTAGATATCTATAACTATATGTGCATACGTAGCTATTCTGATATACCTACTACTGTCAATATATATGTAGATATCCATATGTATATGTGCATATGTATCACTATCTGTATATGTGTAGACATATATTGCTCTGTATATGTATATATCTGGGTGTGTATATGTATATCTATGTAGATATATATATATATATATATATATATATATATATATATATATATATATATATATATATATACCCATCTATATATGTTGATATGTATATGTGTAAATATCTATATAGCTATCTGGATAATGTTATATACATATATTTTCACCATATGTCCTGAACATGGAGTGCAGCCTTACCTTAGCCCCTATAATCCCAACTTCATAGTACAAGGGGATTTCTGGTATGTATAGCAGGTATATTAGTAGACTATTGCTACTGTAATAGGGATTGTCTTCACAGACATGGTGTTTGTGGGAGGTCACATCTGCTTTTCACATATGCGTCATTGGCTACTGACAGACTTCCTAAGGACATCATACTACAGTACCGCTGCGAGCACATAATGCTCTTGTGGATTACAGCAGAGATATTGGCCAATATATGTGGACATTCTGACACACTCTGGACAGTCCAGAGGTATACACAGAACCTCTTAGTGCAAAACATGTGTACCACCCTGACAATATGGATGTTAGCCATGTAGATGGGTATAACAGATAATGACTGGTACACATTTGTCCTCATAGGTTATGCATTCACACATCCCTGTCTGTCCTGACACATAATAACCACTGGTACACAGGTGTCATGGCCACATACTACCCACTAGATACTGACATACATTTGAACAGCATCACACTGCTCTGCCTGACATACATGACTGTTAAGGGAGGCCCAGCAGCAGTACATCTGGCAAGTATCTGGACATGACATCTCACTGGGTAAGTACACTAAGCTGCTAGGCATGTAAAAAAGCACTGTGCAGACCACAGGCAGACTGACTCAACATTGGCCTACATCGCCTATCAGGGAATGCACATGTACCTGCATGTATAGCAGGCTCTACAGGCATGTCACAGCACAAGGTAAGATACACTTGTGTGAAAGTGTATAAACTCAACCAATGTGAACATGGCCACAGTCACATATGGTAAGCTAGCATAATATTACAGTATATGGACTATCTGTTCAACACCATCCTCATATGTGCCACTCACACACTAACCCCACGTATACAAGGCCGCTACACAGTGTGGTCTGATGCCTATCTGTGGTATGGGACATGTGTGTGTATGGTCCTACAAACATGTAAGCCAATACGGTAACATACAGTGGAGCAGCATGTAACATTAGATAGGACGGGACCAAGAACAACGACATCTACCACAGTCTGTACACACACCAATGTACATATTAGCAATACATACACTGTCGACATTCACCATAAGTTCACAGACCTCAGTACTGTACACACAACCACAGAATGTCCAGATTATGTCATCAAATATAACACCTACTGTACACAACATGTGTAGCAGTCTGATATCTCACTGGCTTGTTATCTGATATGATGACACTAATTATGTTGTACAGCACATATGCACCTCTTAATGCATGGCATATGTTTTTATTTTTTATTTATTTTACATTTGTTGACCGGGCTAGTCTAGCTGGATATATTTCCATTTTCAGTAGAGGCCCGGGAGAAAAAAAAGTATATATATATAAAAAAAAACATTTGAAGTGTAATACAAAAAAACAAGCAAAAATTGTAAAGTAAAAAAGAAAAGGAAAAAAGGAAAAATAAAACAATAAAAACAATTTAACTTATATTACTAAAATAAATAAACTAAAGAGAAGCAAAATAGAAAATTAGCGAAAGGTGAAGGAGAAGGAAGTGTGAGAAGAGAAGTAAGAAAGTAAAAAAAAAGAGGAAAAGAAAGGGGATTAAACACATTTTCAGAAGAGAAGGGGAAAAGAGAAAAAAAAGAAAAGTAAAAAGGAAGGGGAGAGAGGAGAGGGAGAGAGAGTGAGAGAGGAGGAAATGAAGATAGAGTGTTTAGTTAGTGCAGGAACAGAGCCAGTGACTTTTCAGATTTTCTTTTATTTTTTTGTTTTTGGGCAGTGATGAGATTAGTGTTATGTCACTGGGTAGTAGATAGTAGATTCCAGTGTACTCCTACTGTACTAGAGTCACCAGAGAGTCACCAGCTGAGTTATTGGACTTTTGTAAATTAGAAGTTTAGTTTAAGAGATTAAAGGGGATTTGTATATGATTAAGTATAAGGAAAGTATAGGAGAAGTGAGGGGGTGTGTGTTTTGTGGTTTTGTGTTTAGCTGCAGGATGAGTTTGGAATTTTGGATGTTTTAGTTGTTTAGTTGTTTCCATTTAATACAGTTGTTAAGGGGTTAAGTGGTGGCCAGGCAAGGGATTTGGGTTGCGTAGCACATATATTTAAGGTTAAGGTTTCTTTTCTTATTAAAATATTAAATAGGTTGGTTGGTAAAGCAAGCAGTGTTGACAGTGTTGACAAGTGATGGGTGGGGCTCTAGCAGGATTGGGATAGGAAGGTTCAGGTAGGAATTTTTTCCTATTTTTATTTTCTGTGATTATTTTTCTGTTATAATGTGGTTGTAATTGTTTGTGTTGTGTTTTGATGTGTTGTGGGCTATGTACAAAGGTAGACAGAGTTGTGGCTGGAAGCACATACACAGGGCCAATACTGACATGTTCCTGTGATAACCTCATACATTTACTGTTGTAACAGGGTTTCTTGCAACATATGTCCTATGAGGGATATGAAGTCAGTAACTGTCAGGCCTTTCACCATCTATAGACTGCAATCCTCACAATACCTTTTTCAGTTTACAGTTAGATGCTCTGTGGGTAACACATGAAACCAAAGGCACCACACACTGCCCAGTCTGCAGATGACCCTACAGATCAGGATTCCTCCTAAACATAGCACTGACATGGCAGGTATTAAAACATGTAGGACAGCCATATCCACACACGCCCTGTTAAACCAACATTACTCCAAATGCAGTACAGCAGCACTTACAGTCTGTAGTCAGGTCAGGCACATCCCCCTCCTGTGTGTTGCCCTGTTTCCACAGTGTATGTTGTTAGAGGTACATCCCCAATCCATCTGAGATGCTGTTTGCCAAACAACTGATCGAGTTCCTTCACACAGTGAATGAAAAGGCTCAACACCAACATGATGTTACTAGATATTGGAGTGTGTTTCCATGAAATTGGCTATGGGAATGTTACCACAGCTGTTCCACATAAAATCAGCTAGAGGAGGGCTGCAATTCATGCAGAGGCCATCAGCTGATCATGAGCATCACTTAAAATACACATTCTGCTGCCTAAGCAAAGCAGGTTTAGGTCTCCACATCCATCAGAGAGGAAGTGAGAGAGGTAGATAGAGGCAAAAACAAGTCAGGGAGGGTGGGAGAGTAAAACTTTAGCATGTTTGTGTCACACACTTATTAGCACAGGGTATCAAACCCCTGATGACTATGTAGTGCTATCACATTTCTATGCAGTTATTGGATGCGACACATATGTTACATGTTGTGGAGCTCTCAGAATGTATATGTGATGGTGAGTGACATCAGCAACAGGGAGATGGTAGCTATACCGTTGGTGTAATACACGTGCCTGTCTGCATGAACAGGTGCCAGCGTTAACACAGCCACATTCTGAAAGGGACACGCACACACATTGACACACTTGGCAGGGCCAGGAATACAACTCTTCACTAGTGAGATTGCTCCAACACATTACTGTGCAGGTATCACAGGGGTCATAAGGAGGTTATATGGGCAAAGGTTATGAGGAGATGTCTGACATCAGACAGCATGCTTCAGTATGCCAGTGGGGGTTGTAGTGAGTGTGAATGTGAATATATGCATCATACAACACACACATACACACACACACACACACATACACACACACACACACACACACACACACACACACACACACACACACACACACACATATACACAGGGTGCCAGTACTGACATGCATGGGTGCATTGATTCACGGGTGTGTAGTGGTCAACTGTGCCAGACAGCTATACAAGGGTAGATGATGGGTATACCTTGGCATCAGGCCACATGACAATGGTCTGCATTGTGGCTCAGGGGTATAGTTTCTGGATCTGCCCACACAGCTGGGTATTGTATTCACCATCCAGTCACCTGGGTGACTATTGCATGTGGCCAATGCTGTGCATTGCTTGCCATGTATGTGTTCCTTAGTCCATGACATGGGCAGTGTCTGTGATGTGCACATCTCTCACATGCATGTACAGTGACATGTGGAACTGTACCTGGGGTGTCTGGCCCATGTTGTATACACAGATTATCATCAGATGTGCCAGTCCTGGCCTTATGTAGTGGGAACTGTTAATGGACAGCAGGTTTACCCTGCACCTACATTGACAGCATGCTAACAGCATTCCCTGATGTCAGTGACATCTGTCCATACAGGGCATGTTTTCAGGCATGGTATGTCCTTTGTGGGTCGCATTTGATGGCACCACAGGTGTTGCAGGTGTCCAGTGGGGAACATGGGGAAGGTGCACTGTCTGTATCTACGTGCCTATTGGACAGATGGACAGGGTGCCATGCCCTCTGTAGGCCACTGCAATCACTCCATAGTTACTATCAGTGGGCAATATGCAGTGTACTAACAACATAGCGGCTGTTGCCTAGGCAAGTGTGTGTGTATGAGACATGAGTTGAGAGTGTTTTCTGGTTAATACTAGGGTTGATAACTTTGTTTGCCTGGCCTTGATGTCACATGTATGGGTATGGATTTGCACCCCAGCCTCTCGACTATTTCACATCTGTTATCCCACATTGTAATATATACAAGGGCCACCATATAAGAAATTTGCAAAACCCACTACACATTGGGCCCAGTTGTCACACACACACACACACACACACACACACACACACACACACACACACACACACACACACACACACACACACCACACACCACACACACACACCTGTCTTGTCTGGGATTCAAACTCCTACCTAACTAGTTTATTACAATACAGCACTATGCAGTTATAGTATGTGCCACAGGGATTACTGGCGAACTCTTTCCCCAAATGTGTATTTCACAATGAATGACATCAGCAGGATTTCCAAAGTAGGACATTCGAATTGTAGTGATTGTGGCTAGGCTAAAATGCATTGCTCCCTACACAGACATTGAAACACACACAAAGCATCCACAACCGACATCTGTGGATATATAACCCTTAACAGAGGTCTGTATCACACTACAGCATGAAGCTGTTATAAGATGCACCACTGGGATTATTGGAGTACTCCTCCCCCAAAGGTGTATATCACATTGGATAACAGCAGGATTGCCAAAGTAGGGCATTCGAATTGTAGTGAGTGTGGCTAGGCTAAAATGCATTGCTCTCTACACAGACATTGAAACACACACAAACTATCCACAACAAACATGTGTGGGTATAGAACCCCTAACAGAGGTCTATATCACACTACAGCACAAACCAGTTATAGGATGCACAGCAGGTATTACTGAAGAACTCTTTCCCCAAAGGTATATTTCACATTGGATGACATCAGCAGGATTGCCAAAGTAGGGCATTCAAATTGTAGTGAGTGTGGCTAGGCTAAAATGCATTGCTCCCTACACAGACATTGAAACACACACACAACATCCATAACTGCCATTGGAGAGAATAGAACCCTAACAGAGTTCTATATCACAATACAGCAGTACGCAGTTATGGCACGTGCTACAGAGATTACTGGGCTACATCTTTCCCAGAGGTGTGTTTCTAGGTGGATGACATCAGCAGCCTTACCAAAGTAGAGCATTCGAATTTTATGGAGTGTGACTACCTTAAAAAGCATTGCTCTACACAGACAGACACACACACACACACACACACACACACACACACACACACACACACACACACACACACACACACACACCAGCACACCCTTGCCAAGTCTGGGATTAGAAGTCCTATCTAATTTATCATACTACAGCAGTACACAGTTATAGGATGTGCTACAGAGATTGCTGGGCTACAACCTTCCCAGAGGTGTATTTCTAGGTGGATGACATCAGCAGCATTGCCAAAGTAGAGGATTTCAATTATAGGGAGTGTGACTGCCCTAAAAAGCATTGCTCTCTACACAGACAGACACACACACACTTGTCAAGTCTGGTATTAAATCTCTTACCTAACTAATTTATCAAACTACAGCAGTGTGCAGTTACAGGACGTGCTACGGAGATTACTGAGCTGCAATCTTCCCAGAGGTGTATTTCTAGGTGGATGACATCAACAGCCTTGCTAAAGTACAGCATTTGAATTTTAGGGAGTGTGACTACCCTAAAAAGTATTGCTCTCTACACAGACAGACACACACACAAACACAGTTGCCATGTCTGGCATTGGTACTCCTACCTAACTAGTTTATCACACTACAGCAGTACACAGTTATGGGATGCGCCATGGAGATTTCTGGGCTACCACTCTCCCAAAGGTATATTTCACAGTGGATGACCTCAGCAGGCTTGTCATAGTAGGTCTATGAGGAGGGCAGTGTGTGTGTATGGGCCATAACCCATTCATCTAGAGGTTGACATGCCACATGTGGGCACACACAGGATCATATTTCACAGGTACATATATACAGCTGCTAGATGACTACTTTATTGTACAGTCATGTTGCACAACTAGCACGTGCACCACATAGTCTGTAATGCTGACAGATACCGGTGGTTAGTATCTACAGTGAGTGACATCTGAACTTCATGTGGTTGTGGCCCTTTGGCTGTGTGCTGGGTGGGACAGGCCTGGATGGCTCCTTGTCACAGTCACCCTCTTCCACACATCTATGTATGTCTACCTTTGGCTTATTATAGTGTGTTGTGCTTACATATATGTCTGCATTCCTATCCACTGTGTGCACAAAGCATGAGCGGTGCATACTGAGAAGTGTCTGCACTAATATCTGTTACTACCAGATATGTCTGGTCCACTGGTGTTTGCAGACATGGCCTTCATGTGTTTAAGTATGTGAGCATGCCCATTATGACCTTTCTGTATGTTGTTGACTGACATTGCCTTCATTTCTCTAAGTGTGTGAGCATGCCCAGTATGCCTGTCTGCACTGAATGTGTGGATCAAGTCCAGGTAGTGTGTACTGACCTTTGTTTTGTACACCTACAGGTAGCATACTGTTGCTGCAGGGTATCCGTCAATCATTTGGCATTGACTGTTACTACATTTCTGCATAGGATGGGGGGCACACCTGACTATTTCTACATTTTTACACAGGATTGGGGGGCACACCTGACTCTTACTGTATTTCTACGTTGGATGGGGTGGGGCACACCTGATTATTTCTACATTTCTACACAGGATTGTGGGGGCCCACCTGACTGTTATTACATTGCTACGGAGGATGGGGGGGCACACCTGAAACTTGTACACATTTGCTATGACTGCACTGGTATGACAGGTACTCCATTTCATTCTGTATTCTTACCTATCATGCTGACTAGAGGCATACCAGTGTAATACAGATCTTTGCTTTGGTTGCCTACATATTACTGTCTGACTTCCTACCCTTCAGAACTAACATCCCACTGCCTGACCTGCTGTAGTCTGTCTGTGTAGGCCTGGGGGGGGGGGGGTTACCCATACCCATCATTCAGAGGCCATAGCACAGGCTCTGTTTGGGTTTGTCTACACCTGTCCTGCTGGCTGAGACTGTTGTTGGGTATGTGATCCTCCCTGACTGGCATGTGTGAGTCATATGGACACACATGTCACCCAGCACATTTTCTGCAGTGGGTTTTGTCACTGTACTGGCTACTATGGTGACTCCAGTATGTATTACAGATGTCATGGTGCCACTATGGGTGTCTACTTTCTGCTGCCA
The DNA here is from genome assembly GCF_019279795.1 of Protopterus annectens. Taxonomy (NCBI): domain Eukaryota; kingdom Metazoa; phylum Chordata; order Ceratodontiformes; family Protopteridae; genus Protopterus; species Protopterus annectens. The sequence goes on along the minus strand of NC_056732.1, from coordinate 1,207,793,910 downwards.
TAACATTCAGCCACCCACTTCCCTTGCATGCTCACATCCATATCATAGATACAGGTAACTACACATTCTACTCCATTTGGCAATTAGGTAGGTTGATTGACTTACCTTGAGGGTGTGCCGGACTTAAGGATGCTGCTGGAGGGCTGCCTATGTCGGATGCACATAGTACACTCCCTATACAATGGTTGAGCATAGTTAGTGTCATGTTTGGCATACTTTTACTGTATGTGCGAGTCAGAGAGAGGTGTCATTCCCAGGATCCCTACTGTGTCAATGCATGTGCTATGCGTTGTCTCTTTGCAATAGCCTCGGCATACTGGGCATGCCTCCATCTGCCTACTGGGGCAGGCTCAGGTTGATTCTCCTCCAAGTCACTCTGTGCCTGTGCAGGCCTTGGCATTGGTGGGGTGCTGTGTGGCCCTGCCCCGTACTGTTCCTGCTGCAGCTGTTTCCATAGGATCATATTGTGTAGCATGGCACATACCATAATAGTTTGGGTACATGTAGCTAGTGACTACTGCAAGACTCCACCGGATGTGTCCAGACACTGGAACTGTGACCTGAAAATCCAAATACATGCTCTATTATAAGTCTGGTCTGTGCGTGTGCATCATTATGGCATTCTTGTTCAGGTGTGTGTGCATTTCTGATGGGTGTCATCAGCCACAGCTCCAGTGTGTAACCAGCATCGCCCACTAGGTGACCATAGGGGATTTCCCCATTTTCAAATCTCTGGTACAACTGCATCAGATGCCAAATGTGGGAATCATGATAGCTTCCAGGCTAGCCAGCACACACATTCATTATAATGCCCAGGGCATCACAGACAACCTGGCAATTGATGGAGGGGATACCTCTGCGGTTGATGTAGGCCCTACCCTGATCACCCAGTGGTGCTTTGATGCATATGTGCGTGCAGTCTATAGCACCCGCTACCTCAGGGTATTCTGCTATTTGATGGAAGAGATGCATATTGCTGGCCAACACCTCACAGGCGTTGAGGAAATATACATGTTGACTGGCATGTGCTGACATGGAATCCAAGAACTGGTGGAATACTCTGGATGCTGATGTCTGTGAGATCCCCATGATATCCCCATTTGAGCTTTGGGAGGTACCTGTGGCTAGTATTCCTAAGCCTACACATACCTTGGTATCCACTGGGATAGGTTCCCCTCACTCAGTTTGGTGTGTCAGGCGTGGCTGGCACAGCTCAACAATTTGCTATAGGAGGTCCCTGTCCATGCTATAGCACTCCACTATCTCTAGCTCATGTCACCCCTGGTAGGTTACCCTGGGTCTGTACACTCTTCTCCATCTCCTTACTGTGGGTTTATCAGCAGCATTCACATCCTCACCACCCTCAGCTTCTTGCACATTTTGTTCTATGTTGCCTGCTGAAACCCCTCTCATTTTGTAGGTTTATTTGTTAAAAGTTCCTCGCTTGTATATACCGGTGGTGTAGAGTGTGGGAAAAAACAGAGGGGAAGGTATTTGCATAGCTGATAGTAGTGTTCTGGGCTGGGCTGGTCTGCTGTCTGTGTAAATGGCTGAGTCTGATACATTTCACCTGCCAGCTATGCTAGTTCTCCTTGATTACCTTCCTACTGATATTTTTCCTTCCCATTGCTTCCTGTTTAAACCCAAGGGCATGCCGGCCAAACAGAGTGCTCAGATGTGCACAGTGCTGCTATTTTCTGGTTTAACATTTTTTTCTTCCTTTAAAACCTGGTGTCCAGTGTGCACACCCGCTTAGACAATGTAAAGTGTGCTAGGCAGATTTAGACACAACCCCTAGCTTAGCTGTGCTAAGCTAGGAGCAAACCCGAGCCACAAAGCTCCAATCCACTTACACTATGCCTGACACACACCCCTATGATGCCGGCTACCTCCTAGGCTTGCACCAAGCTATTCCTACTCTTACACTGTTGGGACTTGACTAGCATGCTGGGGAAAACTGGGATTCTGCTAATGCATATTTACATGTTTCACACTGAGCATCCCCCCTTAGCATCCACTACTCACTGCCCATATTGTCTGCTGCCTGCCATTGACTTGCTTGGCAGAATAGTAATTTTTAGTTGGAATGCTTAATTTATGTTTATTTTGTTATTTTCCCCCTGATCCCGTTTGCGTGCCACTACCCTACACTTAAACAGCCGAGATTGGCTAAAAAAAAATAAAAGTTGATATTTTTTAAGCTGTTTGCAATGCCAATGGCCTTATTCATGGCCATTGGCATGCTTACTAACTGATATGCAGCCTTTATTTGGAGCTGTCACAGCTTCGTTTTGGATTTTGCTGAAATGTACTCGGTACAAGGCATAGAAATCCAGGAGATTATCTGTATATATATATATATATATATATATATATATATATATATATATATATATATATATATATACACACACACACACACACACACACACACACACACACACACACACACACACATGCATATGCACACATATATATATGTGTGTGTGTGTGTGTGTGTGTGTGTGTGTGTGTGTGTGTGTGTGTGTGTGTGTGTGTGTGTGTGTGCATGTGTGTATATATACCTAGCTTGTGACATTAACAGAACATGCTGTAGAGACAGAAATATCTCCCAGAGAATGATGCTCCCCCGGAATAATCTCTCAATTCACATGAAGCAGAACTCCTCAGTAATGCTATTAAAGCACAACCTACACAATTGGAAGGAAAACCATAAATTCACCCTGGGGGTGGTAACTATGTCCCTTATGGACAAGGGCAGTTGGTGTTGATCATAGACTTGCTCTGCAAATAATGAATATCTAACCAATCTCAGTTAGGGAACATGGGTATAACATGGCTAAACTTGAACCTATGTACCTATATATAAATACAAACACACACACACACACACACACACACACACACACACACACACACACACACACACACACACAGTAACAGTGAAACAAAAGAAAACAAGTTGCAGTCATATTACTGCTAAGTGCTGTCACTGCAGTTAGAGTCACTACACAGACACTTTAGTATGTGACACTGACCTTTACTGAGAGCAGTGAATTGTATGGAGACTTCTAATAGGCAAAAATGCACGCTTTTTTGAAGTCGGTCACAGAAAATGCAGCCTGTATTAGATAATGGTGAGCACCTTTAACGCAGAAATAATTATAGCTAAATATGATATTTGTATTCCTGCAAGCAAGACTCACCTTCTAGCTCTCATTGACAACAAATCCCTAAAAATTGATCTCATATTTAGAGTTGTATGTAAAAACTTTACTTCACTCACCATGTATCCACTATTGCAAATACATGTTTTTTTCATCGCATGGCTTATATCTAAAGGTATTGAATCCAGGTCCAGGGATCTAATAATTCCACTGTTCTTGGCACTTATTAGACCAGTCATTGAGTGCAATGCCCCTTTCAGTATGTATTAATCTAAACACTTGGGATAACTGGAATAACAGCATCTCTTCCTCCCTAAGAAAAAGCAAGGGTCTAAATCATAAAAACTATGCGGACTACCTCAAGGCTTTGTCCATCCTCCCAGTATCATATAGGCTACTGAGGAGTGACCTCTGCCTTTTGTACAGAGCCTCAACCGACCCTATCTTGTCATATAAATTGAACATTTGCAAGTCCAGTTGATGAATAAACACTTGCAGAAAGGAACTCAATTTCCTCTGCAACATAAGTAGAACCTGTTTGAGGGATAGGTACATTTCACAGAAAATTCTACTAATGTGAGACTGCTTTCCACTCCACATAAAGCACAGTACTTCTCTTATCCTACTCAAATATAATTTGGATGAATGGATGATGAGTAACTGCTAATTCTCCCCTGGTTTAGCATCCTTGTCCCTCATAGATAGGGTCAGGATGTAAATGATCAAAATATCCTTGTTCAGACCTTGTTTGGGTTATTTGTACAAATATATAATGATGAAAAACTGCAATGGAAATGGAAGGCTCTGCTTCTTAAGATCCTCAAAGTTATAAAGCCAAGTGGCCACCTATGAAACTATGAAACTACAAATGAGTAAAATATATAACATAGACTAGAGATCCTTTGCAATTTTTCTTCCTACTCCTGTGTACTGTAGTAGACAGTCCCCGATATTCAATAAAGCTTACATGGAGTGAGTGTCCATGTCAGAATAATGTAGCAGCTACTGCATGGAATATTGCTGCCAAGCGATCCAGTAAACAAGGCTGGGATTGTGCACCAGCCTCCCAGCAGCATTCTAACATGGACACCACTGAATAATGCTAATTACCTCATTTGCTGGTGAAAACCATGCAAATGAGGCGAATTAGCGATTCAGTAAGCAGATAGAAATCCATGTCAGAGAAGTGTCCACTGAAGAAATGTATTCAGTTACTAACCATGTACATTTCTGCAAAAATCAATAGGGGGCATGACAGCTCAAAGTAAAGCATGTATTATGAGCATTAGGCATGACAATGGCCGAAAATATGAACACTGACACTCAAAACTGTTTCAAAATGATAAAAGTCAAACTATTTTTTGGGCTGATTTCGGCCATTTAAGTGGCGCACAGTGACACACAAATAAGATTGTGCAGAAAATTAAAAAAAAAAATGTAAAAAGACAATTTTATGTGAAATATGAATTTTGCCATTATAATGGGTAGCATACAGAACCAAAACAATAACAGGTAACAGTGGCAGCTAGCAAAATAGGATCCAGTGTAGTAGTGTAACAAGGGGGCGGCCACGGTGGTGCAGTGGTTAGCATTGCTGCCTTACAGCAAGAGGTTCTTCTTCAATATCCGTGGGGTGGGGTCTGTGCTGTCTGCGAGTCTGCATGTCCCTCCTGTGTTGTGTGGGTTGCCCATTCTCTCCCGCTTCCCCTCCCCCAATTCAAGTGGGTGGAAGGACTAAATTGGACCTAATAGGCCTACGTGGTGTGTGTGCGTGTGTGTGTGGGGTTGTGCCGGGTGCAACCGACAACACAAAAACGACACCGTAAAACAATGCCATTCAACAATGGTGACAAGGTGATCCGACCCTAACCGGGAAAAAAAAGAGGGAAGAAGCCCGAGGTAGTAGTGTAACAAGGGACTAAGGCAGTGAGGTATGCAAATTAGCTAAATTTACTGAAGAGTAAAATGGGAGACTGTGTCTGCCTGCACCTTTGTAGGAGCTATAATACTGCGGTGTAAGCAGGAGAAGCAGCTGACATGAAAGGGGTGTGTGTCATGCTTGGTGTAAGCAGATTGGAGCTCCACGGATTTTATTTGTGCTCAGCTAAGCACAGCTAAGCAAGGGTATGCATCTGAAGCAGCTTAGCTGTGCTTAGTTAGGTCAAGAAATGCTGAGCGTGTCTGCGTCCATGGGAGGGCCATTTCTGCTCAATACTGTTTACATTAGCTACACAGATTTTCATGGCACACAATGGGGCTTAAATACAATGGAAATAAAAAAAAAAAAAAACAACAGGAACCAGCAGAAGTGTTTACATTTGAGCAGTGTGTTTGAGTGGCATGCTGTGGGGCTTAGAACAGGTGGAAATGAGAAGAAAAAAAATGGGGAATAGCAGAATAAAGGCACTTAAGTACAAAAAATATAGCTGGCAGGTGGAATGTATCATAGTCAGCCAATCACACATGCAGCACCTGCAGCACACCAGTAAAAACTATGCAAACACCTTTCAGTCTGTTTTTTCCCTCAAACTCTGCACCATTGGTGTACACATTTGGGGGAATTTTAACTGATAAAATGTTAGGGGCTGCTCTCACTTTGATACATCAGTATGTGCTAGAGGTTGAGGGTGGTGAGGAAGATAATGCTCAAACCACCCCAGACTGAGAAGGAGGAGAAGAGTGTTCAAACCAAGGATAACCTACCAGGGGCTACATGATATGGAGACACTAAAGTGCTACAGGGTGGATAGAGACATATTTCAGCAACTCAATGAGCTGTACCGGCCATGCCTCAGACCCACAGCCAACAGAGGGGAATTCATCCCAGTGGAAACTAAGGTATGTGTAGCCTTAAGAATACTAGCTACGGGTACTTTCCAAAGACTTACTGGGGACATCATGGGGATCTCACAGGCATCTTCATCAGGGTACTCCACCAGTTTCTGGATGCCATGCTACCATATGCCAGTGAGCACATTTATTTCCCCACCACCCCCTGAGGAGAAGACCACCAATACGTGCCTCTTCCACCATGTAGCAGACTACCCAGAGGTACTGGGTGCCATAGACTGCACTCATGTCCACATCAAAGTACCACCCGGTGAAGACGGTAGAGTCTCTGTCAACCACAAGGGCTATCACTCAATAAACTGCCAGGTTGTTTGCCATGCCCAGGGCATAATTATGAATGTGTGTGCTGGCAGCCCTGGTAGTTATCACGACTCCCACATCTGGCATGCCTCACAGCTGTACCAGGCATTTGCCAGGGGGACATACCATATGGCCATCTGGTGAGGGATGCTGGCTATGCACTGGAGCCGTGGATGATGACACCCATCATAAATTCAGAAATGCACATACACACACACACACACACACACACACACACACACACACACACACACACACACACACACACACAAAACGCCATAATGAGGTACACTCCCAAACCAGGATCATTATATAGAGCATGTGTTTGGATGCACAAGTCACGGTTCCACTCCATTGACATATCTGGTGGAGATCTGCAGTACTCTCCAGCCATGTGCACATATTTTCTTAATATGTGCCGTGCTACACAATATGATCCTGCAGAAACAGCTATGGTAGGAGCAGCACAAGGAAGGGCCACACAGCACCCCACCATTGCCAAAATCCCCACAGGCACAGAGGGACTTGGAGGAGGAACCCCCTGAGCCCACTCGGGTCTATATCATATAGTCTTAGTCTTATAACTTTGAACACGTAATGTTCGAACCATTATGTTCGAAATTACAAAACTTCGACTTTGGATAAAAAAAACAACAGAAAACAAAATAAACTGTTTTAAGCAGGGGGGTTGTGACCCCTATACCTCCACAACTTAAATTGTACCAAATCCAAGATCGCACCCCATTGAACAAAATGGAAACCTCTGTTTATGGAGATTTCCATTCAAATGCTCGAACTTTTACAAATTCAAACGTATGGTCTCGACCATATGAGGTTCAAACTTGTAAAAGTTTGACTACGTGATAGGAACCCAGCCTGCTCCTGTAGGCAGATGGAGACATGGGCAGTATGTCCAGGCCTTGGCAAAGAGGCAATGCATAGCACACACACTGGCACTGTAGGAACCCAGGGACTGATACCTCTCTCCGACTTTCACACACAGTAAGATGGATTCCATGCACATCACACTACCTGTACCTTACTATGTATAGGCTGTGTATTGCATGCATCTGACATAGGCAGCCCTCAAGCACTGTCCTCACAACTGCCTCAGGCATAATGTAAGTCAGTCTTCTTAACAATAAATGAATGCAGCAATATGTTCTAGTAGCATATCTATTGTATCACTGCATGCATGCAAGGGAATGGGGTGGCCTACCGGGATAGCAGCAGACAGTCGACAACTATGTGGGAGACAAGGAAATGTTTGCTCAATACTGTCTTCCCCACATTATGCAGTAGTTCGCAAGGTGACAAATCCCACTGCAGTATATGTGGGGGGATAACTAACTGGGGGGGTTATAGGTCACATGCATGTATGTCAATGTGGGGGTCCCATACTCACCCCTCAGCCTCACCCAGCAAGTCAGTCATAGAAAAATATAAAGATATGTCTGACACTAAATAACCAACAGTCTTCTCAAGAAGAGATTACAAACTATCTCAACAAAGTAATGTTCCCAAAATTAAAAAAGAACCATACAGAACTTCTAGAGGCTCCGCTTGAGCAACAAGAAATAACAGATGCCATAGGAAGACTGAAAAGGGGTAAAGCTCCTGGACTAGATGGATATACTTCAGAATTCTACAAAACATTTAACCAGACTTTATCATCAATCCTACTGAAGGTATACAACTATATTAGAGTACACAGAATATCTGACTATCATTTAAATTGCTCAAAAACTATTTTTATACCTAAAAATAGCTTGGGCAGATCTAATCCTCACAATTATAGTCCTATATCCCCAATTAACTTGGAAATTTAAATTCTATCATCACTGGACTTATGCTAAACAGGCAAACCTGGGATAATACTCTAACACTGGATGCCATGCTACATCTCAGTAAATATGATAAGAACCTGAGGTATGGACTAATACTTGATGCCTGTAAAGCATTTGACAGAGTAAGTTGGAAGTTTCTATTTACGACCATGTCACATTTCAACATACCCATAGGTTTCATCAATTTTATTGAAACCTTATATAATAAAACCTACACTTATCTCTACATAAATAAGACATTATCTAAACCTATTAGAATATTGAATGGAACTAAATAGGATTGCCCCTTATCTCCCTATCTTTTTAATTTATATCTTGAACCTCTGTTAATCTCAATCTCCCAAACCAGTTTTCACTCCATCCCTGAAACCCTAAATGTCAAAGTCAGCTTATCTGCCTGTGCAGACGACTTAAATATTTATTTTGAACATCCTATTTCTGACATACAGAGATTATCTGATACAATTGACAGATATTCAACAGTCTTGAATTATTTAGTGAATCAAAATAAGTCACTTATTTTCCCCATAAATCCATTATACCATAAAGAATTTTTATTTGCAGAATCTCCATTCAAAGATAAATACTCATTTAGGTACCTAGGGATACAATCTGAACATACTTCTCTATCCATGTATCAAAATAATCTTATGAAAATATGGACAGGCATCTCACATGACCTTCACAGATGGCAGCAGCTTAACTTGTCCCTTTTATCTAAAGCAGCAATTATAAGGATGAATGTCCTGCCTAAGCTATTGTACCAGTTCAATGCTTCTAATTTTGTCATTCCAAATGATTTGTTTCAAAAGATCAACAAAGAACTGGCCAAATTCATCTAGTACCCAAAAGCGGTTAGGATGAAATATCAGAAGTTAAGTTATCCCATTTCAAAAGGGGATTTTAGCCTGCCTGACTTTCACCTTTATTACTGGATCATATGTGCAAATAGCATTATCCTAAGTTCGAATTTTAGCCCGCAAGAAGATACATGGTATCCATTATGTGTTAAAATTTGGCACAATCATGTTAAAAACAATAACTTCAACCCCAAAGCCCTGCCCTTCTTAATGGCCAAAAATGTAAGCAATTCCTCCATCAACAGCATTCTGAGACAAAAACTAAAGATTTTTCAAAATCTAATGAAATATGCAGAGTTAGAAAAGTCCCTTCCCATATCTTCAACCAATCCATATGAACCCCAACATCAGACTAAATAACAAAATGATTAACCTATCAAACTACCCTTTAATCAAACATTACATTGTAATGGGATATACACAGACACAAAGGAAAATCGCTACAGGAACTTAAATACAAGTTAAAACTTGGACAAAATACACTATTATTTTATGTCAAATTATAGAACTTTAACAACAATTATTACTGATGAATCTATCATTGAAAGTGACATATCTAGAGTTATAGACGTCACAAATAACCTAACCAAGAAAAAAGGTATGCTGTCAAGCACCTATAAATTATTGATGACCTCCAAATATCATAATACACTACACTACTCTTTTCTAATTACTGGAATCAACATAACAGTGATCTCAGTGAGAACCATAAACTAAGAGCAATAGAATCCACTGTTGTTTTCCCATTTCAAAAAACGAATCTATATGCAATTAATGATTAATAACAATACCTTTTATACCCCGTGTATCTTAAACAGATTCAATCCCAATGTGTCCCCATCATGCCCATGCTGCTCCATTCCTCAAGCTGATCTATGGCACATCCTATGGTCATGCAGTCACACATAGAAACTTTGGTGTTCCCTCAAAGTTAGATTAGAAAAAAATGGGATATCAAAAATCCACTCTATCATGGGAATTGGCACTCTTACACATTACTGATATTAGAATACCTAAACTATAATTTCATGTTTTTATCACCTTATGTTTATTAGTTTAATTCTACATAACCAAAAATTAGATGAATTGCACTAAACTACCTTGGAGAGGTTTCAGAAACCTGGTGATAAAATACATATCCTCACAAAAAATCTTTTTAAGGAATCCTAACAAACTAGACTACTACTTGAAATTCTGGAACTTGATCTTTGATATTATTCAGGATGAGTGTGATACTGCATAATCATTATAATCAATAAACCTGATAATTCTACTCATTTAGTGAGATTTGTTATGCTCCCTCCCTATATTAATGCCAATGCTAATGGCACTATTAGTATCATTGTTATTGGTATTATTACCACTGGTGCCTTTTTTCATTAGTACTATAATACCACTACTCATTATTGTTATAATTCCTATCATTTTTATCAGTATCATTCCAGGTACTAAGGTTTCTTATCAGTTCTACTTGGCTCCATTTTTCTAGAGTTTGCAGTAGCATTGTATATGTGTCTATATTTGTACATAATATTTTTCTTTTTAGCTTATGTTTATGAGAGGTGTATAATGTTATGTGGATTTTCAACTACGTACCAATTGTGCTTGAACCTTTTCTCTAAGGCATTGCCATGTGTATATTGCTTGTTACCTCTTATATAAACTAATAAAACATTATTGGAAAAAAAGGCAAAGGCCCACAAATGGGGGACAATGATGAAAAAAAACTCTGCAGATTTACACAGTGATATCACAGCAGGTCTTGCAGTTGCTTTAAGGCTCTGAAGGGTAAGAAGTCTGAAAACCAAATATATGCCATTACAGTCTAACCTGTGTTTTTTAGTGATATGCCTCTGTTCTCTAAGACAGGGCACAATACTGTGCTAAATGGAACCAAAACATAAAGCCAATATCAGCACAATCTATGCAAATGTGTAGAGTTGACAGGTGTGCCTCCCCAACACACCCATGTTCCCATAGAAATGCAGCAACATATATGTTTCTAGGGTAATAGCAGCAGAGCACACATTGCCAGGGCTGTTCCAATCAACTTGCTAACTTGTTGTGTCTTAGTAGCCTAGGTACAGTACTGTGGTTGACAGGGCCATGTTCCAAGAACTGCAGTGCCAATTATTTTGCTTGTCAGCTACACCTACAGTAGGAATTATACACACTGTTCAGATGTCAATATCTGTTACTGCAGGAAAGCTGGACAGGCCATGGACAGGGAGCTACACATATGGACAGTACACAGCTCAGAGTAACCTAGACAGTGCCTACCATACATCTCAGCTGTACAGACTTAGTGGTTTTCTGGTAAATCACAAAAGACTGAAGTCAGAAAATAATGACAGATTGTAATGTTAGATGCCATACCCTATAGAAAAATGCATGCTAATGCAAAACCTGTTATTGTATCACCTTTTAAGGTTTTTAAGGTCAATAATTAAAAATGGTCCCTATATTTAGGCCTTTGTCCCCCCAATTACTTATGGCTTTGTCCAGATGCCTGGCTGTCAGAAGTTGAGAGGTACGGTGCCTAGTGGACAGCAGGTACATGAAGGCCAGTGTACTGCCAGGTTATAAAAGGTTGCCACCTTTCTGTGTCAGCACTAACAACATGTCACTGGCCAACAGCCATACCCCTGGAATGACAAGTTGTCACAGAAGGAGCACAGGTATGCCATGTATATCTGTTCTGCTTGTCCTAACAATGCATTTGCCTGCCAACTATTTGCAAAACAAGAAAAGGTCATGTGAAAACATCAATGGCAGACAGTGGAGAAGCAGACATCATACCCATAAGAAAGCAAGCAAATACCAAACTGGTCTCCTAACTGTCTATGCTTGGCAGAACAGTATTAACACCCTGTCCCCATGCATGGGCCTTTATCTGACTGTCATATATGGGCCTGTCCAGATGTCAGTCTGTGACAGTTTGACAGCTAGGCCAACATGTAGCCTCATAATAACATAGTAACCCAACCTGTTTGAGGGCCAATGTAGATGTGGTGTAATGATGGACAACCTGCTAAAGAGGTATACTTAGAGGTGTGAAGTCCATAAACTTGTGTGTGATGTTATGGCATTTATCCCACCCACACCTAAATTACAAATACATAGCAGCCACTGTGGGCAAAGCCTGTGACTGGACTACAGAAGGACAAAGAGACACACATAAGGGAAAGGTGAACCACTGGCCAGACAAATGGAGAATGTGCACACCAGAACAAATTGTGCAGTAATATAGGTGCCATGCAGTGTATGGAGTCAGTAAACATCACCTGCAAATACAGAACACACAGCCACATAAGTGGAGGTCTGCAACAAATCAAAAACCCAAACAAAGGACACCTCAGAGGCAAAAACACATGAGAACTCCACAAACTTACACACCACAGACCATGCATAGTCCACACACAGGGGTCTTGCAAACACTAAGGCCTTACCATACACCCAACATATTATTCATAAAAGACTCCACAGTGAGATCCACAGATGTGCCACTCACCAGGCAGGATAAGGAGAAAGTCACTGTTACTTATTTGTCAGGTGCCATAATCTGCCATATCACACATGCACTCAAGTCACCTCACAACAGGTACACGTATCAGTCCGGCCTGGTCCATGGCAGTGTGAATGATGTCAGATGTACCTCCCAGACTATAGGAAGACAGACATAATTCAGCTTGCTGAATATGTGTCCCATGCAGGTATGTCCCTAGCCTTAAGCAGCATTCTGCAGTCACCCAGAGTGATGGCTCAATACAAAAGGAAAGTGATTGTCAGTAACACTTGGCTCACTTACTGGTGTCATCCCAGGGGGATCCACTACCTGGCAGCCTGGGAACATATGATCAACAGACCATGCTGCTTTGCTACCGATGGCCTGCATCTGCCTCACTTGGCTTACAGGCCTCTGGCAAGGACCCTTGCCTCACCCACAGTGCCTTTGTAGGGAATGTCATAGGGTGCATACAACCAACATAAAACAGTCAACAAAACGCAAATTAAAGGCCATGCTACTAAACACTAGGAGTATACCTCTCAACCTCTTAGAGCAGGTAATATGGACAAAGCCTTAAATAATGGCGGGATAAATGCCAAAATATAGGGACACGTTTTAAATATTGCTCTTATAATGTTAGAAAGTAGATAGAATAACAGGGTTTGTATTAGCATGGATTTTCTGAAGGGTATGGAGTCTGAAACTCACTTCAACCCTGAGTGATTTGCCAGAAATTTGCTAGAAAACCACAATTTTATGAGAAATCGACCAGATATAGGAGGCAAGAATCTGGACATTCTACAAAAATCTGTACAGTTGAGAGGTATGGCTAGGAGTCTAAACAGGGAAATGCACTCGTTGGAAAAAGTCATAACCCTGGAAGATGGTGACATGTCTGCACTCACAGAAACCTGGCCCACAACCATGAAGAGAAACCCATCCTTACCTGATCACTCATCCTATCACACAGCCAGACCCCAAAATGTTGGCAGCAAAGCCAAAGGAGGTGGAATATAAATATATATTAGACAGACACACACCTCAAGGCTGGTCAAACAGTCTGACACAAACAAGACACTCCAAGTGCAGTCAACCTTTGACAAGACCCCTATGCAAATTATAGGTAGCTACAGGCCAACATATCTGACTCAGGACACCCACCCCACATATCTGTCTCTCTACAAATCTATCAAGATTCCATCTATCACCCTGATCCTGGCTGACTTATATTACCCAACCATGGATTCCAAATCCAACCATGCTAGAACAGAAATCCACAGAGATTCCCCCATCTTAGCAATGTTACATCCATAGGACAGTAACTTGATACCTCCACAAGATGTGATACCTATGTTGGACTTGGCAGTAACCAACATGATCAACCACTGTAGCATCCCTATGGTATCATCCTCCCTGGCAAGATCTGAAGGAAAAGTGGTCACGTGTCATATCACCATCACCCCTGACCCCCACCTAGCCACAGTAAAAGGAAAATGTCCTACAAGCTGATCACAACCACCAGAGGGATGGTATAAACAGCTAAACAGCCTGCTACCCCACTAGAGGAACAGGCACCAACTTCCAAATGTAGACAAAACTGCTATTCCAGCATACAAATATAGATGCACAAAATCAGGAATACCTGACAGGACAATATCACCATCTGCAAGGGAGAGTAAACCTGTGCACAAACATTTGCAATAAAGGAACTATATAACACAAGTATAATATTGCTGAACAGGACCAAAAAGGAGCAGGTGCACAATTGAAAGTAATCACCCTTTAGCTAGAACAAACAAATAAGAGCACCAGTGAAATCCACTAAAGGAAAATCCGAGTCCAAATTGCCCAGATCTAATACAGACAATCATAAGGCCTTCCTCAGATATGTCTGCATTCCCAAAGGAAGCTCCCAGATCTGTGCAGAACTGATGGTCAAGGACACCACATACACAGATGTCTGGCTGACAGATTCAGTGGAAATGTCTTACCTCTGCCCCCCCATCATGGAAGCGGGACATCCTCAGTACCTGAACACCCAACCCTTATCACTAGGGAACAGGGCATCACTGCCCTCTCAAAGTCAAGAAGACAGCCTTCATGGGACCTGCATACATCTCAGGCTGCAACATACATGAACCCAGGCATGAACTGGCAACATCATTACGCACACCACACACTCAAACCCTGAGTACTGTCTTTGTCACAACTGAGTGGTGGACAGCCCCTGTCATCCCTTCACACCAAGGTGAAGTGTTCACTGATCCAGGAAATGAAAGACCCATATGCCTAACTAGCCTGAACAGCAAGGCCATGCAATGGATTATCATGGATATCATTAACAGGGACATTGGCAAAATCCAAATACATTACCCTACACAGTCTGCCATTCTCAGGGAATGTATGTCAGTGAACTCTGGATGACTTCCTAGAGGAAGCCAACAAAGGCATGGATGAGGGAAAAATGGTGCACTCTGGCCACCTTGACCTGGCTAAAGTCTTACACACTATTCCCAACCTGGCCATAGTACAGGAGCTCTGTCAACTAGGCAGCAATCCATATGTTACCAGATGGGTAGCAAACTGGTTCATTGATAGAACCCACATAATCATAACAGGGTTAGCCAACTGAAACAATACACCCACACTTAGTGGGATAACCCAGGGATCAGTCTGGGGGCCTCTGGTATATGGAATATACTTCCCTGAGGTGCAGGCCAAAAACACTGGCCTATAGCTGACCAAGTAGGCAGATGACTGCAAGCTGGGAACAGTCCTCAATACCCAAAGTGATGTGGATGTCCTAAAACAGGGTCTCACCAAAACAAATGACTGATACCAGAAACATCACCTCAAGCTGAATGCCTGCAGATGCATCAGTTTCCCTTTTGGGGAGACTGACAGCCCCACATAGTATCACATTAACAACAATGTCCTACATACACAATCAGTAGTGAGGCATTCAGCCATCCAGGTTGATAGCAACCTGAAATCTGAGCACCATGTTGCTCCGATTGTACAAAAAGCTTCATAGATGGGACAACTCAAACATAAGGGTTTCCCATCCAGGGACAAAGAGGTCATACGATCCATGTATGCTGTGGGTTTTCCAGAGGCCTAGGCTGGGCCATACAGTTGACATTGTGTGTGTGTGTGTGTGTGTGTGTGTGTGTGTGTGTGTGTGTGTGTGTGTGTGTGTGTGTGTGTGTGTGTGTGTGTGTGTGTTTGGAGGGGTGTTCTCTAAATGGGCTGTGCAGAGGTGCTGTGTGTGTCTGGTGGTGACCTGACTGTGATAGAGATGTGTGTGTGTTTGTATGCACACAGTCAAGCCATGTGGCTGCCCTACACAGGGGTATGATGGACAGCTGTGAATCGTACATGGCAGGGTGTACAGTTCACTGTTTCTGGCCACAGACATGGGAACTGGTCTTGCCAGGGGCCTCACTGGCCACTAGGCCCAAGGCCAAATGAAGTACTGCTCCCCGATGGTGACTGCTGTCTACTGGATCTGTGTCCCTGACAGGACTGGCCAGGACCAAGTGCCCATGGCCTGCTCCATTGTGGTGTGGACTGCACCCCCCACCCTTCAGTAGTGTTGGTGCCACTGGCACTATGGGAGTCTGAATGTGCACGACCCTGTGGACCCTCAGCTGATCTTGATGCTAACTACATCTATGTGGCTGATGCTCATCTCCCACCACATGCTCCAACACTGACATTCCGTGGTCGTGGATTGCCAATGTCTCACCCCACCATCTCAGCAAGGTTGTCATTCATGGCAGGAAGAGTTGCATTCAAGACCCTGAGTATTTGTCTGGTGTTGCATTATTGCTCTTCACCTGTATAGAACAGTGGCAACTCCTACATACCTTTCAACTGTACAGATTTTCGCAAAATGTCTACATTTCTGGCTCATATATTTGGTATGTTCCTCATAAATTCTGTGTTTGTCTGACACATTACTGGGATGATCTGAGGACTGAAGTCACTAACTAATGACAGACATTTGAGTTTCAGACTTCAAAACCTGCAGTAAATGTATGATAAAACAAATCAAGTTACCCTAGTACATTTCTAATCTTGTAAGAGTAATATTTAAACTATGTCCTAATTTTTTGGCCTTTGCCCCCCCCCTCCATTTTGTCAGTCTTTGTACAGATTTCTTGCACTGACAGGGTGTGAGGTATGCTACAGAAATGTTACATCTCCTGCAAATAGGCCCCTGTGATGACCACTGTGATGCAATGCAGTTAACACCACCACAAGTGAACGTGCACATATCACAATATGACTAAGAGTAACAGTTGTGTGTCCATGGTAAAATGCATACCTTTAACATACCTGGGGTATTGGTGAGTCACAACAGGACAATTCCATACTCACCAGCTTCAGGCTGCTGTTGCACATCTAGACCAGTGGGACATATGCAGTTGTGGGAGAGAGGTATTGTCAGCAGACTCATATGTGGCATTAGTACAAGATGAATGTTGGATTTCTGCACATGTACAGTACAAGCTCTGATACTACACAATTTGCTGTCCTTCACCATAGATGTGCACTTCTGTGCATTACAAAACCCCACCAATAACTGCGGTTTGATCTGACATATGCATCTAGATACTCTATGGATGCCAGTATAGCTGTTACAGTAGTCAAATGATGTCCACTGGGACATTACCTGGACACTCCTTGCCTGTTGTCTGGGTGCCATCCACCTCCACAACGTGGGTGTGTTGAGTTGGCTGGTGTGGGGTGGCTACCCCAAGGTTGGCAAGGAACTCTTCTGTAGGGGTCAGTGGGGCCTGCAAAGCAGGACCCCCCACCTGTGGCTGAACGGTCCTGTGCATGGCGGATGAGGTCGGTCGCTCGGTGCCTTACCTGCTCATAGGAACGTGCATGCTGACCCAGGTTGTTGAGCTTGGTGATGAGGTCATCCCACTGGCTGGTCTGCTCTTACATCTGTTGTTGGCTATGGCCAAACATGACCCCGTGGTGCTGTAGAATGGTTTCAATTATTTCCTTATTCACTCCATCACTGTAGGGTGGGTGTCTACCATGCTGCATTCCACTTGGAAGACATAAACAGGGAAACACATCACAAAACCTCATACGTTGGTCAATGTTATTTACAAAACCTGCACATCAACATTGACTAGCACTAGCCACCACTTATGACAACATCATACCCCTGTCATCTATCAGCATAGTATGAGCTTGCATTGCACTCTTGGTCCTGATGTATCATGTCCTCCCCAAATGATGGCCAGTAATTTGCATAATCCTCCATTCATCATTCAAATTTGTGTAGAGGGATGACAGTGGCCATCTTCCATGCAGATGGGCTGTTGCTGGTGCTCAGGCTTTGTTTGAATACAGTATGTAATGGAGCTGAGAGTACATGCCTAAGTTCACGAAGGATGCAGACAGGGATGTTATCAGGTCCCATGGAGACTTAATTTTGTTGCCTTTGAGTCGGCATTACAGACCTGCTCCCTGATGATGAGGGGAGGGGTGTGGGTGCTGTGCATATCCTTCTATGCTGATGGGGGGGCAGGGAGGTGATGTTTTCACTTAACCTGTCTGCAGCGGGTTGGCTATAGCTATTGCATGTGTGTATGTGGTGTAACTGACCACCAGTGCAAAGTAGGTTGGGTTGTTGTCTATTAGATTGAAGACATATGTGAAGAAGGCCTTGTGGTTAGCCTTGGTGGATGTGTCCAATCTGTACTCATAGCTAGCCTTACAGTGATTCACCTGTGACCTTATATGCTTGTTCAGACAAAGGTGGAATTGCTTCCAATTTGGTGCCTGCTCCTACTTGGTCCTGTACAGCCAATATATCGACCTATTATGTGGTTTGTGCATTACTGCTGTCCACCAAAGAGGATTACTCTACCTTGGTGAAGGCAGGTTTTAAGAGTTAGGTATTGCTGAGTCCAAACAGCTATTTAGGTGCTCATACAGATGTTTATTGTAGGCATGGACAAGAAGTCATAACACAGATGGACACTTCTCCAATTTCAATCTGATAATCATGCTTATTCTAATACATATTTCTGTGTCAAGGCAATGCAACAACTTGTAGCTGTAGACATTTATATCTGTTGGATGCACCAAAACTAAGATTACACACATGTACAACATGTACAGCTTATTTACCTGATGTTTTGCAACTCATGTCTGATGTTTCGAGGCTTCCAGCTACACCTACTAATACATACATGTGCACAGGTAATACCTGACATACATTTCTGTTCTATGTCAGTATGGCACACTGTGTTTACACTCTTGCTGCTCAGTCATATCTCTCAACCTGTTAGAGCAGGACATCTGGATGACAGCGCACATAAACGGGGGGGCAATGGCCCAAAAATAGTGACACTTTATTAATATTACTGTAACACTCTTAAGTTAGTTGATAGCACAGTAAGCTTTGCATTCACAGAAATACCCTGGAGGATATGACATCTGACATTCATATGTATGCCATTATGTTCTGATGTCAGTCTTCACAGATTTGCCAATTATTTGCCAGACATAACACAACTCTATGAGAAAATGACTACAAATATGAATCACACATGTGGTTAGTGTGCAGAACACTGGACAGTTGAATGGTATGAGCTCAGTATATCGCATGCAGTTCAACACACACTTTTGTGACAGCTGTTTGCTATTTACATACCCTATACAGGTCTCTTAGATTTGTAAGACAAGCATGTGTATCATAGTGGTATTCACAAGTGACATATGGATATTTACAATATCCTAGTAGCTAGCCTGGAAGTGTCACAGTCAGTATTCTGCAACAGATACTCCAGTAGTAGTCACATGTGAGCTGACCATTCCTGGGGTGACTCAGGGGACAGAGCTGTGATCTAAGTCACTGCAGACAGAGCCAGATGTAATGGCCATAGGTGCTGAACAGCAATATATCGGTACAGCAAGTCTTGTTGAGACATATTGTTTAACTTCCTATTTTTCATTATTGCCTAGCCCCTACTGCATTATATTACATGCTTACTTGTTTGACATACCTGTTTTTTCCCCAGTATTCTTGACATTTCTTGTTTTCTCTGTGTCTTACCATGTACAGAAAAATACCTATTTTGCATAGGCAGCAGCTTGCCTTTTGTAGGTAATTCTCATAAGCAGGTGATGGCCTGTGCACCAATTGGTGTCACCCACTTGCTAACTGCATGCAGAAATGCTGAGTTGTTATTCCAATAGCCAATGGCATGGCAACACACTCCTATAATTGAGTACTTCATGTGGGCATTGCCCCTTTTCCTTGCCTGTGATTAGAACATCATGGGGGTGTGTGCGCTACAGCATCACAGAGGGTAGATGGAAATACCTTTTACAACAAGATATGTGGAGACAGCCCAACAAAATGGGGGAGGAGGTTTCAGACTTAGGTACAGAATGTTAAGTATTGTTGTTATACAGTTGGAATAATGCTAGTTTAACAGGGTTTGTCTGGACATGCATTTTCTGTATGATTTCAAGTCTGACAGTGTTATGTAGATGACATAACTGTCAACTATATGGCTATCCGCAGAATACCCAGAGGTTTGCCTCTTATGTTTGGTCTGTTCCTCAGAAAATGTTTGTCCTTGGCAAATTGGTAGGATACTCTGAGGACTGCAGTCAGTAAATGCTGACATACATTTGTGTTTCTGACTTCATATCCCTCATAGAAGTTATGTTACAGCAAACCTTGTAACACCAGCAACTTTTTCAGTTTATAACAGCAACATTTTAAATATGCCCCTGTTTTTAGGCCTATGTCCCCCAGTTATGTCAGGCATTGACTAGATGTCTTGCAGCAAGAGGTTCAGATGTATGGTATATCATTATTTAGTGCCTTCATTCCTGATATCATCCTAGTGATTTAGCAGAATCCCAGACATATTATGAGGCAGTGGCCATAAATATGGTCCCACACTCTGCACATTTGTGGAAATCTATACAGTTGAGAGCTATGTATGTCTGGACATTGTTACCAGACTTTCAAGATTGTGTAGTAATGTAGTGTGTAAATGTTGGGGTGTGTAGGGAGAGGGGTAGATGTGAGCATCATAGATCCTTTTCTATCTGACTGTGCATGCTGTTACAGCCACTGTGGTCTATCAACTCTATATGTTTGTAGGGGCAAACTGAGAAATGTCATGTAACACTTCAGGATTCCCAATATACTGTGACCTGGGGCAGTATATGTAGGTGTAGTGTGTGAGACCGACAATCAGAATATGTTTGTTCAAACAGTCGTTATACTCTAGAGTTCAGTTGGGTACTGGTATGTTGCTGTGACTGTGGTGCAAATGATTGTGGGCAATTTCTCACCAATGTCTGCTTTTCCCTACTGTTACATCCCTGTAGTGCATGATATATTTGCAAATGCAAATGCATGAGTAATTCCCTGGAGCTGATTTGGGGTGGTGTTGTGTTGGTCTGACTGTAGTTCAGAAGGTGCTGGTTGACATGCTTGGCAGCTCTCAGTGTTTTTCCCTTCTGTTACATGACTGCAGTCATACCTCTCCACTGTTCAGATTTCTATACACTGTCCAGATACATAGCTCATATTTTTGGTCTGTTGCCATAACAGTTGTGGGTGTTCGACAAATCACTGGGATGATCACTACATGATGACAATCATTTGTGTTTCAGAACTGAAATCTATCAGAAAATATATGTTAAAACAAACTGTGATACTCTAGCAAACGTCTAAGCTTATAACAGCCATATTTCAAATATGTCACTATTGTTTGGCCTTCGTCCCCCCCACTTGTCAGGCATTTTGCAGATGTCTTGCAGTAAGAGGTTGAGTATATATATATATATATATTTCTGAAGGATGTGGAGTCTTCAACTGAAATGTTTGTCATTATTTATTGACTCCAATCCTCAGCTATTTTCCAGAAAGGAACAGATATTAGGGGGAGCACACCAAAAATATGAGGCAGAAATCTGGACATTCTGTGAAAACCTGTACAGTTGACAGGTATGGCCTACAGCACTTTTGCAATGCACAGGGTATGTGACAGTACCTGTCACACACCTTCTCTATTGCTTCCTATTGAAATACCTGCTTTCAGTGTCTGTGGGCACTGACAGCATTTAGAAAGTGCCATACAGCACTTTGACAATGCACGGGATGTGTGGCAGTACCTGTCATACACACCCTCCATTGCTTAATATTTAGATTTCCTGCTTTCAGTGTCTGCAGACACTGAAAGCAGTTAGAAAGTGCCGTATGGATGTGCAAGCATTACTGGAACATGCCCCATGCACTCAATAGTGTTCGTGTCTGCAAAGTCATTATCAGGAGCGTGCCTTCATTAATATGTAAGGCATGCTGCTGTTAAGGCTATGCAGAAGCAGACACCATTCATTCCTTGCAGGAATAACACTATTCCTGCACGGAGTTTATTGAATCCTGGGGAGTGTGTTTAACACCGCACTACACTCGCTTCTTTCCTTATTCTAGTATCTCTCTCTGTCTCTCGCACACATACACACACACACACACACACACACACACACACACACACACACACACACATACATAAACATGCACATAAATACATGTGCTCATTCAATAAGACTGTTCCCTATTCCTTCTCATAGCACCTAGTGCTCAAGCATGAAATGCATTTTACACATATAAGGAAGCCCCTGTGCTACACTCTGTGACCTAACTTCATATCTAAGAGCTTCCTTCTGGAAACCAAGTTTGCTATTAAAATGCAGGGTGCAATCTACCAGAAATATGTGCCCTTCTTCTACAGTGCTTTCTTATCCAAAGCACTGTGCTTAAATGTAAAACAGTGTCAAACTGCACAGTGTACCTTTATTGCACCATTTTAATTCAAAGTGTTGTAAGGATATACAGTGTGAAGTTAGGTTTCGCTTATCAATCATAAGTCAGATGTCCAGGTCACATGCAGGACATATTTTGTTGTTATAGACAGAGTGACTGTTATCAATGAATGCAGTCAAATGTGTTATTATAGAATTGAGGCTCAATTTTTTATTATTGTATGTGAATGGTTATAAGTCATAAAATCTGATTCTTTTCATCTTTTCATTTCACTAAATATATTTATGTATAATCTGTGCATTAATTGCCGCACTTGTATTGCCATTTATACAGCTGTTTCTAAGTGCTTACCACTTAACAATGGAAAAACAAAGAAGTCATTACCTCATTCACTCCAATGGAGCTCATGAAGTTTGCACTGTAACTTCCAATGGGCGGAGCCTAAGCTTTTTGATAGAATCAAATTATGTCTTCACATTTCAAACAAATGTTCATATCTCTGGAGACATGGGGGTTCATCACAAGCTATATTTTATAGTGGTAGTATTCTTTAGGTTCTATGTCTTAAATCAAATTTTATAAGTCACAGTAAACACAGTAATTATTAAATTTGTAATATTTTGTGAACAACTTAACAACATCTTAGCAGGCACTCAAGTTACATGCATTCGGTTAGCAGTATTTTATTCAACTAGCTGAGAGCTTTCATGTGATGCTAAGGACTTTGGTCTGTGTTACTTGGTTTTTTGAGATATTTAGAAAAATGTGAAAATTGTATCTATATAAATTAATATCATAAAACCAACAATTAATATCTATTTACATGCACTAGACAAAGGTCAAATATAAATGCAGTTGAGTTTGCCATTGTGTAAGCTTTAAGATGAAATATTTTAAAACCTTGTACATAGCATGGTTTTGGGATTATCAATGTAAACGTGAACAAGCCATATTTGATGCTTAGAGACGTCAGTAGGAGTTAACTGCAGATGCACCTGGAAGAATCACTTGGATGTAATGACTTAAAATACCTTACAAGTTATGTGTATGGCTGCGTATTACAACTTTAGCATCAAAAGTTGTGAAAAAGGGAAATTGCTTTATTTCTGTCTCCTTTTTCCTCACCATGCCTGCTGACCAATGATCCTTATTATCAGCACCGGTCATTATTTTCCCTTGTAATGGGTGTTGTCTATTCCCAATGAGGAAGATGCAGGTT
>NC_056732.1:1207707836-1207765336 GCF_019279795.1 Protopterus annectens | reverse complement strand
GCTAATTATTTATCCAACTCTGAAATCGCACAAATTCCTGGGAAAGGGCTTTCAGTAATTCTGAGCATTGTCAATCTAGCACACCTGTCAGCCATCTATTTGGTTTACCAAAGTCTTTTGGCAAAAAACAAAGCTGAAATTAGGGAGTTTGACATATTTCAAACATTCCCATGTATAGCTATGCAGATATAGATATAATTACCTATAAATATAGATATGTATATATAGACATAGATATAGATATATATGTGTGTGTGTGTGTGTGTGTGTGTGTGTGTGTGTGTGTGTGTGTGTGTGTGTGTGTGTGTGTGTGTGTGTGTGTGTGTGTGTGTGTGTGTGTGTGTATATATATATATATATATATGTGTATGTATAACATTATCATTAGCCCATTTTTTTCTTCATATGGTCGGGGTATTGTGTTAACTGTCAGCATCTCTCTTGATTCAATGTCACACTCCTGCCTTCTTCAACAATTATGCCTGACTGTTGCAGATCTTCTTTCATACAATTCATTCACATCTTTGCTGGATGTCCACGCTTCCTCTCACCTTCTTCCTGTCACAAACCTTCCTCACCAGATTGTCGTCTGCTTTTCTGCACATGTCCAAACCACCATAATTTGTTCTCTTTGATCTTTTCTGCAATTGGAGCTGCTTTGCCTTCTCTTCTTATGTCCTCATTTGTTCATCTGCCCCACAGTGTGCATCCTACTACTCTTCTCAGGCATTTCATTTCTATCATCTCAAGCTTCTTCAGCTGTTTTACCTTTCCTGCCCAGGTTTCTGTACCATACAGTAGTACTGGTTGCACCACTGTCTTCTACACCTTACTTTTCAGCATTCTTCTATCATAGACTACGCCTGACACTCTATGCCAGTTGACTGCAGCCCCTCTGATTCTAGCTTTGACCTCTTCATTCAGACTTCCCTTCTCCTCAACCCCTTCCTAGATACTCAAAGCTGTTTACCCATTCCACTATCTTACCTTCTATCTCTATTCTCAGCTTCTTCTGATTTCCCTAATTTGCTGCCATATAAATATAGATATAGCTATATAGTTATACATATAGTGAGAGATAGGGAGAAATTGGTCTCCTGAAAATAACTGACAGGCCCAAATATTATGTTCTTAACACTGACTAAAAACATGACAATCCAAATGTCAACAATTACACACTGAGCAATAACCTTGGTGCATACAAGAGTAAAAGGCAAAAAAAAAGAGATAAAAGCATCATATCAAAGGTATGAATGCATTCTACACAAGTAAAATAGTTTGAGTTATAAGATTCAAATACATTCTACTTTGAATAGCAAAGATTCAAAAGAAAAACAAAATCTGTTCCACTCTGTGTAAACTCCTTTTGCCCCCCTCATGCCACTTATATCACCTCCGAAACTGCACTACAGTGCAGAAAGAGTATAATTTCCCAAACCCAACTGTATGGCAATCTTGCACTGAAAAATAGCCAGGACATTGCTTTGGTGGATTGTAGGTAAACCATATGTACATACATTTATATGTATACTAATTTATATACTAATTTATATATATATATATATATATATATATATATATATAGATATATAGATATATATATAGATAGATATATATATTTATATATATGTATCACACAAGCACCGGACGTTCTACTGAGAGAACAGACAAAGAAGCAAAAAACTGGAACCACGGAGTAGTGAAAACAGTGATTTAATCAAGGCAGTCAGCAAGAAGGTAGGTACTACCTTCTTGTTGACTGCCTTGATTAAATCACTGTTTTCAGTACTCCGAGGTTCCAGTTTTTTTGCTTAAATATATATATATATATATATATATATATATATATATATATATATATATATATATATATATATATAGATAGATAGATTCAGCCATTCAGCCACTTCTCAAACTGAACTTCAGTCTCTTACCCAAAAAGCTTTCAATACTGTAGAACAATGGTTCTTACACCGCTGCCTCCTTCTAAACCCCAAAAAGTCCAAACTCTTACTCTTCACACCAACCCGTAAATCCACCCCTATACATTTCAGTCTCATATCCAACAATGGTACTCTTATTTCTCCTGACCCAACCACTAAACTCTTAGGAATAACAATAGACAACAAACTTAACTTTGACACACATATAAACAACATTATAAAAACAGTTAACAAAAAACTAGGATCCCTTTACAGAATAAAACCCTTTCTTACACCGTTAGCTAGGACTGCTATAAACAGAACCCACCTCATGCTCAGTCTATTCTATGCGTCCCCTATATACACCAACCTCTCTAAAAACAACCTCAACAAATTCGCAACATCCTATAACAACATTGCTAGATTTGCCACAGGCTCTCCTTTCAAAACCCATCATTGTTTGAACCGAAAACAGCTAGACTGGCTAGAATATCTTAACCAACTTCAGCTTCACCAGCTTACAATAGCCCACAAAATCCTGTACCAACCCCGCAACACTCCAATACTCTCTAGCCTCATTACACCTTATAATAATCTCAAGAATCTACGCGCCTCAAACAACCTTTTGATCAATACTACCAAATCCAACAACTTAGCAGGAGACTGCTTGTTCTCTAACTCTGTTGAGAAATTATGGAATAAACTACCCTCTGAAATCACATCTCAGACCTCTCTCTCACTTTTCAAAAAGAATCTTAAACTACTTTTCAATAAACACTGGCTATGCTCTTGTACTAACCATGACTAACTTGTTTCCTTTATACTAACCTCTACCTACAAGCTATATATCCTTCCCTTTATAGTTCCTATAGACTATATGATTATACAGAAAATTTATGTATTAATATACAATGTACCTCCTCTGGAAATCACTATGAGCATAATATCTTGTACAAAAAAAAATCCTTTATAAACTAATGCTTTTTATGTAACTACTGCTGTTTTTAATATTATTTTTGTATGTTTTGTTCTTGGAGCTTTTCTCCCCGGGCCTCTACTAAAAATGGACATGTATCCAGCTGGACTAGCCCGGTCAACAAATGTAAATAAATAAATAAAAATAAATAAATATACACACACACACACACACACACACACACACACACACACACACACACACACACACACACAAGTCTACCACACTACATCGACACACCATAATGTCGACAGCAAAGAAGTCACCCACAAAAGGTCGACATTGCAAATGCCAACACAAAACTATGCATGTGCAAGTAAAATTCTCACTGCAGGCAACTAAGAAAAATCAAAATGACATAATTTTTTCTAAGAGGCTAGCCGCCCTGAACCACCCACTAATTATGTATATGTCATCCTTTGGTGGTCAACATTTTTGTATCGACATAGCGATGTCAACCACCAATATATATAGATATATAGCTGGGCCAGTGCCACTCAGTGGTGCAAATACTGACTCTAGATGAATGTCACTGTTGAAGTGACATCCTGACCACATGAGCAGAAATGGGTAAAAGCGGTTGTGGATGGATGGATGGATGGATGGATGGATGGATGGATGGATATAGATATAGCTATAGCTATAGATATAGATATAGATATAGATATAGATATAGATATAGATATAGATATAGATATAGATATAGATATAGATATAGATATAGATATAGATATAGATGAATACCTCTATCTCAGAGTACTGGATTTAATTTTTCCAAGTCTTTTGGGTTTCTAATAACATGATGGTAATGGACCCAATTCCTATATCAAAGTATGATTAAAGTTTGTGAAATTAGTACTTCTTCAGTCTTTGGCGTTAGCCAAACATGTTCTTCTTAGCATCCACAATGTGCCCAGAACTGACTCCTTCTGCAATTTGTAAGGAGTTGCCTGTATCAGTGACATATTAAATAAGTCAGTAAATTCATTTTTATGAGATCCATTGCTCCTGCTAATGCTGGAACTGTCTGAGTATCCTTCTTCCACATTGCCCTCACTTCTGCCTGCAAATCCTTGTATTTTAGGACTTTGTGTCTGTATGTAAGATACTATAAGCACTGGGTGGAGCAAATTCAGTGACACACGCTACCATTGTCTTCTTTTCATGGACTACTACATCTGGTTTTCTTATATCTACTTTTTGAACTGTTGGTAACATGTTATCATTTTCTCTAATCCTTTGTGGATCATGTTTTCAATGCTTCTCAGCTACTTCAATATTGTAATGTTTGCACAATCCCTACTACAACAATCCTGCCACATTACTATGCCATTCATTATACAGGACCTCTGTCACTCCCAGCAACAAGATGTGCAACTGTCTTCAGTTCTATTTTACAGAACCTGGCTTTGTCTGTTTCTTCCTCATTTTCAATTGACTTTGTAAACTAACATGTATGTAGTACAGTATCCTGGGCCACTAACATTAACCTTTCATCTCTGGGTTTAAATTCACCTCTCCTTAATGATTCCTGCATCATATCCTAATCGACATGAGGTTTTACTAGGTGTTTTCTGTACTAGCAATGATATTTATGCCTTTTACACATTTCTTGCCTGCTTATCTGATCCTTTTCCTTATATTCTTTTTTTTGTTTTTTGGCACATTCACTTGCTGCCTGATTTTTCTACTTCCAGTTTAGCTTCCATTTCTGCTTGACACCTATAAGCTTCTAATAAACTAAGCAGGGAAGTCATCTTATATTTGTTCTCATCATATTTCAAAGCTTTCACTATGTCTGGATCTGATGAGGTCAGCGTATTTTTCTGTAGTGCCATACCTCTCAACCTCTTAAAGCAAGAAATCTGGACAAAGCCATACATGAAAGTGGGGCAAAGGCCCCAAAATAGGGAAAATTCTTAAATATTGCTCTTACAAACTTAGAAAGTTGGTAGAATGACAAGCTTTGCATTAGGATGAGTTTTCTTAAGGGACGGAAGTCTGAAACTCAAATGTCTGTCATTGTTTTCTAACGTCATTCTTTAACAATTTGCCATTAATTTGCCAGAAAACCACAATTTTAAGAAAAAACAGACCAAAATTATGAGCCAAAAATCTGGACATTCTGTGGAAATCTGTACAGTTGAGAGATATGTGTAGTGCTACAGTTGCAGATCTATTCATGTAATCTATTTTGAGGAGGCCATTACTTCCTTCAGAATGAGGAATGTATAATCTTGAAGTATGAAGCATTTTTTCTGTTTTCTCATCCAACTGTTCCAGTACATTCTGGGGCCAGTCAGTTAGCCCAAAACTGTAAGTTAGAAAAGGAAGACCAAATTGGTTTATAGCTTGGACTTTGTAGATGTCAAGGCTGTTTTCTGTATTCATTTTAATATTCTAAAGTATTCTTTACTGAGTTTTTTTCACATCTATTCGTTTTTTTGTGGACCCTACATCTATTCCAACATATTTATACACTCCTTCCTGCTCATGTTCTTTGATTTTGCGTTCACTTCCAACACTGATATTTTCTTGCTGCTGCAGCTTCCCTGTTTTAAATGTTGCTTTTGCATATTTATCAAGATCAAATGACATTCTTATATCATCTGAAAAAGGTTTGACCACTTACAGCTGTGCTTTCAGCTTCTCACCTGATGAACTATACAGTTTTAAATCATCCACAAAAAGAAGATAAGTGTTTACACATTGTTGTTGTCTAGGAGCCAAATTGTAACCATGACCTAATCTAAGTAAACAGCATAATGGGTTAAGGGCAAGACAAAAGAGCAGCTGTGACAAAGATTTACCCTGGAATATCCTTCCTTTGAATATTTATTCTTAGAATAATATTTTGTCCTTTACCTTGGCTTAGCTGCAAAGTGGTTTGCCACTATTTCATGGTCACTGTAATGTAGCTGATCAATATAGAGGGTATATCTTATGCATCTGTAAGCAATCCTTTATCACTGAATGTGGGATACTGTCAAATGCTGTTTTGTAATTTATCCATGCCATACTTAGATTCTTCCCCTTTTTTAAATTCTCCATTATGACTTTATTTAACAACAAATAATCCTTTGTTCCATGTGACTTTCTTTTGTTACCCTTTCATTCTATTGCCATAAAAAAAAATCTAAGCTTGTTTCCTGCCTTTCCTGTGGATAGTCTAATCTGGATACAGATTTGCTGTGTCCAGGACTGCTTGTGGACTTCTGAGCCCCCAAGCCTTTCTGTGTTGGAGGGAAGCCTTCTAGCTTAATTTTGTTGTTTCTTAGAACTAGACAGTTGTTTAGTTTCAGCACTCAAGTCTGTTTCTTTGAGCTCAGCACTTGTTCAGAACTCATAAACACTAAATAAGCTACAAATTACTACAGCACTCAACTTTCCTCACTTGTCTATAGGAAAACAGTTTCTAGTACTTAACAAATAAGCACTTGTCCAGGCATGTCTAAGTGTCAGCTCCCAGTGTTTTTTCCTGTCTACCTGATGAATCTGGGCATCTTGGGGCAATGCAGCAATTGCCTCATGTACACAGACAACCCTCTCCTCCTACCACTCAGCACTACAACCTGTGAGAGATGCACTTATATAGCCAAACTGGAAGCAAAGTTCTCTTCACCCAAGACTGGACTAGACAGTCAAGAGGAGAAGGTAAACACTTGCACCACACCACACTCATCACATCGTCCCTCAAAACCTACACCACCAAAGCACACATAGAAACACAAACCACACACATTCACAGAGGCTCTCAGTAAAAACCTGCCCAAGCAACAAGGACCTCCAAAGCAGAAACACAAGCAACCTCCACTCCCCAACACAACCCAAATGACACATAGCCCACAAACTCAGTGTGCCACTCAACCACAGCCCATAAGGCATAACAACATACCCAACACTCTAGTCATAGGTGAGTCTATAGTCAGGCACACTGATGTTCCACTCATCAGGCTAAACAAGGAGAAAATTACTGTCAGCTGCCTGTCGGGTGCCAGGATCCGCCACTTAATGCATGCACTCAGGTCACTCCACAACAAATACAAATATGACTCTGTCATTGTCCATGTTGGTGTGAATGACTTGAGATGTACTTCCCTGGACTACATTAAAAGGGACATGGAGGAACTGTCCGATCTTGTAGCCCAGGCAGGTATGACCCTAGCCCTGAGTAGCATCCTGCCATCACTCAGAATGATACCACAGTACAAGGACAAAATTGACTAAGCTTCTGGTGTCATTCTAAGGGGATCCAGTATCCATCTGCCTAGGATGACATGATCGACAAACCACAAGGCTTTGCCAGAGATGGCCTGCACCTGTCGCCGCTGGGTTTCTGAATACAGGCTAAGGCCCTAGCCACCCCTATAGTGCCTTTTTTAGGCAAGGTTCAAATGACAAATTCACCACCATAACAGGTACAAGCAAGCAGAAACTGAGGGTATTGCTACTCAATGCTAGCAGTCTAAACCTAAAAATGCACTCATTCAAGGTACTCCTTAAAATGGAGAACATCGACATCTGTGCAGTGACAGAGACCTGGTTCAAGGCTCCAGAGAGTACCTCTACATTACCAGGCTACAATTCATACCACACTTTTAGGCCACCTAACCTGGACCGAAGCACTAAGGGCAGAGGCGGGTCCATATTCATTAAGGATATCCACACCTCCAGGCTAGTTGCTCAGCATAATGCAGCCGAGATTATCCAAGTGCAACTAACTCTGGGCAAGACCGCAGTCCAAATTGTAGCTTTCTACAGATCCCCCACCATGCCCCAGGATTCCCACTCCTCATTTCTTGATACATTGGAAAATATTATGGTACAACCTAACACCCTAATAATGGGTGATTTCAACTATCCCACCATTAACTGGGAAAACTACTCATGTACCAACTCTTGTGCTCAACGTTGTCTGGAATTCATAAATTCCAATGCCTTGGATCAACTTATCCACACTCCCACCAGGGGCAGCAATATTCTAGACCTGGTTATTACCAACATGGGCAACAGGTGCTCCTCACCAGAGGTCATTTCCTTGTTGGTCAGATCCGACCACAAGCTAATCACCCTAGACATCCACATCCCTCCCCCACCCCCAATTAGGGAAACCACTGTAAAAAATTTCTCCAAAGCCAACTTCACGTTTCTTAAGACAGAAGTGGCAAACTTCACGACACCCATGCTGACGGACAATAGAAGTATAACTGCTGACTCCTACACAAATGCACTTTATAAGCACTTGCACAAGTTCATGGATCGTGCAATCCCTAACAGAACCAAGATGCTATCCTCCAAAAAAAGGAAGCCAATCTGGTGGTCTCCTGCCATAAACAAACTCTACAACAGAAGAAGGAAACTGTTGCAAAAAAGTAAAATCCCATGATTGGAGGAACTCCCTGGTATGCCTCAGTAAGAAGTTGAGATTCCTCATAAAATCCTCTAAAGCTAGTTACAAAAACAAAATTGGCAATGACTCTAAAGACACCCACAAAGCATTCTATAGCTATGTCAAGAATCTCAATGGCAACACTCAGATCTGCTCTGAGTTACAGCACAATGGCACTAAATATACAGAACCAACTGATATTGCCAACATCCTGGCAGATAGGTTCAGTGCTAACTGTACCCCCCTCTCATCCCCTAAAGGGCTTATCTCTATACCGGAAGAATGCAAAGCTCCTGTAATCGTGGCTGCACAGGTAAAAAACACACTCTCCAAAGCCATGCCAAAAACACAGCATTCATGGGACCTGACAACACCCCAGGCTGCATTCTACATGAACTACAGAATGAACTGCACGCCACCTAAGTATCATGTTCAATCATAGCCACACCTCAGGCTATGTTCCCATGGAATGGCGCACAGCGATGGTTATCCCACTCCACAAAGGGGGAGCCACCACAGACCCTGGAAACTACCATCCCATTAGCCTGATGAGCCTGGTCTGCAAGGCTATGGAACGTATCATCATGGAACTTATAAACAATAACATTGGTAATCTCCAAACTCAGGACCCCACCCAGTTCAGGCTTGTAAAAGGCAGATCATGTCTCCTAAACCTGATAGACTTCTTTGAAGCGGTCACCAAAGCCATAGATGAGGGTAAGGTGGTTCACACAGTCTATCTAGATCTCGCCAAAGCTTTCAACACCATCCCCCACTCTGGAATTATAGATAACCTCACTAAACTAGGTATAAATCCCTATGTCACAAGATGGGATGCCAAATGGCTCACTGACAGAACCCACACTATGAAAGTAGCAGACTCCAAATCCAACTTCAGACCAGTGACAAGTGGAGTACCACAGGGTTCAGTCCTGGATCCTCTCTTGTTTGCTATCTACTTCTCTATAGTACAGGCTAACACAGAAGGTCTTTGGCTAATGAACTTTGCAGATGGCTGCAAATTAGGAGCAATAATCAAAACTCCAAAAGATGTGGACACCCTACAAAAGGGCCTCGCTGAGACAGATGCCTGGTGTCAAAGCCATGGCCTCACGCTCAATGCCAAAAAGTGCATTGTCATCCCTTTTGGTAAAAACTCTGTACCCATGAACTACCACATAGGTGGTAGTCTACTTAACACTGAAAGTGTGATAAGAGACCTTGGGACACAGGTGGACAGTAGTCCCTCCTTTGATGATCACATCACCACAGTAGTCAGGAAATCCTTCTATGTGACACACCTCATCACAAAAGGTTTCTCATCCAGGAAAAAAGAGGTCATTGTTCCCCTCTACTCATCACTCATTAGAACCATTATAGAGTACAACGCCCCTTTTGGTATGTACCTCACAAGACATCTACAACAACTGGAAAGGCCTCAGAAATACCTCATAAAGAGGATTACCAGCCTCAAACAGATGCCCTACATAGAAAGTCTCAAAAAACTGCAGCTTTACTCAATCGCATATTGCCTACTCAGAGATGATCTCTGCCTAACACACAAAGCTATGTCAGTCCCAGAGCTGTTGGACATGCTCCACTTAAATAAATCCCAGTCCCTCTGAGCTACATGCTCTAGGGACCTAAACCTTGTAACCACAATAAACAGAACATGCTGGAGGGATAGATTCCTGTCCCAGAGACTTCCCATACTTTGGAACAAACTACCTATCTATATCAAACAAAGCTCCTCATTAGCACTCTTCGAGAAATATCTTGATGATTGGATGGGAGATAGGAAATTCACCCCGGGGATCACTTCTGTGGCACTGCTCAACAGTGGCACAGGAAATAATTTTCTTGGGTGGCAAAAGTCAGGGGACCTTTTGGCTAGGCTTATATAGGCCCTAGGGCCAATAGCCTAGTACCTACATATGAACCTATATGTGAGTTTTCTTTGAAATGACTATAAACTTTACTGGCATCAGTTACAATATGTAGTTTATACATCCTCAGAAGGCAGGTTATTAGTCTGTAGTTTTTAAGATAGCTTGCAGGTTCACTCTTAAGGAGGGGTATCATTTATCCTGCTGATACCAGGCCAGTGCATGTTTGTTGTGCACATATAATTAGTTCTCAGTCAGGGCTAAATCGTTATGAGACAGACTTTTTTACTGCATCCAGGCCTTGGGATTTCCAGTTAGGAGCTTTTCTTAATTTTGTTTATATTTCTCTGGCCATTACTTCATCCCATTTTATATCCTATACATTTGAACTTATTACTGTTTCTTTTACTTTTCTCCATTCAGCATCTTTATTATGTACCACGGGGTCTTCATAAATATTTCTTCAAAATCTATTTATTATTTTCTTGGTGGTATTTCTATTCCTTTTGCCTTCCTTCCCAGTTCTCTATGAAACATTTTTGGATCATCAATGAATTGCTTATTTTGTAGTTTTCCTTTATATTTATCTGCGTATCTTCTAAGCGTTTCTATCTGTACTGATGCTGGTATGTTTAATTTATTATTTGCAATAGTGAACAATAGATTCTAGTCTCATCTAATACTGCGCACTATTTTTATCACGGCTATGTTTCTAAGTATTTACCTTGATCTGTTCCCTCTTCTATACTCTTATAACAGTGACACTTCTTCTCTTAATTGTTTTATAGTTTTCTCTACTCAATACTTCCATGATGGTATTTGATTTTTTTCCCTTCCTTTCTCTTACTACCCTGTATTTTTGTGGTAAGGTGTTATCTGTTATTAATTTTGCTGCACAGTAATGTATCCTATTTACTTCTGTTATTATCACATGAATTTTTGTTCATAGTCTTAATTACTGTATTTATTTGTTTTATCAGATTTGTAACATTTTGGTTCTTACTAACTTTCTGTAATCTATTTCTTTCATTGATCTTAATATGTCTTTCCATCTCTATTAAATCAAGCTGAGGGCACATTCTTTATTCTCCATTTCCAGCAGGCATTCTACAGAAAGTTACAGACCACCATTTTGGAACATATCATCTTCAGATGTATTCTGCATCATTTATTTCTCTTTCATAAGGGAGCTATCTGGCCTATCACTCCAAAATATTGACTATGTCAGAGTTGCCACCATTTCCTGTTCTTTCCCCTGCTGTGCAGCTCCAACTGAACTTTTGTACTTATTTCTTACTGAAGGCTCCAGAGTATCTTCATGTGGCAAATGATCAGATGCTTCCCACTCCACATGCTTCTCCTTAATTTGGGAACTCACTGTTGCATCATGGTGTGATGTTACTAGAGTTGGATTTTCTACACTACATTACCAGAGGTAGATTTTCTAGACTAACAGGGAGATTCAATAAACTGTACACAACCCACTAAGACCATGTTTGAGTTGTAGTGTGACACACACATGGCAGAACCACTATTTTATATTCAGTAAGTGATGCTACATGGTGTGTAGAGCAGCACAACTATGGTAAACACTGTGACCTGCAGAGTGGTGCTAGCAGCAGAGAAATGAAAAGAGTGACTTCTTCCAAGATTTAAGTATAATTTTTCTGTTACTACCTGTGCAACCGTCCTTCCTCGCCGAAAAGCGAGTTTAAACTGCTGATTTACTTGCTCTAAGCCTGTTTTCTGTGTTTTTACAATACCTGCACTTTTTTAAAGTTTGTTTGTTTGCATTTAACTGTTGAGGCTGCCCACTCAAGTGCGCTAGCCTGTGTATTGAATTTACTGTACTTCTCCTGCTGTTTTTGTAAAAAAAAAAGAAAAAAAAAAAATATCCTTGCTTCCCACCTTTCCTAACCTAGAATAGTCCCTTATACAGGCTTTGCTGTATTCTGGACTTTTGAATAGTTCCTGTGTTGCCCATTTCCTTACTTGGATAGAAGGAAGTTTCTTTGCTCATCAGTGGGAGTGGGGACCCTTGTGCAGCCTATCTGTCCCTGAAGTAGTGACCTCAGCACAAGAATCTTGTAGTTAATTGGCCATTTTGGGCCATTTCTAGCTCTTTAAAGTTCCCTGCATAAAAACCAGCTTTGGCACGTTTTTTTTTTTGCTTATCCTACTCATCAACAGCTCCTCGTGGTCCTGCAGAGTGGTGCTAGCAGCAGATAAATGAAAAGAGTGACTGCTTCCAAGATTTAAGTAAAATTTTTTCTGTTACTACCTGTGCAACCATCCTTCCTTACTGAAAAGCGAGTTTAAACTGCTGATTTACTTGCTCTAAGCCTGTTTTCTGTGTTTTTACAATGCCTGCACTTTTTTAAAGTTTGTTTGTTAGCATTTAACTGTTGAGGCTGCCCACTCAAGTGCGCTAGCCTGTGTATTGAACTTACTGTACTTCTCCTGCTGTTTTTGTGAAAAAAATAAAAAAAAAACAAAAAAAATCCTTGTTTCCCACCTTTCTTAACCTAGAATAGTCCCTTATACAGGCTTTGCTGTATTCTGGACTTTTGAATAGTTCCTGTATTGCCCATTTCCTTACTTGGATAGAAGGAAGTTTCTTTGCTCACCAGTGGGAGTGGGGAGCCTTGAGCAGCCTATCTGTCCCTGAAGGAGTGACCTCAGCACAAGAATATTGTAGTTAATTGGCCATTTTGGGCCATTTCTAGCGCTTTAAAATTCCCTGCATAAAAACCTGCTTTAGCGCGGCTTTGCACGATTGTGCGTGTAGCGCAGCATTGGGCAGCGCCGGTTAATCGGGTTTAAACTATTCCCGGCTCCACAAAGTCTGATCTTCACTTTTTTCCCTTAGAACTGCTCTGTCTCTCAAGTTAAACACCCTACTCTCAATCTAAGGCCCTGCACTTGCCCAAAGAAGCAATCTTACAATTTAGCACTAGTAAACTAAAAGCACTACATCCTCATTTACTCTCTATGATTACCTT
Organism: Protopterus annectens; assembly: GCF_019279795.1. Taxonomy (NCBI): domain Eukaryota; kingdom Metazoa; phylum Chordata; order Ceratodontiformes; family Protopteridae; genus Protopterus; species Protopterus annectens. The sequence continues at coordinate 1,207,752,161 of NC_056732.1, read as the reverse complement.
GCCCCCCCCCCATTGGTCCTTTTTGATTCAGTGATAAAGGAGTTCCCTATACTATTCTAGCATGTCCAAAGGTCAGCTAATGGTTTCCTCTCCAGTCCAGCTGGTGAATCTGGGAATCTTGAGGCACTGTTACAACTGTCTCATGTACATGGACAACCCTCTCCTCCTCTAAACAGGTTCAAATATATGTGAGAGATGCAACCATATAGCCAAACTGGAGGCTGAGCTCTCTCAACTCAGAACTGGTGTGACCCATCAGGAAGAGAAGGTAACCTCACACAACACAAATCCAGTCTCACATAGTCCTACCACAACAACAAACCAAACACATAATCACACAAAAACATACTTGGAGGCTCTAAATAAATATCTGCCTAAGCAGCAGAGACCTCCAAAGCAGACATCCAAGCAAATGCTACCCCAAAACAAAACACGTGCAACACATAGCTCACAAAGTCAGTGTGCCAAACAGTCACAGCCCTTAAGGCTAAATAACACATTTGATACACTCGTAATAGGTGATTCTATAGTCAGACACACTGACGTCCTGCTCACCAGGCTGAACAAAGAGAAGGTCACAGTGAGTTGCCTGTCGGGTGCTAGGATCCGCCACATAATGCAAGCACTAAGGTCACTCCAAAGCAAGTACAAATATGACTCAGTCATTGTCCATGCTGGTGTGAATGACCAGAGACGTACCTCCCTCGACTACATGAAGAGAGACATAGAGGAGCTCTCTGATCATGTAGCCCAGGCCGGTATGACCCTGACCTTGAGCAGCATCTTACCCTGTGATGCCACAGTATAAAGACAAAATGATCGATTTTAACAATTGGCTAAAATTTTGGTGTCATTCAAAGGGGATCCAGTGTCTGTCAGCCTGGGATGACATGCTCGACAAGCCGCGTTGCTTCGCTAGGGACGGCTTGCACCGGTCACACCCTGGGCTTTCAGATATTAGCGAAGGATCTTGCCATTCCCATAGTGCCTTTTTTAGGCAAGGCTCAAAAGACAAACCCACCTCCATAGACAACACAATGAATAAGAAACTAAGGGAAATGTTGCTAAACGCCAGAAGTCTAAACCTCAAGATGCACGCACTCGAAGCCCACCTCAGTATGGAGAACATCAATATCTGTGCAGTGACAGAAACCTGGTTCAAGGCTCCAGAGAGCACCCCCAGCACTACCAGGTTATACCTCATATCACGCTTTTCAGCCTCAAAACTCTGACCGAACCACAAAAGGAGGGGGAGTATCCATATTTATCAAAGATACCCACACCTCCAGGTTAGTGGTGTCGCACGAAGCATCGGAGACCATCCATGTGCAACTAACAGTGGGCAAAACTGCTTTTCAGTTTGTAGCATGTTACAGACCACCCTCTCAAAATCAGGAATCCCACTCAGCTTTCCTGAAAACACTGGAGAATATGAAGATCTCTCCAAACACCATTATATTGGGTGACTTCAACTACCCAAACATAGACTGGGAGCATTACTCAAGCCCCAACACCCTAGCCCAAAGGTTCCTGAAATTTATAAACTCAAATGCTATGGAACAACTAGTTACCACTCCCACAAGAGGGGAAAACATACTTGACCTGATCATTACCAGGATGGGGACATTATGCTCCATACCAGAGGTATACCCCTCATTGGTGAGATTGGACCATAAATTAATCTCACTGGATATCCACATCCGGACCCCACACCCAGCCCAGAAAATCACAGTGAAAAACTTCTCAAAAGTGAACTTCACACTTCTCAAAACCGAGGCGGAATCTTTCAAGTCCACCGGGCCAGTGGAAACTACGGCCAAAACTGCAGAATCCTATATAAACACATTCTATGGACAGCTCCAGGAATGCATGGATCATGCTATCCCATACAAAACCAAGACCCAATATTCCAAAAGCAGGCATCCAGTCTGGTGGACCCCAGCCATAAATAAGCTGTACAACAGAAGGAGGAAGCTACTACATGATAGAGCAAAATCCCTAAAAGGGAAGGCATCTCTGATCAGTACTAGCAAAAAACTACGATCCCTCATAAAATCCTCCAAGGCCAGCTTCAAGAGAAAAATTGCACAGGACACTAAAGATAATCACAAGGCTTTTTTTAGTTACATTAGGAACCTGGGATGCAACTCCCAGATATGCTCAGAGTTGATCCAAAATGACAAAAAATACACTGAACCCACAGACATTGCCAACATCCTGGCAGACAGGTATAGTGAAAACTTCTCCCCCCCTCCCCCTGCAAAAGAGCAAATATCTATCCCAGCAGAGTGCTGCCTCCCTAACATCTCAGATGCTCAGGTGAAAGCCTCCCTCTCCAAAGCAAAAAACACTGCATCAATCGGACCAGATGGTGTCCCTGGTTACGTCCTGCATGAACTCCAAGCAGAACTAAACCCTCACGTAAAACTGCTGTACATTCTCAGCCTTACTACAGGATATGCACCCAAAGAATGGCATACAGCAACAATGGTCCCACTCCACAAAAGTGGTGCCTCTATGGACCCTGGAAACTATCGCCCCATAAGCCTGACTAGCCTAGTCTGCAAGACTATGGAAAGGATCATCATGGAACTCATAAACAAAGACAATGGGGACCTACAGACACTAGATCCTACCCAATTTGGCTTTGTCAAGGGCAGATCCTGCCTCTTGAACCTGGTCGACTTCTTTGAAACAGTCACCAAGGACATAGATGAAGGGAAGGTAGTCCACACAGCCTACCTGGACCTCGCAAAAGCATTTGACACAATACCCCACTCAGGCATCATAAATAAGCTATCCAGCTTAAATATAAACCCCTATGTCACAAGATGGGTTGCAAACTGGCTCAAAGACAGAACCCACAGAGTCAGAATTGCTGGAGCCATGTCAGACTTGAAATCAGTTACAAGTGGTGTCCCACAAGGCTCAGTCCTGGGACCTCTCTTGTTCGGTATATATTTTTCCGAGGTACAGGCTAACACGGGAGGACTGTGGCTGACCAAGTTCGCAGATGACTGCAAACTGGGCACCATAATTGACTCTCCAGCTGACATGAGCATTCTTCAAAAAGGTCTCACAGAGATGGATAACTGGTGCCAGAGCCATGGCCTAAAGCTAAATGCCAAAAAGTGTATAGTCATACCCGTTGGCAAAAACAAAGTGCCCACAAATTACCACATAGGTGGTAACCCATTATGTACAGAGGAAGCAATTAGGGACCTGGCAACCCAAGTTGATAGTAATCTCTCCTTCAACAACCACATTGCCAAAGTGGTTAGAAAGACCTTCTATATAGCCCACCTTATCATGAAAGGATTCACATCTAGATCAAGGGAGGTCATCATGCCCCTTTATTCATCCCTCATCAGGCCCATAATAGAATACAATGCCCCATTTGGGATATACCTTACCCGACACCTGCAGCAACTAGAAAGACCCCAAAAGTACCTCACAAAGAGGACCAAGGGACTCAAACAGATGCCATATGCTGCTCAGTTAAAGAAACTCCAGCTCTACTCAGTTGCATACCGCCTACTTAGAGACGATCTATGCCTGACATATAAAGCTATGTCCAACCCAGAATTAATGGACATGCTCCACCTCAAAAAATCCAAATCCCTTAGAGCCATGCGCTCGAGGGACTTGAACCTCAACACAGAAATAAATAGGACATGCTGGAGGGACAGATTCATAACCCAGAGGCTCCCTTCACTCTGGAATAGAATCCCAGTCCATGTCAGGCAGAGCCCCTCACTGACTCTCTTCAAGAGGAATCTTGATGAGTGGATGGGGGATCATAGGTTTACCCCGGGGATTACTTCTGTGTCACTGCTAGACAGAGGCACAGTAAACTAACCTTAAAAAGGGCACAGTAAACTCAAAATCAAAGGGTGGCAAAAGCCAGTCACACTCTGGCTAGGCTTATAAATGCCCCAGGGCAGATAGCCTAGTATGAACTATGAAGCTATGAACCTATGTTAATTGCAACATAAGCAGCTGAATTGTATGCTAATCAACCAATCTAAGCTAGAGAAGCTATTCAACAAGCTGTAAAGCAACTGTGTAGACTCAGTGCTCTTTCACCCTGCAAATTCCTAAACCTATTGGAATACAGTGACAGAAAGGAGTCGACACAGAAAGAATGTTAGAGGCTGTTGTTGCTTTAATTCATGTGTATGTGCAACAGGCTGAAGTATATACTGCTGCTGCTGCTAATAGACCATGGCCAGGAAGGAGAAGAGTTTTCAGACCAAATTTAACTTATCACAGTCTGCATGAGGTAGAAATTGTAGACTGCTACAGGGTGGAGAGAGACACACTACAGGAACTCTGCAGCCTCTGTCATCCTCAACTCACACCCAGGGCAAACCAAGAGAAACCAATACCAGTGGATACAAAGGTATGTGTAGCACTTAGACTTTTAGCAACAGAAACTATAAGAGACCAACAGGGACATGCTTGTGGTGTCACAGGCATCAGCAACCAGGATCCTCCATCAGTTTATGAATGCTATGTTCCAACATGTCAGTGACTATGTATATTTTCCCTGTACTCCTGAGGACAGGGCCACAAATATGTAGGAGTTCTACTCTGTAGCACACTACCCTGAAGTGCACACTACCCTGAAATATTGGTGTCCGTAGATTGTACACATATAGAAATTAAGGCACCACCAAGGGAACAGGGAAGGGTGTACATAAATAGAAAGGGCTTCCACTCCTTTAACTGCCAAGGTATGTATAATGCTAAGAGAATAATCTTGAATGTATGTGTTGGCAACCTAGGCAGTTAACATGACTCACATATCTGGCACACCTCCCAAATGTATCAGATGTTTACTAGGGGTGATATCCCACAAGGTCATTTAATGGGGGATGCAGGTTATGCACTGAAATCATGGCTGATGACACCCAACAGAAATGCACACACACCCACTGAAGAATGCCATAAGAGGCACATGCTCAAACCAGAAATATCATAAGAGTGTGTGTCTGGGCTACTGAAGTCATGGTTGTGCTGCCTAGATACTAGGGGAGCCCTGCAGTACAATCTACGTACATGTACTGAAATGTTCATAGTCTGTGCCATGCTTTACAGCATCATACTGAGAAAAAATTTAACAGAATCAAGGGGGAGGGGCACACCTCCCACCAGAAATGGCAAGATCATCACAGCCACATGCAGGTGAGGAGACAGAGGGGGAACCAACAGCTGCTGTGGGTGTAGTTGGATGTAGGCGTGCCTAATATGGTCTTGCATTGGTTAAGAGACATTACATAGCACACTCACTCAATAATTAAGGGACTAAATCCTCCATCCTATGGCCATACATGTAATAACTTTGAAGCCAGGCAACTATCACAAAATTTTCTACCCATGTAATGGCTGTATACTCCTGGCATCAGCCAGACTCAGCCCTGAACAAAAAATGTAGCGACTGCTGTAGTTACAAAGTAAGTGATGAATCTGGAATGTTAAAACAGAATTGTGTAAAATACAAATAAATGGCATGTCCATGCATATTGTTACTTGGTAATGTAAGTAAGTAAAAAGTGGGTAATTTGTACAGCAAAGACTTCAACATGTGACAGCAGTGACTTATGTGAATACATGTGTCTTCTATCAAGTAATAGGCCACAGGCATCAAAGATTCACATATTCATACCTCTCAAAAGTATTGATGGTTACCGAATATCTTCATCTTTGTCTGCATACTTTTGTACTGGAAAATCATTAAAGAGAGAAGTTAGAAATTAATGAGACACATTTCAGTTTCAGACTTCTTAACCTTCAGAAGATTCTTAAAAATACTGATGCAAAAGCTCTTTTTCTTCTATCAACTGCCTAACTTTGTAAGACTAAAATATGTGAAAAGCACAATTAGCAAAACAACATCACAAACACAGATATACTAAGCAATAAATCAGCTATGCACCCTGTGCATTAGGCACAATGCATATATATCCCTGTGGAAAGCATAGACTGACACAAAAGGGAAGTGAGTGCATGTGAGTAAAAAAGAGAAACAGGGAGACATTTGGATAAAGTAACAAATGGCCTCTGAGACAGAATTTTAAGCCTTGTGGCTGAACCCTGTAACTGTTGTGTGTCTGTATGGGCCATCCAGGTGAAATTGGTGTGGGAGTGTCTACAACAATAGAGCCAAGCTCTGTGCTAGCTGTACGTCTTGGTATGTTGAACAGGTGTGAGCCATGCATGGTAGATGTGGAAGTTCATTGTTTTCATACCCAACCACAAGAACTGTCTCTCCCAGGAGTTGCACTGGCACCTCCACAGTCCACACCCAAGGTCAGATGCAGTGCTGCTACCTGAATGTGAGTGATGTCTGCTGGATGAGCTCTTTTCATGAGAATGCCCATGACCACAACCCAGTGGTCTGCCACTTCTGGGTGTGGACACCTCAACCACTGATGGAGCAGTGAAAGTAGTGTCACTAAGAGAGCAAAATCTTGCACAGCCATGTTGGTTAATACAAGATGATGTGGCTGACCTATGCAAACATGGACACTGTCCCCCCTGTCAGCAGATGTTTCATCACAGACTCTGCCCATTCCAATATGCCACTCATTTGATCCACTGAATTACCAACATGGTGGAAGCAGTCATAAATGTCTGCCTATGCCACATCTACAATCCTAACTAATTCTCTGGAGGACCTATTGGAATGTGCCTAAGCCTCCAGGATGGCCCAAAGCATATGTTGAGTGGCATGGGAAGACACAATGGGATCAGTGGGAGGATGAACAACAGGCCTCCTGCAAGCATCCCTAATGACCCTCCTGCATGGCACATTGCCCACACTTTGTCTATGGCTAGAGTAAACAGGCACTGAAGCCGCATTTACCACATTACCCTGATTGAGTGTCTCACCCTCCACCTGCTCAATATCTGAGGGCTCACTGGAATGGGATGGCATAGACATACTGACTGTGTCTAATGGAATTACAGGGGATGGCTGAATGTCAATGGGCAGGATTCACGAAGGCTTGCACGGAGTGTAAGAGACGTGCAACACTCCATGCAAGCCTCGCGATCCAGGAACAGCCCTAAACTCCGTGTAAGAGACCAGCTAAAACGTCTCTTACACGGACTGGACATGCTAAATACCTCACTTGCAGCAAAGGTATGCAAATGAGGTATATTAGATCCACCGAGCAGAAACCAGTCCGTGTAAGAGGCGTTTTAGCTGCAGAAATGTACTCAGTTGACAACTGAGCACGTTTCTCAATTCCTAACGGAGCCATGTCAGCTCCAAAAAAAGGGTGCATATGACCCAGGCAGCATGCCAATGGTCAAATATGTGGCCATTGGCAATATAACCAGATGCCAAAATATTAAAAATATAATTTTTTTTTTCGCCGATCGCCAATGTTTAAACCCAGCACAGCCCCACGCAAACGGGCTGCACTATATAAAATCATAAAAAAGAAGGTTATAAACCCACAAATGTGGGTTTCATGCAAAACATGGAATGACAATGCAGGGACCAGCAGACCAAAAACAACATGGCCACCGTGTAGTGGTTGCTAAGGGGGGAAGCTGAGTCTAAGACATGTAACTAAGCATTAGTAAGCAATCTCATGTAAATGAGGGTTAGGATACTGAATCTCACAGTCACATAGCAAATGAGCACAGTCTGAGTAGTGTAAGAGATACATAAGGGGGAGGAATAGAGTAGGAGATAGGTGACATCACAGGGGGGAATGGTAGAAAGAAATGCAGTTCATTGGAGGTCAGTGTAACATGACAGATGACAGACACAGATCATGGAAAGAGGTGTGCCACTAGATAAGTCATGGAAAGTCAAGAAATGGAAGGTGTACACTGTTACTTACACCCAGGTTTCTTGCTGGGCATGCATGCGCACGTGTGCATGCCATGAAGCCCGAGTAGGGCAGTGTGCGCGCGCGTGTAAGGCAGACTGAGCATGTGGGAGCATGTTGGGAGATGTTTAACACTGTTTGCGTGGGTGTGCGCGCGTGTAGGGCAGGCTGAGTATGTTGGAGGCTGTTGGCAGACGTGTAACAGTGTTTGCACGGGTGTACGCGCGTTTTAACCCGAATAAATAGATTCTGAACTGTGTAAGCACATGTGCGCACGTGTAAGCCACTGTGAGCACACTCTCACACACAAGAACTCCACCCAGACATCCTGAAGACATCCTGAAGACACTGGACAGTATGAATGTCCCACCAAATACCAGACAAGGTACACACAAATTACCACATAGGTGTCAAACCATTATGTATGCAAGGAGTAATCAGGGACCTAGGGACACAGGTCGACATTAATCTGTCATGTGACACTCACAATGCCAATGTGGCTATGAAGATTGTCGATATTGGACACCGTATCATGAAAGGATTCACATCTGCATCAACAGAGGTCACTGTGCCGCTGTACTGTTCCCTTATCAGACCCATAATCTAGTACAATGACTCATATGGGATGTACCGTACGTGACACCTGCAGCGGTTCGGAAGACCTCATAGTTACCCCACCAACAGGATAAAGGGTCTGAAATATATGTCATATGCTGCCTGGCTGTAGACACCCCAGCTGACTGCAGTCACAGGCTGCCTACACAGAGGCATTGTATGTCTGTTGTACAAGGCCATGTCCAACACAGGAGTAATGGACATGCTCCACCACAGGAAATCAAAGCCATTGGAGCTGTGAGAGTCACAGATGTCAGCCTCAACACATAATGAAATAAGATGTGCTGGAGGGACAGATACATAACCCAGAGGCTCCCCACACCCAGAAACAGGATCCCAATCCATGGTAAGCAGAGCCCCTCACTGACACCCCTCTACAGGAATATTGCCAAGTGGATGGATGACCGTACATGTATACAGGGGGTCCTCACTGTGTCACGACCAGACAGAGGCACAGTGAAGAACTTAATAAATGGCCATAATAGAACATAGCAAGGGGTGGCGAAAGACACACACACGCTGGCTAGGCTTACTAATGGCCTAGGGTGTATAGCCTAGTATAAACCCATGAACCTATGAAGATACAAAACCTACAGGACACTAAGGATAATCACAAGGCTTACCCAACTGATGATAGGAACTATGTTGGGCATCCACAGATATGCTCCGAATCACACAGATATTACAAACAACATACCAACCACACACACATATTGCTAACATACAACCTGTCAGGTGAAGTGCAAACACCCCCCCCCCCAGAGTGCAAAATACCTATCCCAGCAGACTGATGGTCCCCTGACATTGCAGATGCTGAGGTAACAGCCATCATCTGCAAAGCAGAACACACAGCAGCAAAGGTGTGTGATGGTGTCCTGTGCTGAGGCCAACATGGACTCCAAGAATAATGGAATGCCAAATCGCACTACTGCCCAATGTCAGCCTTACCACAGGATATGTACCCAAAGAGCAGTGTACAACAACAGTGGTCCATCACAACAAAGGTGTTGCCTGAATGGATACTCCAAACTACCACCCCAGGATCCTGACAAGCTTGTTCTGCACAGCTATGGAAAGGATCAGTATGTACCGCAGACAGAAGGCTATTGTGGACCTACTGATACTGGACCCTACACAGTGTGGCTGTCATAACTGCAGAACATGCCCCTAAACATGTCTGACCCATTTGAAGCAGTCATTAAGGTCACTGATGAGGGTAATGTGGTCCACACAATGTAGCTGGACCGTGCACATGCTTCTAGACAATACCGTACGAGTTCAGTATGGATATGTTCACCAGCTTAAATATATACCCCTATGTCAGTAGGGGGGTTGCAAACCAGACCAAGGACAGAACTGACATGGTCAGACATGCCGCATCCATGTCAGACTACAAAGCAGATATGAGTGGCATCCCACAAGGCCTGGTCTTGCCCCCCCCCCCCGATTCTGTATATATGTCCCATAGGTATAGGCTAACATGGAAGGACTGTGACTGAACATGTATGCAGAGGAGTACAAACAGCCCACCATATCCGACCCCCAGCTGACACAAGCAACCCACAAAAGGGCCACCTACAAACATACAACTGTAGCCATAGCCATGCCAGCAAGCTAATTGCAGATCTGTGTATAGACAACCACCGTGGATATACAGTAAGTGCCCACAAACTACCACACAGGTGTTAACCCATGAGGTACCTAACATGTAATGTGAGACCTGGGTACAAAAGGTGATAGATATCCTGCACTGGACAAACATGTGGCTGTAGTGTTCGCAGAAACATATACTATATACCCACCCAAACATGAAGGTTGGCAGATGTAGATAAGGGGAACTCACTGTGGCTCTGCAGTCATCCTCCATCAGCGTCACAAGTAACTACAATAGCCCCTGTGGGATATACCACAGCAGACACCTCCATCAACTGTAAAGTCCACAACAGTACCCCACCAGGAGTTGCAAAGAGCATGAACAGATGCCATGTGTTGCCTTACTTCCCAGCTACAGGAAAGCTGTGCCTGATGTATGAAGCCATGTCCAACTTGGAATGAATGAACATGTTGCACCTTGTACAATCTGAATGGCAGTGAGCTATGCACATGAGAGACCTGAACCCCAGCACTAACATACATAGGACAAGCTGTACAGAATGATCCATAACACAGAAGGCACCCCCACACTTCAGTAAACTCCTGGTACAGGTCAGCCAGAGAGTCACATATCGACACCCCTCAAGAGGAATCCTGATGAGTGGATGGGAGATGGTAGGCTAACCCTGGGTATCACTGTTATATCAGACGTAGACGGAGGCACAGTATACTAACCATGACATATGTCATGGCAAACTCCAGTTACAATGTGTGTCGAAGGACAAACACACCCTGTGACTAGCATCAGAAATGGCCTAGGGAACATTGCTAGTGTTTGCCAATGTCCACCCATGTTGTGGAATACACTAGCAATGTTGGACGAGCCTGGTTTAGGTAGTCCATATCTGAACATAATGCAACATGGTCATATGTGCACAACTGGCCCCTACACAGTCTGTTGTGCTCACTATGAAGATGTCAAGTAGTCATAGGACTAAAGCCCAGGATACTGTCCACCACAGTGAAAGTACTGAACCAGTACACTATACGGTACTACAGTGTTAGGTCATTATGAAAGTATGTTGAGAACTGTCTGCAAAGTATCCCATGCAATCCCTGCAGGCACAGTATAATCCCTGTTGTGGCAGGCACGAAGCAGTTGGCCAGTTAGTACACAACATGACACCCAACAACACACAACCATAAATGTAAGATATTGTTGAAGTTCACACACACCCAAATATGTGGTGGACTTCAGAGTGCAACATATGGAAAGCTCACACTGGGCATGCTCGCACACTTTGATAAATGAGGCATATGTCAGACAACATGCCATGGAAAGGCTGAACTGGGCATGCTCACACACTTAGGCCATATCTCCGTTTAGCAGTTGGCCACACATATCTGGTATTTGTACGTGTCAGTCCAGGAACCAACCACAACACAGCAATCTGCCCACCCAGTGCACACAATAAATGACTACAGAGACATAAGTGATATAGTGGATCGCCATCATATGCAAACATCTTCCACAGATACACAAGTTGGTCATAGGAACAGGGAATGCTATGGCAATAAAGACCTGCAAACAGTAGAACAGCACAACAAATATTGTGCATCCGACAATTGAACATATGGGTGTAGAGGTCAATACTAGGCTTGTTGCCCTAGGGAATGACAGCTCAGCCAGAGTGTACTTGGCATCTGCATCCCCAGGACAGTAGGCTACTGTGCCACTGTAAACTAGGTCACAGAAGGCAATATGTGAGGCTAGTGAGTTGTGCCTCTGTCAAGCAGGGGCACCGTGGAGGTCCCAGGGATTGACTGTGCTAAGCCACAGCCATGTTGTCGGTGTGTGCTGCGAGAGGTTTGCTGAGGATCTCTGACAGTAGGTGTCCATCAATAACAGACTGAGGGGAGCCAAATCTGCATTCTCTGAATGATTCCACTGTCAACACTGTGTTGTAATGAGTATGTGTGAATGAAGTGCCGTGCCGGAACTGTTCACAGATGTCCTCCCTCTGTGGGCTACAGCTCTGCAATGTATTAGCTCACTCTGTCTGTTGTATGGCGCATATATGGCTGGTGTACAGCTGACAGGTGTCTTGTTGTAGAGCAGTCATGGGTATATGTGGGATAGCATGACCAATGCAAACCGTACACATGCTCATAGAATGCAATTGTCAAGGATTATGCTGAGTGGCCAGTATAGTCTCCCAGCATGAGTCCTCTGAAGTCGTTCACCCCAGTCTACACAAGTGTAGAGTCTGCTTGTGCTAAATACAGTTTGTGTGCAGTGACAACCTTGCCTGAGGGTGGAGATGGGATATGGATGTCCAGGGAAAGGTGGGCATGGTCAGATATCAACAATGGTGGTCTACCTCTGGTGTGGAACAGTGAGTACCCACGTTGCAGATGGACAGGTGCAATATGTATTCCCCCATGTGGCTGTGGTGTGTGGCTTTGCCATAGCACATGGACCCACAAATTGTAGTGGCTGTAGGGTAAAGTGGTAGAGGCCTGAGTAGTTCTCACACACAATATGCCTGTACCTGATGTTAACAACTGGAATGGTGTATGTGAACACCTGCATATCCTGGCACTGTTCCCAGGGAAGCTAAGTGTGTGTCCTGGATGTGGGTGTGGTGTTCTGGACTGGTTGTGTTGTGTGTTACAGGTCCTGTGGTCCCAAAGCATGGTATAGAACATAACCTGCCAGTGCGATGTGCATATCTGACCCTGACGTAGGTGGCTGCAAATGCATATATATGCTATCCCCCACCTGACAGGTAGTACTACATGTACATACCTCTGTAGAAATAAAGATGTCAGCACCCTATAAATACTACAGGTGCAGATCAGATGTCCAGTAATTTGGATAGTGTGCTTTGCTAATGCATCTCCCTCAAGTGTCATAATATAGTTAGGTAGGGGTTCGAATCCTGCAAATGCTCCGTGTGAGTGGGATTTGTGTATGTGAAAGGCTGTGAGAGGGAAATGTCCCTTTTGGTAACTGGGAAAACACACTACAGGATGCACATTCTCCTTTCTAAACACTGATGATGTCAGCACCCTATAAGTACAGCAGGAGAAGAGAAATTGCCCAGTAATGCGAATAGCGTGCTCTGCTAATGTGTCCCTCTCGAGTGTCATAACATAGTTAGGTAGGGGTTTGAATCCTTTACATGCTCAGTGTGTGTAGAGGGTGTTAGTGTGAGTTCAAGACTGTTTGAAAGAAGTATCCCTTTTGCCAACTAGGAGAATACACTACAGGATGCACATTCCCCTATCTAAGCACGGATGATGTCAGCACCCTATAAGTAAAGCAGGAGAAAGAAAACCTCCCGGTAATACAAATAGCGTGCTCTGCTAATGCGTCTGTTTCGAGTGTCATAATGTAGTTAGGTAGTGGTTTGAATGTTGCAAATGGTAAGTGTGTGCGTTTGGATGAGGGGGGTTAGTGTGTGTGCAATTTTGTGTGAGGGAAATGTGCCTTTTGGCAACTGGGAGAACACAATACAGGATGCACATTCCCCATTCTAAACACAGATGATGTCAGCACCCTATAAGTACAGCAGGAGAAGTGAAGCCTCCCAGTAATGCGAATAACGCACTCTGCTAATGCGTCCGAGTCAAGTGTCATAACATAGTTAGGTAGTGGTTTGAATCCTGCAAGTGTGTGTGTTTGGATGAGGGGGTTTAGTATGTGTGCAATTTTGTGTGAGGGAAATGTGCCTTTTGGCAACTGGGAGAACACACTACAGGATGCACATTCCCCATTCTAAACACAGATGATGTCAGCACCCTATAAGTACAGCAGGAGAAAGGAAGCCTCCCAGTAATGTGAATAACGCACTCTGCTAATGTGTCCGAGTTGAGTGTCATAACATAGTTAGGTAGTGGTTTGAATCCTGCAAGTGTGTGTGTTTGGATGAGGGGGATTAGTGTGTGTGAGGGGAAATGTGCCTTTTGGCAACTGGGAGAACACACTACAGGATGTGCATTCCCCATTCTAAACACAGATGATGTCTGCACCCTATAAGTACAGCAGGAGAAGGGCAACATCCCAGTAATGCGAATAACACACTCTGCTAATGCGTCCAAGTCGAGTGTCTTAACATACTTAGGCAGTGGTTTGAATCTTGCAAGTGTGTGTGTTTGGATGAGGGGGATTAGTGTGTGTGCAGTTTTGTGTGAGGGAAATGTGCCTTTTGGCAACTGGGAGAACACACTACAGGATGCACATTCCCCTTTCTAAACACTGATGATATCAGCACCCTATAAGTACAGCAGGAGAAAGGAAACCTCCCAGTATTTCGAATAGCGCACTCTGCTAATGCATCTCTCCCGAGTGTCATAATATAGTTAGTGTAGGAGTTTGAAACCTGTAAATGGCATGTTTGGATGTGGGGACTCTGTGTGTGTACAATTCTGTATGAAAAACATGTGCTTTTTTTTTAAATCAGGGGATCACACTACATGATGCACATTACCCTTTCCAAACAGTGATGATGACAGCACAACCTGCTACAGCGTCACTCTCAAGTGCCCTAACATATTTAGGTAGTGGTTTGAATCCTGCAAGTGTGTGTGTTTGGATGAGGGGGGTTAGTGTGCGTGCAATTTTGTGTGAGGGAAATGTTCCTTTTGGCAACTGGGAGAACACACTACAGGATGCACATTCCCCTTTCTAAACACTGATGATGTCAGCACCCTATAAGTACAGCAGGAGAAAGAAAACCAGCCAGTAATTCGAATAGCGCACTCTGCTAATGCATCTCTCCCGAGTGTCATAATATAGTTAGGTAGGAGTTTGAAACCTGTAAATGGCATGTTTGGATGTGGGGACTCCGTGTGTGTGCAATTCTGTATGAAAAACATGTGCTTTTTTGAAATCAGGGGATCACACTACATGATGCACATTACCCTTTCCAAACAGTGATGATGACAGTACCCTATACATACAGCTGGAGAAGAGACATCTATCAGTATTCAGAATAGCGCAACCTGCTACAGCGTCACTCTCAAGTGCCATAGCATATTTAGGTAGGGGTTTGAAACCTGCAAGTGGGGAGTTTGTGTGTGTGCATTTCCGTATGAAAAACATGTTAGTTTTGGCAATCAGGAGTTCACACTACCTGATGCACATTACCCTTTCAAAATACTGATGTTGTCAGCACCCTATAAGTACAGCCAGAGAAGAGAAACTATCAAATAATCCAAATAGTGCGCTTTGCTAATGCGTCTCTCTTACGTGTCACGATTTAGTTAGGTAGGGGAATGAATCCTACAAATGGCAAGTGTGGGTGTGTGTGTGTGGGGGGGTAGTAGGGTGTGTGTAATGCAAGTGTGAGAGAACAGATCCTTTTGGCAAATACTACAATACACCAGATGCTGCATATTCCCCCAGTAAACACAGGGGATGTCACCACACTATCAGCACAGCCAAACAGGGCTACTTGGCTAGTAATGCCAATAGTGCGCTCTGCTACTGTGTCTATTACCATTGTCAGAGTACAGATAGGTATGTTTTGGTAACCCACAACTGCCACGTGAGGTTGTGTCACACAGTATGACCTTGTGTGGGTCTTTGTACATAACAATGCATGCCATTGCCTAAACCAGCAATGGCATTGCACACATGATGTATGTGTGTGATACATACACATAAATACCTGTGACCTGCAGTAGTTACCATGTCTGACACATGCCTTGAGTGGATAAATGGTATTTGCAATGTATACCAATATGACTGTGTCTTACTGTGCAGGGTCCGCACGCGGTATGTGTCTATACAGTGAGGGTGTATATGGTAAAATACCTACAGCAGGGGATACACATCTGGTCTGGGCCATATAGTGTACATGTAGTCGATGTACAGGTGCTGCATGTTCCCACCTGTTGTGGTAGTGGTAACATGTCATTCCACTGCAATTCAGTGACCACATGCTGTGAACCCTTCAACTAGTGTGTTGTAGCTACAGTAATGCTCATGCACAATGTTTGGCTGGATGCAGTCCAGCCATATAAACACAGTTCTTGAGACTGTCATATTGCCAGTGTTGTTATGGAGGATAGGTGGTATTCCTGTGTATGGGAGGGTTGTGTGTGCCAGGCTATGAACCAGATGGCAGTCCGACACACTGTTAGCTGCACATGATTAGGCCCTGATGCTTTGTGCTGTGCCAACAACCTGGAGGTGTGTGTATCTGTGGTGCCTTGGGATACCACCCCCTGCCCATGTGTGTTACATGTGTAGGGGACGACAGGCGTGGTATGGGGCATAACCTGTCAGTGATGGGTAACACCTGTGAGCCAGGAATCAGGAATCTGGTACTGCACAGACATTGCAGTTCACCGTGCTGAGGACAGTGTCCGGTGCATGCATCTTCCAATGTACACTGCTGTTGTTGTGTAGCAGCACTGTTAGTGTCCTAACCTGTGTGATACCCATGGAGGTGGCTATGTAAACCATGTCCTGCAGTATAAGGCAGTATGTGTGTATCAAGGAGCTTTGCCATTATACATCGAGCCATGGGTGTCACATGCAAGATGACCCTTGCACATCATTGCGGCTTCCCTAGCATGTAAGCACACGTTGACAGCCAGCGGATACCCTATGAATGACATTGGAGACTGAGCATAATGTAGACATACAACACCCTTCCCACATATAGTGGTAGCATACCTGGTGAGGGTATGTTGGCAACCAAGATCAGGCTCATACTGGCCTGTGCCACATGCTGAGAGATCCATTCTATGTTCCCTATCATGTAGTCCAGGGAGGTATGTCTCAGGTCAGCCATACTGGCATGGTCAATGAGTGAGTCATATGTGTCCATGCCTCTGACTGACCTGTATGCATGTGTTCTGTGGTGGGCCATAGTGCCCCTGAGGCATATCACTGTGACCTTCAACAGATACAGCCTGTTGAGCGGGACCCCAGTGCAGCACCCAAGACAGGTACCTGACACATCTGTAGCAGGTGTGTTGTGTAGCCCTACAGGCTGTGAGTGTGTGGCACATGGGATGTGTGTGCCATGTGTGGCATGTGCTCTGTTCCGACAGAACATATGCCTGTGTGCCAGCTGCGGAGGTGTGTGATGCTCAGGCAGGATGCTATTCTGAGTCCACACGTATGCCCCAGTGTGTTCAGCATGCTGTCAGTGCGTGTCAATGTCTGACTTGTATTGTAGTCACTGTAATATATTTTATTTATTTATTTAGTTATCCTACATTTGTTGACCGGGATAGTCCGACTGGATGCATGTCCATTTCCAGCGGAGGCCCAGGGAGAAAAGCTACAAGGGTAAGCAGATACAGCATTACATAATACCAGCATTACATATTACAAACAGATTATTTACAGAGATTACATAAGTAAGCAAGTTAAACATGTTCCACAGGTTAAAATTAGTCCTGAGCACAAGTCAGGATTAAATTAAATTACACAGTAAACTGGTTAACAGATTTTACACATTCGAGTTAGCAAGGCTTGATACATTGACATAGCCAGTTAAGTGACAAATGTTGTTTGAGTCTAGTGTTAAATTGACCTAAGGTGGAAAGTAAGGTAATATCAGCTGGAAGTGAGTTCCAGGATCTACTTACAGAGTTTGCAAAGAGAGAATCACCGGCTGTGTTATTAAATTTGCTAGTCTGAATTAGTAGTTTGTTAGAGGATCGAAGTGGTCTAGGATTGTTATAGGGAGTGATAATATTTGAAGTGCAGGAGTATTGTCCGGATTATAGAGGATTTTATAGGCCATAATCAGTTGGTTATACTGTATTAGGCAGGGTAGTTCAAGCCAACCAAGTTGATTTAGATTGATGCAATGATGTGTCCTAAAAGGCAGCCCAGTGGCAAACCTGGCAATGTGGTTGTAGCAAATTGAGTGTTTGTTAAGGACAGTCTTGTTCATATTCGAGAGTAGAGGGGATGCATACAGAAGGGTTGAAAGAAGGTGTGAGTGAGCTATGGCACTTTTAGCTGGAGGGGTTAGGAAGGCTTTTATTCTGTAAAGTGACCCTAGTTTTTTATTGATGGCTTTGATAATTTGGTTAACATGTAGGTCACATTTGAAATTATTGTCTATGATAATACCTAATAGTTTAGTAGATGGGTCAGAGGAGATTATTGTGCCATCAGTTGATGTTATGGTAAAGGTGAAAGAGGTAGACCTACGTGTTGGTGAAATAACAGCAGTTTTGTTTATTTGGGATTTAGGATCAGATGATGTTCAGAAAGCCAGTTTTCTATTGTATTAAAGGTGGTCTGGGTAGCTGACCATAACTCTACTGGAGATGTGGCTGAGCAGATCAGAGTAGAGTCATCAGCATATTGGATACAGCTGACTTTTGGGATGACAGTATAAAGGTCGTTAATGAAGATGGAGAACAGCAAGGGCCCTAGTATACAGCCTTGTGGTTCTCTGCGGGTGTTAGGTAGAAGGTTAGAGAGTTTGTTCTGCCAGAGGCCAGCCTGCTGTCGACCATGCAGGTAGGATTGAAACCATTGGAAGGCTCCAGTATCTAGACAGAATGTTTGCAGGGTGTGGATTACAAGTTGGTGATCAACCATATCATATGCCTTGGAAAGATCCAAAAAGAGGGCTGAGGATATATAATTAGTGTTGCAAGTATGGTTTATGGTGTTAGTAAAGGCTAGGAGGCCTGAAGTAGTGCTGTGATGAGGACGGAAGCCATGCTGAGTGTCTGCCATAAGGCGATTTTGGATTAGGTGGTGCATGAATTGTCTATGAATAAAGTTTCCATAATCTTTGCAAGTGGAGAGAGTATAGCTATTGGCCTATAATTGGAGAATTCAGTAGAGCTGCCTCCTTTGTGAAGTGGGATTACATAGGATATTTTCCAGATGGTGGGAAATTTAGATTCTACCATGGTTCGTTTGATTAGTTTTGAGACGGGGTAAGCAATAGCATCAGCTGATTTTTGTAGGTACTCGGCAGGGAGTTGATCAGCAGAAGGTGTAGTGGGTTTTACTTTTTCAATCAAGGTACAGAGAAGTGAAGTGGTGACTGGTTGGCACCTGAACGCAAGTAGGTTTCTAGGGGTGCTACTTTCAGGACCAGGGGAGCTAGGAGGTAGATGGCTAGCTAGGGCTTGAAATGTCTCAGTAAAGAATTGGTCAAAACTATCAGAAACATCTTCAGGGGTTTTGTCAATAGTAGCAGCAGGGATTGGGGTTGAAGTTTGTCCAGGATGTAGTATATATGACATGCCACCTGACAGGGTATGGCATTACTGGGTTCAGAGAGCTCAGTCCCCAGATTGGCTGTGTACGTTCCTGGCCAAGGGTGATGGCTGACTGCATACATGTGGCAGCTGTGACATTGCCACATGACTCACATAAACCACAACTGGACCATAGAGGTGATTCACAGGTTACCTTTCCACATGCTACCCTAGTAGTGTGATTGCCATGGTGAGTACCAACACATAGGGCCAATGGGGAACAACATACTGAAGGTGTGTATGTGTGGGTGTACCGCTACTGTTTCATAGCACTGGCATATATGACTGCACACATGGGTAAATGCCAGGTAAGACATGTGCAATGTGTCACAGGCAATGTACATGCGTACAGGACAGACAGTGACGTTCTGTCATGTGTAAAGTTGACATACGTATCGTACGCTATGCAGATGTCACTAGGAGTCTACATAAGCACTGTAACTCTGCATTGCAGGTGTAAGCAGTGTTCCAGGGAACCCCAAGCGAACATGCATGCAAACAAAGCTACAGTAAGCAGGGCTGGAAGTAGTGCATTGTACAACAAAGAAGGGGTAACAATAACAGTAAGTAACAATGCAAATATGTAGGCACTATCAACATGTACCCAGGAATACACAGCGCAGATGCCCATGGTAGAACTGATATTATGTCATAGTTATTTGTGATTTGGATTACATTGGTACTGCACACATATCTACATGCACAAACATCCACATTGCATAGTCGTTGTGGGCAACTTGACACCATTACTGTACATGTCCACCATTGCATATCACTACTTGCGTTAGCTTCCCCCCTGTGCTACCCATGTGTGCAGCTATCTGTTGACAACCTTACCACCGGCATGCAATTATGTGCAGTTGTTACACTTTGGTATGTACTATGGGTGCAGATAACAATTCAGGACATTCATACAGTTACTGCAGCAGGCATGCTGGGATATACACACAGTCATAGCAGCACACTGTACTGTTACCAACATGATACTACTAATACACTTCTATGTAGTCACCCTGTGCATCAGCAATGTGTTTACCTGTTCCCGCAATGATGTTGGAGATTGCAGGAGGTGGCACAGTGTCGTCATATGCACAGGGTGTGAATTAGGTATGCCTGAGTCAGCCACTGATACCACCAATTGACATGTGTGTGTATGTGTGTTGGTGAGGGGCAGCAGTACAGGGTGGGGCAGTGTTGGTGCAGTGTGTGAGTGTATGTGGTCACCCTAGGTGTTAACATTTTGCATGTATGTAT
Source organism: Protopterus annectens (assembly GCF_019279795.1). NCBI lineage: Eukaryota > Metazoa > Chordata > Ceratodontiformes > Protopteridae > Protopterus > Protopterus annectens. The sequence goes on along the minus strand of NC_056732.1, from coordinate 1,207,731,597 downwards.
GCACGCACACAGTTCCACCTCATGGCTGCCATATACAGGGGTTTGTGGACAGCCACAGACTGCACCTGGCAGGTCATACAGATCAGTGTCTGTGGGCACGGACACAGTACCTGTGCCTGGCAGGGGTGCTACGGACCGTATCCAGTACTAAGCCAGACTGGGTACTGTCATTAGAAGCGGGAGTGTATTTACTGGACACAGGACCCTGTTGGGACTGTCCAGAGCCACGTGCACGTGGTCTCCTGGGGCGTTCCGATGACAGCACAGACCCAGCATTGCTGGGGCTGCTGCTGGCACTATGGGGGTGTGCGCGAGCCTGTTGTCATCCGCGCCGACTGCCAGCTGCTGCTGTTGCTGGCATACGGCCACGTCGATGCCGCAAACGCCCACCATAGCCCTGGCTCATAGACATTTGGTTGTGGAACTGCTGTAATATGTCCCCACAATGTCTGTCTATGACATCGGTGAAATAACGGATAGCATCCGCAATGTCATGCATACTGTCTGTCATGTCTGTGCGACATGCTCTCAGCTCCCTCAGACCCTGTCTGGTGTACCTTTCCATACGTAACTGTGCCTGCATGACAGTCAGAAACATAGCTGAGGTTGACAGACCTCTTTGGGCACGTCGGCCAGAGGCAGTACGCCCACGGATGCTCCCACGAGAACCCATGGGCAACTGTCTGTGTGGTACCATCAGAGGACCCTGCCCATGGCTACTGTGTGGGGATGCATGTGCCACAGGTACCACATTACCCTGGTCTGTGCCCACTGTATCCTGTCCATCATCTAGGGGCAATGGTGACAAAGGATGTACTGGCAGGATGACTGTGCGCAATGATGGGGTTGACAGCTGTGTACTGTCAATTGGCTGACCAATGGCGGACCCTGACACACCTTCCTGTACCATTACACAAATATCATCATTACCAGTACTTGTGGCACAAGATTCAGGTTCCCTGCTGCAGGTCACAAGAGCAGCACCAGAACCTGTGGGAGGAAGACAGGAAACACAGTTTACAGTCTCCAGACATTGTTACCAGTGATGCACTTCTGCACACATGCACACATGCACACATGGACACATGCACAAATGCACACATGGACACAGGCACACATGCACACATGGACACAGGCACACATGCAGACATGCACACGTGGACACATGCACACAGGCACACATACACACATGCACACATGCACACAGGCACACATGCACACATGCAGACATGCACACGTGGACACATGCACACATGCACACGTGGACACATGCACACATGGACACATGCACACATGCACACGTGGTCACATGCACACATGCACACGTGGTCATGTGTACACATGCACACATGCACACGTGGACACAGGCACACATGCACACATGCACACATGCACACGTGGACACAGGCACACATGCACACATGCACACGTGGGCACAGGCACACCTGCACACATTACACATGCACACATGGGCACAGGCACACCTGCACACATGCACACATGCACACCCCGCAGTATACACACAGAGCACTACTGAGTTACACTACTGTTACTAGCATTATCAGGACTATTATAGGTTATGTTAAACACACTCACCAGCATGGATGGCCTGCCTTGCTGTAACCCCGGAGGGACCTGCAGAAATGATGAGATTAATGTCAGTGGGCACAACTGTGCCATTGATATTGCATATGATACAGTGCAGTAGTACACCAGTTGCCTTTCACACGCCAGCTGCTGATATTGCCAGTATCACACATGCACAATTACATACTATGATGACAGATACATACCACGGACACACCTTACACATGCATAAACTAACAGTGTACAGAACAGTCAAGTGTACATATGGCATATTACCTGCATGCTCCATGTCGTGCTGCTGTGTGGATCCAGCCTCCATCATGATGCAGGTGTACTGCTGTTGCTGTTCCGGGGCTGGAGCCACAACACTTAGGAGTAGCCCCTCCAGTCTGGTGAGGGGGGGATTTGTGGCCACCCGACCTCCTGTGGCAACCTGTTGCCTGTGGATATCTGATGCACGCTGACGGACACTTCGGATTAAATCACTGCAGTGATGTCGTACCTGCTCATATGTCCTATTATGCATGCCAATATCATTTACCCTACGGACAAGGTCTTGCCACAGTGCAGCCCTCTCCTGCTGATTCTGACTGGTGCGGGAAAACAGGATGTCATACTCCCCCACCAGGCTCTGGTGGATCTCCTCATCTTCCGCTGCAGAGTAGGCGGGATTACACTGATGCGCCATCTCCCTGGAAGAGAACACAAACAGGATATCAGCAGACTATGTCAGCGATATATAGCACACATACTATACATGATACTCATGTGTAGTGATATACTACTACTCCCATATGTTGCATGTGTGTGTGTCGTGGTGGATACACAGGTACATGGCCAGATATCAGTGCTCAGCCAACACCTGTGCAACAATACCTGCCACATTCCACACAACATAGTAGCATGCCCCATCGGCCAGCACACACTGACAGGTCCAATGCACAACCTCACTCTGGGGGTTCATCCCAAGGTACTGTATGTGGGACACCATCCACTAGTGTGATGTGGACACAAGTTACTCGGCCTGGATATACATATCCCACCACCACCACCAGCACAGTAGACTACTTTGATATGTATGTGATTAGACAGTTATTCACTTGTTGGGACTGAGATGGTATCCATGCAGCACACTGGGCCAGTGGAAGCCACAACCCACACTGCTGACCCCTTTGCAAATGCTTACCACGGACATGCCACAGATTGCATGGAACTTGCACACACATTTCTAACCCAGGCCCTATGCACAAAGGTTAGGCATCCTGTCCGGTGGACCCCAGACAGAGGCAGATTGTATAACAATAGCAGGAGGCTACTGCAGGACAGAGCACATTCACATTAAGGGAAGGCATCTGTGGTCAGCACTGGTACTACGCTACGGTCCGTCATAACAATGACCACGGCCTACTCTGGGAGGGAAATGGCCACAAACACTATGGATGACCACAAGGCCTTCTTCAGTTATGTTACACATATGGACCAAATGCCTCAGATATGCTCTGTGTTAATACACACCTACTTAACATTCACCAAACACACGGATATTGGCAACAGTCTTGCAGACAGGTTCGGTGCACGTATCCCCCCTCCTTCTCCCCCACCAGTTGAAATAGTTATCACAGCTGTATGTAACCTCCCTATCATCTCACATGTCCAGGTGAGGGCCACCCTAAGCAGAGCAGAACACACAGCATCACTGTGACCTCATGGTATCCCTGGATGTGTGCTACCTGCACTCCAAGAGGACATACAACCGCATATAACACTGATAATTTATCTTGGCCATACTACAGGATATGTACCTGGACAGTGGCATACAGCGACAGTGGTCCCACACCACTAAGGAGGCACCTCGACTGACCCTGGGAGCTACCACATCATATGCATAACCGGCCTGGTCTGCTAAGCTATGGAATTATGCAGTATGGGATGCATATGCAGTGATATCAGGTACCTGCAGACACTTATTCCCAGCCAGTGTGCCTTTGTGATGGGCTGATCCTGCCTTTTGAACCTGGCTGACCTTTCAAAGCAGTCACTACAGCCATTGCTGAGGGCAACGCACAGACAACTGCTGCCAGGATTATGGCCTAACACTGATTGACATGTAATGTATGGTCATCCCCTTTTGGTGGAACTACGTACACACAACATATCACATGGACATACCTATAGATACAGACCTATGACACATTTGGAGGGTTCACAGTATGCACACTATTAACCTGCTACTTTGCATTACTTGTGTTTGTCGCAGCTGGTTGCGTTACCACTGCTTCTGATTCCTGCTGCTACTGTCACTGCTGACAGCTTAGAGTCATAGAGTCACAGTGTGTAGGGTTTTTTTTTTTTGTTCTCTCTCTCTCAGTTTTCTCTCTCCCTCTGTCTGCTTCCAGACAGTGCAATGAATGTATTGCATGTGTGGAGTGTTAGTACTGGATGCTTTTGTAGGTATCTGCATAGGTCCATGTGATGGTCTCTGCACCAATTGTAAGCCAGCATTTGCTAATTGCACACAGCCAGTTGTGTACTGATTGCAGTTCTCACTGTGATTCCAGGTCAGTGCTATAAAAGGGTATGTGAGATAGGCATTGCCCTTTCAGATTGTAAGGGCGGGGACCATGCTGTTATGCTGTGGACACTGTTCTGTGAGTGTAAAGGTTAGTATCTCTCTCATGATTCAGGCTGTGTTGTAGATTCACATTTCTCCATTCCTCTCTCATGTTCCCTGTAGTAAGTGTGTATGCACAATGACACCTACAACTATATATAGATATATATATATATATATATATATATATATATATATATATATATATATATATATATATGTACATATACATACATTTATATATGTACATTAACTGACATTATTACCTACAAGCTAACAACTAGCATGGCTGTTTCTGTTCACACACTACTATTATGGGAATCCAGTAGTTTTGACAGTAATTCTACATGACATGCTTTGGGTACTACACGTCCTATATTCCCTTTACATTCATCCCTACTATTACATGTTATATTTATTTTAGCACAATGTTCTTGTATAAGAGTCATGGCTTAGTGGTAGGTCATACAGACTAGTGTTTCCAAGGTCCTGGGTTCAGGACTGACAGTGGGATTTTATTTTGCTTTTGAACTGAGTACAAGACCTGTCAATCAAAGTGACTAAGGCACTTTTAAGCAGTTGTAACCGGGTTAGCGCTGGTTTGCGCAGAGCTCACGCATGTGCACTGGCGGTTAGCTCCGCGCACACCCGCTTACAACCGCTTAACAGTGCTTACTCTGGCGCACACCCGCGCTATTTTCTTTGAAAGAAATTAAAATGGGGAGACAGGAAAGTGGTGAAAAAGGGGTCACAAAGAGGGTAAGACAATAGGGAAACAAGCTTGGGATTTGCAGGAGGGGTGTAGGTAAGGCCCATAGCTGCCCATTTCTTCATCAGCAACAGCTGTGCACATGTATGTAATTTGGTGTGACATTTGAAACCTTCCACCCCTGAGAGAGGTGTCAGGACAACAATAATACTTGTTGTACAGCCAATTGTAATTGACAGATTCCATGTCCAGCAGACATGTGTGCGGAATGGGCAGCTATGTATGGGGCGTAATTTTTTTGTGGGTACAGAGTGCCCTTTTTTTTCAGGTGAGAGTGGTATGTCAGGTGAAGGAAGTCGGTACAGCTGGGGAGGTAGGTTGGGTAGGTAAACAGACAAGACAAACAAGACACATACAGGGGCGGTGTATGACACGTGTGGGGGGTTACACAATTGACGGGGACGGAGGTTTGGATATCCAGAGCCCATGAGCCCACAAATGGCAACAGTGGAACTGATATCCCCACCCATAGGCAGTTGCCACTGTTCCTTCACTGCCCAGGACGGGGCTGTGCTGGGGGCTGTGTAGGCTGGGCAACAGGCATGCCCGTAAGTAGTGCCACCCGTGCCTCAAGCTGGTGTAGGGGCTCAAGAACAGAGTCCCGAATCTCCCTACGCACCACAGTCCAGATGCTACGAAGGGTGAGTGGTGGTTCTCCTCCGGCCACACTTGCAGAGGGGGGGTGAGCCCCATCCCCTGCAACGCTTCCACCCACAGGTGGCACAGGGCCACCGGAGGAGGGTCCAGACTCGGCACTAGTGCCAGGTGCACTCGCCAGCTGAGGTGGTAGAGGTGCGTCCGCTGGAACCCGCCTTCCCTGTCGTCCTATGTTTTGCATTATGTCATGACAGTTTGGGTTAGTGACATATAATACCATTCACAATTAGTTGTAACAGCATGCATTAGTATTCCCATTAACCAAACACCCAGATATTCACACCATTGAACAGCGTGCATAACACATGCATAATTTGAACAGCAATACACAGTCCAACAACATGCAGGGTTAATTGATGGCAACAGGCCATCAGGTTTGGTTGTATGAACAGGGCAGATGCATCAACGGACATGCAAATATATATGACCCAACAGGACAAACGTTCAGGGGTGTTAATTGTGATTGCACATACCATTTTCACGTGGAATGGGTTATATGTGGTTATAGGGTGGGGTGAAGAAAATAATATTAACACCTTCAAATACCAATACATATGCTGTACATTTCTAATAGCTACAGATATATACACACTACTGTTCTAACTACAGTTTCCTATATGATAACTATTTCAACTTGGTGATAGGACTGTTACTGCAACATCAATATACATTTCATTGTTCTTCATACACATTCATATCTAGCTTTGTTCAGCTACATCATCCTGCTACATTTGCTTTATATAGCTGTAGACAAGTGTAGATGTTTGGTATATCAGACAATCATACTATCTGCATATTGCAGACTGAGAGCAACATATCCAGAGTTTGGGATACACATTCTAGATGCAGCAACACTTTGAACAGATTTCGCTGTTTGGTTTTGATTCTCACATGCATTTAATTCTGTCTTGACTGCAGTATACTTTATTCAGGGGTTATTACTACTGTATTGCTGGATTCATGACACTTTCTCACACTCTCTCACTTGTTTTCATTTTACTATTCAGGATGGTACTTACTTCTAGGCTTTATTGACATGTTTTACCTGTAGTTATTACAATCATTTCCAGCAGTCTCACTTCTGTCATGTTTCAGTATTTCAACAGGGATATATTTCACACATGTGATTTCATCATCTTCTGCAGCTATACTTTTCAGCCTGCTGCAGGTTGTGTACTATTTTCTTACAGGTGGGGCATTTTTATTTCAGAATTTATGTCAGACATTTTCATTTTTCTGTTTGGCTTACAGGCTGCAACACACTTTTGTAATCAAGCAATACTTGCAGACACTTTCACACTGTTACTTGCACATTTTATTCCTTAGTGACTACACTGCACTCTTTTGCTGACTGTCATACTTTTATATTTCTTTACAGTTACTGGTAGTGGATTACTGACCTGCCTGGTGGCGCAACCGCACCAGCCTATCGCCATAGGCTCTGCAGTTCGCAGAACGGACACCTGTAGCTGTAATATAAATGAAGTAATATTGGAATACACATCTCCAAAATATCAGCTAGTTTAATTTCTTACATACATAATTAAATGTAACTTACTCAGTAGTGGGGCGTTGGGCATTTGCCGGGCCTCCTGGATCCAAAGGTTCAGTTGGTCCTGCTTGCGTCTCTTCAGGTCCGCATGGTGGTGATGGACCTGCTCACCAGTCCTTGGAATCCCTGTGGCACTGGTGAGATCATGAGCCAACCGGTCCCACGCCTCAGCCCTGTATGCTCCCCAGAGGACCTGGCCCTGCATGAGTTGGGCCTCATGATTGTGGACTAGGAGCCAGACCATGTACCTGGACTCCTCAACACCCCACCTCTGTGTTCGAAAGCAACTACCCTCTCCTACTCCTGTAATTCTGCCTGCAGTTCAGTTCTACAATCGTTTATGCTGTGTATTCCCGCCTATGGGGCTTATATAGTCCGTTTTTCTCACACATATCTGTGATTGGCCATTTTGGAATTGTATCAACTTCAGTAAACCTGCATTGTCATGCTCCAGTTTGTATTCATTCCTATATATTAGCTATTATTGCATTGAAAGGTACTGCTGTCATGGCTTAGTGGTTCATTACCTTGACTATGGTGTATAGTATCCTGGGTTCGAACCTGGCCACTACTTTTTATTTTTTATGACTGTCTAGACAAGCTGAGGGGTGTGTCTGTGCAAAGGCAGTTTTGATACGGCTTGCACAATGTTGCCCGTTGGTTAGCTTGTTTGCGCGGTGTGCAGCTCCGCGCAAACAGGGTACGCTGGTTTAAGCCTCATTTGGCTATCAGCATGCATATTACGCTCAGCTCAGTTAGGGGCACATAGATTTAGCATGTTAAACCACTGCTCAGCTACGGGCACTCATTTTGCACCAGTTAAACCACTGCTCACCTACGGGCAGATGCACTCACCCTGTTAAACTGTAGCTCAGCTATGGGCACATCTGGCATTTTTTATTGTTTTGTTACCTCACATTTCTTCAATATAAATGGGCTATTTCATTACATTTTACATAAAATGTGATTTTATGTGTACATATTTGTCAGGGACTTGTTTCGTACTTATTTTGCTAAAAATAAAAATTGGTGTTGTGGGGGCTCGAACCATGAATGCCTGCTCTTCCACCAACATCTCTACCGCTACGCTATTGCTTCTTGGCTTACTTTGCATATTTAGTTCTTATATGCTTTCCCACTGACTACTAACTGCAGCTGCGCTACGGGCATGCCCGCACAAACGAGCGCACTCACGGTTAAACATCTTTACAATTTAAAAAAAAATGATGTGATGTTCATTTGTATATTTTATGTTCGTAGTCTGTGGGGACATGTGTTGTGTTGTGTTTATTCACATTTCCATGGACTCTGTCGTGGGTGTTTACTTTGGGCACTTTTACTCTTCTGGGGGCGTGTCCGCTTACAGGGCTTGGCCAACGGACACGCCCCCTACTGTCTTACACGGACCGTGTTAGCCTTAGGTGTGATTCAGCATGCTCTCATGAATATGCAGAGCATGCTGACATCACTCCGTTTAACTGCAGCCTCCGTGTATGAGTTATAACTCTTACACGGAGGCTTCGTGAATCCTGCCCAATGTCTGCGTGAGATACAACCTCTGCACCCCCAACTGTGCCTCTATTTGGTCACCATCATCATCAGAGTCTGCTGATACTCTGACATCCGGTGGTAACTTCCACTGTCAGGATCAACTGTGATAATAAGCAACAAACACAGGAAATAAATTAAAACCTATATTACTATAGTCAATATATGCTAACAAACTAATAGCAGTGCTACTATTACAGACAGTACAGCAATACACACAACAGTCCTGACACCCACATCACTCATATGGATAAAATAAATATTTCTTTGAACTGCTCATCAGTACTGACATAAAGAATGTTGGCTTACCGTGTGCAGATGATTGTAAGGTCCCTATGGAGGGTAGATCCTGGAAGAAGTTAGGCAAAAGGTAAGGACACCATCATCACAATTAACGGTAACACAAGGGGTTAAAACTTTTTGCCCTTTATATGTCCATTAAATATACTTTTAACAAGAACTTGGATGACATGTCAACCCCAAACCCATGTGTAATAAACCAGAATGTGTTGTTAACTATATCAATCTAGAACTGTCCCCACAAAAAAATATGCTAAACAGAACTTACGTATTGCTGTCAATATTTTACTATACAAGAAGTATTTAACAATTGAGATAGGTAAGTTCACCTGTAAGTTCCTCCTGAGACATGCTTGTCCTCAATGAAACAGCAGCACCAACATCAATAACATGCTGTTGTGCACTTTCCACTGAGCTCTCTGGATACATGGCAGTGGGAAGGAACTCTTGATTTGGTGTCAGTGGTGGCTCTGTAGTGTCCCCCAGTAGCCATCTGCTCATGGGGCAATGCAGCTGCTTTCTTCTGGGTCAGTGAAATCATGTCAATGGCCCCTGTGGCACAGCTGTTCATATGTCCTGCTCTTGCCACCTACTGCATTTAAATTAGGTATTATCTGCTGCCAAATTTGCATTCCACCAGACAAATCCCCATATCCCCTCTCAAGCAGAAAGGCACCATGTTGCCTAAATGCTTCCACAATTACTTCATTCTCAGGGTTACTGAAGGGGTGGTTTGCAGAGATTGGGACACATGGGTTATGTAGTCCTAGTTGACATAAAACACAAAAGAAGGATAACACATAAGTATCAGATAAATAAACGTCCTGCTTAGATATAGCACATAAAAAGTAATATTCCAATATTATCCACATGAGAAACAAAAAACAGTCAAGATATTCAAATATAAAAAAGGGAAAAAAATGAGGTTCTAACACATAGCAATCACACACAATGCAAAGTTAGACCAAAGCAAAAAGAGTAACAATGGCAAGTTTTGTTTGTGCCAACACATAAATGGAACTTTGCTCCCCCTCCACCAAAACAACAGGCAAATTACACACTTTGCTAACAAACTAGCAGTGAACTGCTGAAAGTGCTATCAAAAAAACTGTTCCCAAAACATGTGTATACATTTACTACAGAACATTCAATTTTGTACAATTGCCAGTCATGTCTACCTGTGGCCAGTACTCCCCAAGAGGTGTCTATGGGCCATCCTAGAAGCATAACACCCCTGTGTAATTTTCAATATATGATACTCACATTTTACTGAAATAACAATAGAAGAGTGTAAAGAAAAGAAAATGGTGGTAACATTAGCACTTGTGATGACAGTTAATAAGGCTGTGCATCTGAAAAAGTAAAATGTCCGGATAAAAATGCCTATGCCATATCAGTAAACATCTAAGACATGCATACAGATGAAAGTCACATCTGATAATATATATATATATATATATATATATATATATATATATATATATATATATATATATAAAAGATTTTTCTTAGTGACATTCGAGTATATACAGTATATAACTGAAAATGCAAGCATACCTTATCAGGATCAGTAGTTTCCCTGCAACTCCCAAAGTAATATCTTCTTCTGTGTTATCCACATAGACAAAGTTTCTCACCTTCAGGTTCTCTAGCTATACAGTTCCCTTTTTATCGTGTAGATTTAGGGCTGTGAGCATGTTAAAGATGCGAATGGGGTGTGAACTCATTATAATTGGTGAATCCCAACATCTTGGTTCCATGTAGCACATGTAAACATAATGCAGGTACTCCCTCAGTGTTTGATTACTGGTAGGGCGAAGGAAAACACAATTTAGACTCCCTTAACTCAAGTGGGTCTGTCAGCAGGGTTAGACTTACAAAGTATAGACGTAAGTGTATCAAGGTTTTAAATGTAAGTAGTAGCACACATTTCACCATTTCTGTTCAGTAACATCCAACCCCCCTTCATTTCTTCATAACTATATCCTATTGCCATTTGATATCCTCACACACTTAAGGACAATGATACAGAATGCCTTTTAGACTGCATGTCTCAGATTGCTGGCTAGATAAGACAAGAATGAGAAAAAACACAGCAAGAGGAAACAGAGCTTCATTCATGCAAGCAATAGTCATAAATGATTGTGTGATCACTCAATGCAGTGCATCTGAAATTGATGCATGTGCACACAACTGTCATATATTTTGTTAATACTGTAGATGAAGTTGCAGTTGCTTGTATGCACAATGATTCTCATTCTCTGCTCCAAAGCTGTTTCTGTGCCAAAGTGGAATATGACACACTTACTGTGTTTGGAAGGTTCATTGGAGTAAGAGTTCAAATCCAGACCTGCATACAAATATTTCATGTATGCCAACATACATTTTTCCATTGATATTTATTAACAGATTTCTTTTTTTTTTCCTTTCTCTTTAATTTTTTAATACTAGTGTTTGTGTGGTGCATGGCTTAGCACAAACAGGGAAATGGAGAAACACAATAAATGTCTAGTTTAGGTTTGCTTATCTCATTTGCATGACACTTAGCAGTGCACAGACCTGGACTAGTGGCTCAAACAGGAATCAGCCCAAACACCTGCACATAAGGTGGAGACATGCTAAATGTCAAAAATGATACATTATTGCAGTTTTTGCTTTCTATCCCAGAGCATTGCAAAATAACGTTGTATGGTGGTTAGCAAGTTTCTGCAACACCTGTAGATGGTGAACACCTGCAGACAGGAAGCAAACAGTCAACAATTTTAAAACAGACACATTGTATCAACTGTGTATTGGGTACCATGCAAGCACAGTAAATGGCATTGTGTGGTGATTACGCAGAACTTTATAATGAATATGGAAATATCCCAATGTTATTCCAGTATTCCTGTGACAGCAGACATAAGTGTAGGGCTATAATGCAGGTGATCCTGAGTTCTAATACAGGAACTGCAACATATTTCAGTTTATAGTAATGAACAGGAAAATATCAAGTATTATTTCAATATTCCTGTGGCATCAGATGTAAGTGTAGGGCTGTTATACACATGGTTCTGGCTTCTAAGACAGGAAATGCCAGACATTTTTTTACTGCTGTTGCATTTCACATTATATTAAATATCACTTATAACAATTTAAACATAATTATAAATAGTGGAGCTGATATAAATTATATATATAAGGGACAAGACATCCTTACTGTGTTTTGAAGGTTCAGATCTATGATTGAGGGAAAACTGTCTACTATGTTTCTATAAGTATAATTCTGCTATCTGGACATGGATGGCCTTCACACTTAAATAAGACACATGCACAAATGAATCTATATACAAGGACCTTGTCAGGTCTCACACATGCATGGTTAACACCTCAAGCTATCATCTGTATTTATAAATGATTCATGACTATGTCTTAGGAGCACTTCTTCTGTGGCAAAGATGGAAATTTACCACTGTGGAAGAAAATGTTTTTCCCCCTTATGCATAGCTTTGAATCACACCCTGTAAAAATGAATTTTAGCAGTGTATAAAGCCAAGCAAACATGTGTCGGGTCATGAAATGTATGCCCCCAGTCCATGTCTGCAAACATAAATCACCTAACAGTGACATCAACACACAACTCTCAAGCTAATGTCAAGTGTCAGATTAACCTTCCCATTCCCAAAATTGCTTTCCTCTCTGTTTGGCACTGTTGCTCTCCACTTAACATCTGGCAAACATGGTTGACATCATTGCTCAGGTTTGCACACTCCCAGTAAATGCAGTAACAGGAATTGGTGCAAAATCATTATTTGTTTTTGCACTGCTTTGGCATTAGACATGTCTGGTGTTACAGGGAAAGGTGCCCGATTTAGGGCACAGAGGTGGGGTGTTAGGTGTCCAGAATATTTATTGGACTGCTAGTAAAGTGCCACAGCCAAAGGTTTCTGCAGGGAAACTATTCTGTCTCACAGAACAAGTCTAAGACTTGGAATAGTCTGGCCAAGGCTGTATCCAATGTGACTGACATCCTGTGCACTGGACAACAGTGTAGATACCACTTCAATAACCTAAAAAGGCACAGGAGGGATACAATCAACCAGTGGTTGGATGAATTCCAAACTAGCAACATCCCACAGTTGTGTAAGTATGCAAATAAAGAGAATTTATAATACCTAGAAAGCTAAGTATAGGCAAGACTGGAATGCATAATGCTCTTCCTTTCTTTTCTTTTCTTTTGTTTTCACAGCTAATTCTGAAATAGATGTGCATAGGTAGGCCCATGCTGATCGTTACTCACACTGAACATCTAGAGAGAGTGAGGGAAGCAAGTACACTAGTAGCAAAGTAAGCATGCATATCCTAACTGTAATAGCAAGTACACATGCATCAGTCTGTAGTACAAACCAACTGTAGGAGTTAAGTGTAAGACTGCAGTCAGAGGTTGTGGGTTCAAATACGATAAGCAGCACGTATAAAGTACTGCAATTCTTTACTAGTATTACAGAAATTCAATTCTACACAAGTGGCATAACTGTTTTTCTGTTAATTTTAATCTGTATAATTGGACCAGGCATATGTGCAATATCTGCACATTGCAAGGATCTGTAATTATAGTATGTAGTTGTTAGGAAATATACGTATATGTAAAACTTCAGATAAAATAGTTGAAATATTGTCATACATGCATTATATGTCTCATATGATGGCACTAGTTTTATCACTAGGTTTTCTCTCACCCCAACCTTTATATCTTTATTTTATCTATTAATTTTATCAAAATGTCTCCATGTCATTCATCTGTAGCAAATCAGTAAATGCTTCACAGCACAGGGAAGTAGGCCAACCCCAGTGGCTCAAGTAAACCCCACTGCACTGGCTCCAACACTGACCCCAGCACATCTGGGACCCAACCCGGCAATACTGCCTCTGCTGCCCCTACACCACCTGTGCCTTCAGATAGCTCTAACCTGATAGCTGGTGCTGTGGTACCCTCCATCAGTATTGGCAGAGGTGGGGATTTCATTATCCACCAGCAGATGCCAGGGATGGTGTGTAGTGTTGTGTACAGCACCATTGGTGTACACCTATGTTGGACAGAGAGGCTGCTCTCCCTCATGATCTGCAGGAAGAGGAGATGTCAAGCACTCCAGCAGCCAGTGGAGTAAGGGGACATTGATAATGCTCCTGTGGGTGTAGACCAGATTCTCACTGTCCTCAGCTTTGACAGGTATTGGCTTGCATTATCCCCTTCCTCTCCCCATTCATGGTATCCCTCAACCTTTTGTGTTCCTCATCATCCATGTGTCTTGCCTTTTTTGTTCTGTTTGTTTGCATTTGATTCCTCACCTACCCAACTTCCCTGACTCAGAAATACCAATGTTCCTTACCCAGCATTCCTCTTTTATTGAAGTAACAAAAAAAAAAAAAAAAAAAATGGGCACCACCTGTACCACAAAAAAAAAAAAAAGCCCCTGAATTCTCAAAAGCTTGCATGGAATGCAAGTTCGGTGCAGGAGCTCAAGCAGGCAATATGTCTGCTGTGCAATCCAGGAACAGCCTGCAGGGGCATACATGAGTGCTCCTGCACTAATCTTGCACGGACTAAGCCCTGGTATGCAAATCACCCAATTTGCAGGTGGAATCCATGCAAATGAGGTGATTTTGCAATCCAGGAAGCTTGCAACAGTCCGTGCAAGACTAGTGCTATCTGCAGAAATGTACTCGGTTAGTAACTGAGTGCATTTCTGCAAAATCCAAAACAGAGCTGTGACAGCCCAAAATAAAGGCTGCATATCATGTAGTAAGCATGCCAATGGCCAAGTGTAAGGTCATTGGCATTGCAAGCAAAAAAATAAATACAAAAATCAACCTTTATTTTTTTTTAGCTGATCTTGGCTGTTTAAGCGTTGGGCAGCGGCGCTCAAACAGTATAAGGGGGGAATAATAAAATAAACCTAAAATAAGCAGTCTAACTAAAATCACTATTCTGCCATGCACATCAATGGCAGGCAGAAGACAACCTGGCTAGTGAGTAGTGGTTGCTCAGGGGGGTGGCTAAGAGTAAGACATGTAACTATGCATTACTAGGCAATCCTATGCATATGGGGGAAGGATAGTGAATCCCAGTTTTCCCCAGCATGTGAGTCAGGTCCCAACAGTGTAAGAGTAGGAATAGCTTGGTGCAAGACTAGGAGTTAGGTGACATCATGGGGGTGTATGCCAGGCATACTGCAAGCGGATTGGAGCCCTGTGGCTCGGGTTTGGTCCTAGATTAGCACAGCTAAGCTAGGGGGTGTGTCTAAACCTACCTAGCACTCTTTGCAGAGTCTAAGCAGGTGTGCTCACTGTGCACTAGGTTTTACAGGAAGAAAAAAGAAGTTAAACCAGGGAATAGCATCAATGTGCACATTTGAGCACTCTCTTTGTGTGGCGTGCTCCCGGGCTTAAACAGGAAGGCAATGGGAAGGGAAAACAGCAGTAGGAAGGAAATCAAGGAGAACTAGCTTAACTGGCAGGTGAAATGTATCAGAATCAGCCAATTACATAGGTAGCAAGACCAGCCCTGCCCAGAACACTACTATAAACTAAGCAAACCCTTCCCCTCTGGTTTTTCCCACACTCTACACCACCGGTATAAACAAGCAGGGGACTTTTAACACTCACAACAGCAAAATGATAGGGGCTGTAATAGATATCATACAACTTGTGGAAGAGGCTGAGGGTGGTGAGGATGTGAATGTTGTCGACCAACCCACAGTGCAAAGATGGAGAAGAGTGTACAGAATCAGGGTAACCTACCAGGTGCTACATGAGCTGGAGATAGTGGAGTGCTATAGGGTGGACAGAGACCTCCTACAGCAAATTGTTGAGCTCTTCCTGCCACACCTGACACACACAACAGAGGGGAACCCATCCCAGTGGATACCAAGGTATGTGTAGGCCTACGAATACTAGCTACGGGTACTTTCCAAAGGCCAACTGTGTATATGATGGGGAATTCACAGGCATCAGCTTCCAGGGGACTCCACCAGATTCTGGATGCCATGTCAGCACATGTCTGTGAGCATGTATATTTCCCTAACACCCATTAGACGTTGGCCAGCAATATTCAACTGTTCCACCAAATAGCAGAATACACTGAGGTAATGGCTGCTACAGATTGCATGCACATATGCATCAAAGCACCACCCAGTCAGCGGTGTAGGGTCTACATCAACTGCAAGGGCTTCCCCTCCATCAAGTGCCAGGTTGTGTGCGATCCCCAGGGCAAAATAATGAATGTGTATCCTGGCTGCCCTGGAAGCTATCACGATTCCCACATCTGGCATCTGATGCAGCTGTACCAGAGATTTGCCAATGGGGACATCCCTGATGGTTACCTAGTGGGTGATGCTGGATATGCGCTGGAGTCGTGGCTGATGGCACCCATCAGAAATGCTTACACACCCGAATGAGAACTCCATAATGAGGCACACGCACAGACCAGAATTATAGTAGCGCATGTGTTTCAGATGCTCAAGTCATGGTTCCGGTGCCTGGACATATTTGGTGGTGCCTTGCAGTACTCACCAGCTACATGTACCCAAATTGTCCTTGTATGTGCCATGCTACACAATATGATCCTGCGGAAACAGCTGCAGCAGGAAAAGCATGGGGCAGAGCCACACAGCCCCCCACCATTGCCAAGGCCTGCACAGGCACAGAGTGACTCGGAGGAGGAACAACCTGAGCCTACCCCAGTAGGCAGAAGAAGGCATGCCCAGTATGTCCTGGCCTTGACAAAGAGGCAACACAAAGTACATAAACTGACACAAGAGGGACCCAGGGAATAACACCTCTCTCCAACTCTCACATACAGTAAAAGGAATGCCAAACATTACACTACCTGTGCCTAACCATGTGTGGGGAGTGTACTATGTGCTTACGAAATAGGAAGCCCTGCAGCACCACCCTCAGTACTGGGACAGTCACAAGGTAAGTGACTCACACATGCCAGTCAGGGGGGGTCACATACCCAACAACAGTCACAGCCAGCAGGACAGGTGTAGACAAACACAAACAAAGGCTGTGCTATGGTCTCTGAATGAGGCCTATGGGTAACCTCCCCACCAGGCCTACACAGACAGACTACAGCAGGTCAGGCAGCGAGATGTCAGTTCTGAAGGGTGGGAAGTCAGAAACTAATATGTAGGTAATTAAAAGCTAAGATCTGGGGTTCACTGGTATGCCTCTAGCCAGCACGATAGGTAAGACTACAGACTGAAATGGAGTACCCGACATAACAGTACAGTCCTAGCAAATATGTACAAGTGTCAGGTGTGCCCCCTCATCTGATGCAGAAATATAGTCACAGTCAGGTGTGCCACCCAAATCCTGTATAGAAATGAAGAAATAGTCAAGTGTGCCCCCCATCCTACGTAGAAATATAGTAACAGTCAGTTGTACCCCGCACAATCCTGTGTAGAAATGTAGAAATAGTCAGGTGTGCCCCCAATCCCACGTAGAAATATAGTAACAGTCAGATGTGCCCCCCCCCACAATCCTGTGTAGAAATGTAGAAATAGTCAGGTGTGCCCCACCTCATCCTATGTAGAAATATAGTAACAGTGAGGTGTGCCCCCCACTCCTGTGTAGAAATGTAGAAATCGTCAGGTGTGCCCCCATCCCACGTAGAAATATAGTAACAGTCAGGTGTGCCCCCCCACAATCCAGTGTAAAAATGTAGAAATTATCAGGTGTGCCCCCCCATCCTACATAGAAATATAGTAACAGTCAGGTGTATCCCCCAATCCTGTGTCGAAATGTAGAAATAGTCAGGTATGCCCCCCATCCTACATAGAAATATAGTAACAGTCAGGTGTATCCCCCAATCCTGTGTAGAAATGTAGAAATAGTCTGGTGTGCCCCCCCATCCTTTGCAGAAATGTAGTAACAGTCCATGAAAATGATCGACAGATACCATGCAGAGACTGCATGCTACCCATAGGTGTACAACACAAAGGTCAGCACTGCAGTACAAACCTACTCGATCCACACATTCAATACAGATGGCCATACTGGGCATGCCCACACACAGAGTAATGAAGGCAATGTCAGTCAATAACATACGCAGAGGTCATACTGGGCATGTTCACACACTTAAACACATGAAGGCCATGTCTGCAAACACCAATGGACCAGACATATCTGGCAGCCACAGATGTTAGTGCAGGCACTCCTCAGTATGCACCACACATGCTTTGCACACACAGTGGATAGGAATACAAGCATATATGTAAGGACAACACACTATAATAAGCCAAAGGTAGACATACATAGATGTGTGGAAGAGGGTGACTGTGACAAGGAGCCATCCAGGGCTCTCCCTCCCAGCACACAACCAAAGGGCCACAACCACACGAGGGTCTGATGTCACACACTGCAGATACTAGCCACCGGTATCTGTCAGCATTACAGAGTATGTGGTGCATGTGCCTGCTGTGCAACATGACTGTTCAAGGAAGTAGTCATCTAGCACCTGTACACATGTACCTGTGAAATATGACCCAGGTTATGCCCACATGTGGTGTGTCAAGCCCAAGATAAATGGGTTATGGCCCATGCACACACACTCTGCCCTCCCCATAGCCCCTCTATGACAAGCCTGCTGAGGTAATCTACTGTGAAACGCACCTTTGGGAGAGTTGTATCCCAGTAATCTCTGTGGCACATCCCATAACTGCATACTGCTGTAATGTGATAAACTAATTAGGTAGGAGTTCAAACCCTGGCCTTGGCAATTGTGTGTGTGTGTGTGTGTGTGTGTTCATGTGTGTTTGTCTGTCTGTGTAGAGAGCAGTGCTTGTTAAGGTGGTCCTACTCCCTACAATTGAAATGCTCTACTTTGGTAAGGCTGCTAATGTCATACACCTACAATTACATCCCAGTAAAGGTTGTATCCCAGTAATCTCTGTGTCATGTCCCATAACTGCATACTGCTGTAGTGTGATAATATAGTTAGGTAGGAGTTCAGTTCCCAGACATGGCAACTGTTTGTCTGTGGAGAGAGCAATGCTTTTTAGGGTAGTCACACTCCCTACAATTCAAATGCTCATCTTTGGCAAGGCTGCTGATGTCATCCACTTAGAAATACACCTCTGGGTAACTGTAGCCCAGTCATCTTCGTAGCGCATCCTGTAACTGTGACCTGCTGTTGTGTGATAAATTAGTTATGTAGCTCTTCTAATCCCAGACATGGTAGGTGATTGTGTGTGTCTGTCTGACTCTGTCTGTGTAGAAATAAATGCCCTTTAGGGCAGTCATACTCCATACTATTTGTATGGTCTACTTTGGCAAGGCTGCTGATGTCATACACCTAGAAATATACCTCTGGGAAGACATAGTCCAGTAATCTCTGTAGTGTGTGCCATGAATGCATACGTCTGTAGTAAGATATAGACTTCTGTTAGGGGTTCTATACCCATGCATGTCGGTTGTGCATGTTTTGTGTGTGTTTCAATGTCTGTGTAGGGAGCAATGCATTTTAGGCTAGTCACACTCAGTACATTTCCAAAGGCTTACTTTGGCAGTCCTGCTGATGTCATCCAATGTGAAATACACCTTTGGGGAGAGAGATTTCCAGTAATCCCTGTGGTGTGTCCTATAAGAGTTCCATGCTGTAGTGTGATGTAGACCTTTGTTAGGGGTTCTATATCCACACATGTTGGTTGTGGATGTATTGTGTATGGTTCAATGTCTGTGTGGGGACCCATGCATTTTAGGCTAGTCACACACAGTATATGTCCAATGGCCTACTTTGGCAGTCCTGCTGATGTCATCCAATGTGAAATACACCTTTGGGGATGGAATACTCCAGTAATCCCTGTGGTGCATACTATATCTGCCTAGTGCTGTAGTGTAATAAACTAGTTAAGTAAGGGTTCAACTCCCAGACATGACAGATGTGTGTGTGTTTGTAGATTGTATCCTTTGTGGAGATGAGTGTGTGATACCTGGGCCCAATGTGGGGTGGGTTTTGCAAATGTCTTTTATGGTGGCCCTATATCACAATGTCCATTGTACAGGGATAAGAGATGTGAAATAGCCGAGGGGCTGGGGTGCAAATCCATACCCATACATGTTACATCACAGACAGGCAATCACAGTTAGCATCCCCAGTATTACCCAGAGCACACTCTCAACCCATGTCACATACACACACACACACATGCCGAGGCAACAGCCAACATGTGTGTAGTACACTGCATATTGGTGACTGATAGTAACTAATGAGTGATTGCAGTGGCCTACAGAGGGCATGGCACGCTGTACATCTGTCCAATAGGCACATACATGCAGACAGTGCACCTTCCCCATGTTCCCCACTGGACAGCTGCAACACCTTTGGTGCCATCACATGTGACCCTCAAAGGACATACCATGTCTGAAAACATGCCCTGTATGGACAGATGCCACTGACACCAGGGAATGCCATTACCATGCTATCAATGTAGGTGCAGGGTTAACTTGCTGTTCATTACCAGTTCCTGCCACAGGTGGCCAGGACTGGCACATCTGATGATAATCTGTGCACACAACATAGGCCCGACATCCCAGGTGCAGTTCCACATGTCAGTGTACATGCATGTGGGAGGTGTGCACATCCCAGACACCATCCGTGTCATGGACTAGGGAACACATACATGTCAAGTGATGCACAGCATTGGCCACACACAATAACCACCCAGGTGACTGGATGGTGGATACAATACCCACCTGTGTGGGCAAATGCAGAAATCACAGGCCTGAGCCACAATGCAGGCCATTGTCATGTGGCCTGATGCCAAGGTATACCCATCACCTAGCCTTGTATAGCCATCTGGCACAGTCGACCACCACATACCATGCAGAAATGCACCAATGCATGTCAGTACTGGCACCCTGTGTGTTTGTGTGTGTGTTGTATGATGCGTATGATCACATCCACCCTCACTACAACCCCCAATGACATACTGAAGCATGCTGTCTGATGACAGACACCTCCCCATACCTTTTGCTCATATAACCTCCATATGACCCATGTGGTGCATGTGATACCTGCACAGTAATGTGTTGTAGCAATCGTACTAGTAATGAGCTG
Source organism: Protopterus annectens (assembly GCF_019279795.1). NCBI lineage: Eukaryota > Metazoa > Chordata > Ceratodontiformes > Protopteridae > Protopterus > Protopterus annectens. The sequence continues at coordinate 1,207,710,473 of NC_056732.1, read as the reverse complement.
TATTCCTGACCCTGCCAAGTGTGTTAATGTGTGTCCGTCCCTGTGAGAGCATGGCTGTGTTGATGCTGGCACCTGTTCATGCGGACAGGCACGTGTACATCACCTACCATATAGCTACCATATCCCTGTTACAGATGTCACTCACCATCACATATATGTTCTGCCGACTCCACAACAAGTAACCTATGTGACACATCCAACAACTGCATATGACTGTGATAGCACTACATAGTCATCAGGGGTTTGATACCCTGTGCTAGCAGGTGTCTGACACAAACATGCTTAGGTTTTACTCTCCCACCACTCCCTGACTTACTGATGCCTCTGTCTGCCTCTCTCACTCCCTCACTGGTGGATGTGGAGACCTATACCTGCTTTTCTTAGAGAGTGTCATGTGTATTTTAGGTAATGCTCATGTTCAGCTGATGGCCTCTGCATGAGTTGCAACCCTCCGCTAGCTGATTGCATGTGGAACAGCTGTGGTAACATTCCCTTAGCCAATCGCATGGAAACACATTCCAATATCTAGGAACATCATGTTTGTGTTGGTCCTTTTCATTCACTGTGAGCAGAAATTCTTTCTGTTGTTTGGCAAACAGCATCTCAGATATTGTGGGGATTTACCTCTGAAAACATACACTGTGGAAACAGGCCAACACACAGGAGAGGGATGTACTTGACCTGACTACAGACTGTAAGTGCTGCTATACTGCATTTGGAGTAATGGTTTAACAGGGTGTGTGTGGATATGGATGTCCTACATGTATTAATACCTGCCATGTCAGTTGTATAATTATGTGGGCTCCCCATCTGTAGGGTCATCTGCAGACTGGGCAGTGTGTGATGCCTTTGTTGTCATGTGTTACCCACAGAATATGTATCTGTGAACTGTAGAAGGTAGTGTGAGGTTTGCAGTCTGTAGATGGTGAAAGCCTTGACAGTTACTGACTTCATATCCCTCATAGGACATATGTGCAACAATACCTGTTACAACAGTAAATGTATGATGTTATCACAGCAAGTTGTCAATATTGGCCCTATGTATGTGCTTCCAGCCACAACTCAGTCAACCTTTGCACATATGTCATGCATTAAGAGGTGCATATGTGCTGTACACCATAATTAGTGTCATCATAACTGATAACAAGCCAGTGAGATATCAGACTGCTAGACATATTATGTACAGTAGGGGTTATATTTGATGACATAACCTGGGCATACTGTGGTTGTTTGTACAGTACTGAGGTCTGTGTAATTATGGTGAATGTCGACAGTATGTGTATTGTTAATATGTACCTTAGCCTGTGTACAGACTGTGATAGCTGTCATCGTCCTAGGTCCTGTCCTACCTGATGTTACATGCTGCTCAACTGTATGTTAGAGTATTGGCTTACATGTTTGTAGGGCCATACACACACATGCCCCATACCACAGTCAGCCATCAGACCAAACTGTGTAGCGGCCCAGTATATGCAGGGTTAGTGTGTGAGTGGCACATATGAGGATGGTGTCGAACAGATAGTCCATATACTGTAATATTATGCTAGCTTGCCATATGTGGCTGTGTTCTCATTGGTTGTGGTGATGCACTTTCACACTGGTGTATCTTACCCTGTGCTATGACATGCCTGTATATCCTGCTATATATGCAGGTACATGTGTATTCCTACATAGGAGATGTAGGCCAGTGTTGAGCCAGTCTGCCTGTAGCCAGCACAGTGCATTGTTACATGCCTAGCAGCTTAGTGTACTTACCCAGTGAGATGTCATGTGCAGACAGTTGCCACATGTTCTGCTGCTGTGACTCCCTTAACAGTCATGTATGTCAGACAGAGCAGTGGGGTGCTGTACAGATGTATGTCAATATCTAGTGGATACTATGTGGCCATGGAACCCCTGTATCAGTGGTTATTATGTGTCAGGTCAGACAGGGGTGTGTGAATGCATAACGTATGGTGGCATATGAATACCAGTTGTTATGTGTTATACCCATCTACATGGCTGTTAACATCCATATTGTCAGGCATGGTACACATCTTTGGCACTAAGGGGTTCTGTGTATACCTCTGCACTGTACAGAGTGTGTCAGAATGTCCACATATATTGGCCGATATCTCTGCTGCAGTCGACAGAGGCAGTACATACTAGCAGCGGTAGCTTACTATGATGTCCTTATGATGTCTGTCAGTAACCAATGCCACACATGTGGAAAGCAGATGTGACCTCACACTCACACCATGTCTATGAAGACAATCCCAATTACAGTAGCAATAGTATATAGAACTGTAATATTATACAAATAAAGGTTTTCCATTTCTGCAAACCTGTATGTGGTGTTTTTTCCTATGACCTCTCGGTGTGTATATGTTGCAGGCAATGATTGTCATTTGTATGGGCGGCCCATACAGTGTCCAGTTGTTCAGGTGTGTGAACTATAGGCATAGTGACTGTTCCATATTTTGTGCACCTTCTACATATGTATCTTACTGTGCATATCTGGGTGTGTGTATGTGTAGTCACGTTTGTATTATTTATATATATATATATATATATATATATATATATATATATATATATATATATATATATATATATATATATATAAATGTATATCTGTATCTGCATATATGTGTCTGT
>NC_056732.1:1207637836-1207702836 GCF_019279795.1 Protopterus annectens | reverse complement strand
CACATATACATACACACCGCAATGACTTCAGCAAGTGGCTAAGCTTCTGATGTCATTCAAAGGGGATCCAGTATCTGTCTGCCTGTGATGACATGTTTGACAAACCATGATGCTTTGGTAGAGATGGTCTGCACCTGTTGCCCCTGGGATTCAGGTTACTGGCTACAGCTCTTGGCACCCCCATAGTGTCTTATCAAGGCAAGGTTCAAAGTACAAAATCACCACTGTAACAGATACAAGCATGCAAAACTGAAGGTAATGCTACTCAATGCTAGAAGTCTAAACCTAAAAAGGCACTCTCTTGAGGCACACCTACAAATGGGGAACATTGATATCGGTGCAGTAAATAGGACCTGGTTCAACGTTCCAGAGAGCACACCTGTCATACCAGGCTACAACTCTTATCACACATTTTGGGTACCAAACCAAGACCACAACACTACATGTTGAGGAGTGTCCATATTCACCAAGGTTATTCACACCTCCAGCCTAGTTCCCATCACAATGCATCTGAGAATCTCCAGGTGCAACTAACACTAGGTAAGACTGCAGTCCAAATTGTAGCTTGCTACAGATCCCCCACCATGCCCCAAGATTCTCGCTACACCTTTATAAACATACTGGACAATATTAAGATACAACCAAACATCATAATACTGGGTGATTTCAACTACCCTGCCATTAACTGGGAAAACTACGTGGGTACCAACACCTTTTACCAATGGTTCCTGGAATTCATACATTCCAACCCCTGGATCAACTAATCCATTGTCCAACAAGGGGCTCCAATACCCTAGACCTGGTCATTACCAACATGGGAGAAAGATGCTCCACACCAGTGATCACCCCCTCATTGGTCAGGTCTGACCATAAGGTAATCACTGTTGACATCCACATCCCACCCCCACCCGCCAGTAAGGAAACTCCATAAAAACCCTCTCCAAACCCAGCGTCATGCTACTCAAGTCAGAAGTGACAAACTTCATGACACCCATGGAGAGGGAAGCTGAAAGTGCAACTGGTGAATCCTACACTAAGGCACTGTATGAGCACATCCACTCGTGCATGAATTGTGCCATCCCAAACTAAACTAAGACACTGTCCTCCAAAAAAGGAAGCCAATCTGGTGCTCCACTGCTATAAACAAACTAAACAACAGAAGGAAGAAACTATTGAAGAAAAAAGGATAATCCCAAAATGCAAACAGCTCCCTTACCAGCCTCAGTAAGAAGCTGAGATCCCTCAAAATCCCCCAAAGCTTGTTACATAAATATAATTGCCAAAGATTCCAAAGACAACCACAAGGAATTCTATAGTTATGTCCAGAATGTAAATGGCAATACTCAGAACTGCTCTGAGCTACAACAGAATGGCATTATATATACTGATTCCAAGGAGTTTGCCAATATCCAGGCAGATCAATTTAGTGTCACATTCACTCTCCTCTCACCCCGTAAAGGGCCCATCTCAGCACCAAAAGATTGCCAAATTCCAGTAATCACGGCCACACAGGTAGAAACCACACTCTCCATAGCTAGGAATACAGCATCCATGGGACCAGATAACATCCCGGGCTGTGTACTAGATGAACTACAAAATAAACTTGCACCTCACCTAAGTGTCATGTTTAATCATAGCCTCACCTCAGGCTTCGATCCCACTGATTGGCGCACAGCTACAGTTATCACACTCCACAAGGGGGTATCCACCTTAGATCCTGGGAACTACCATCCCATCAGTCTGACAAGCCTGATCTGCAAGGGCATGGAACGCATTATCATGGAACTTATAAACAAAGACATTGGCAACCATCAAACGCTAGACCCCACCCAGGTTGGGCTTGTGAAGGGCTGATCTTGTCTCCTGAACCTAATTGACTTCATTGAGTCAGTCTCCAAATCTGTGGAGAATGGTAAGGCAGCCCACACAGCCTATCTGGACTTAGCCAAGGCCTTAGACACCATCCCTGACTCTTTAGACATGGTTAAACTTACGAAGCTGGCCATAAACTCCTGCATCACTCGATGGGTTACCAACTAACTTACTGATGGAATCCAGACTGTAAAATTAGCCAACTCCAATCCCAGCTCCAGACAAGTGACAAGAGGAGTACCTCAGGGTTCAGTTCTGGGACCGTTCTTGTTTGGCATCTATTTCTCTGAAGTACAGGCCAACACTACGGAACTCTGGCTAACAAAGTTCACAGATGACTGCAACCTGGGAGCCATTATTGCATCCCCAAATTATGTTGATATTCTACAATGGGCCTATATTATAACATCGAAGTCTAAAAACTTTGAATGTTATAATATCGAACCCAGTAAAGCGAACGCTTGAAATAGCAAAGCTGCAGAACACTGAATACTTTCCTATGGGGAAAGTATTCAGTGGGCAGTTTCTGCAGCATCTCTGTTTCCTCAACTGTGGAGCGAAGGTTAAGGACCGGGTTAAGGTAAGTGTGCGAATGAAGGTGAGTGTGCGATTGGGCATGGGTTAGGTGAGTTAGGGTTAGGGTGCAGGTCAGGTAAATGTGCGATTGTGTGGACATGAGGGTAGGGTGGGGTAGGTGAGTTAGGGTTAGGGAGCTGGTAAGGTGAGTGTGCGATAGTTAGGGACCTTATGGTTAGGGTTGGGTTAAGGTAAGTGGATAGCTAGTGGTGTATATCTGGTTTAGTGTAGGGTTTTGTGAAGTATATGTGTGTGGATTATTTATTTTGGTGTGCTTGAGTTGTGTGTATGTTTGTCGGAACAGCAATTTGTTTCCCTGGAAAAAAATCTCTATTCTGACTGTTCAGTTTTCAGGTGTTTCGATTGAATGGGTTCGATATTATAACACTGAACGTGTTTAGAATTTGATGTTATAATATAGACCCATCTACAACAGAGTCTTACAACAACAGATGCTTGGTGCAAGAACCATGGGCTCAAGCTTAATGCCAAGTAATGTCTAGTTATCCCATTTGGAAATACCATGTACCCATGAATTACCACTTAGGTGGCAGTACACTAAACACCGAAAGTGTGATGACAGACATAGGGACACAGGTGGAATGTGGTCTCACCTTCATTAACCCCATTGCCACAACAGTAAGGAAATCCTTCTTTGTGGCACACCTCATCACTGAGGGCTTTACATCCAGAAAAAAGAGGTAATTGTCACACTGTACTCTTCCCTCATTACACCCAGTATAGAGTACAATGCCCCATTTGGTATGTACCTCAAAAAACATATGCAACAGCTGGGAAGGCCGTGGAAATACCTCACAATAAGAATCACAGGCCTAAAGCAGATGCCCTATGCTGACCGTCTAGAAAACCTCCAGCTATACTCTGTGGCATATCGTCTACTCAGAGGCTATCTCTGCTTAACATACAAGGCTACGTCAAACCCTGGGAAATGACATCTGCAATAAGTGTATGTAATGCCATGTACAGTACATGCGTCTATGTGCTGTCATTACAGTAGCAAAGGATTTTTAGTGTCATGTCTGGGACACACAACTATATGAGACCTGCACAGCACTGTTATCCATGTGAATGTGTTACATGCATGGGTAGCAACCCATGGTATGTGCTGTCACACTGGCATGTAGTGTAACATGGTTACTACTGTTGACAATGCTGTCCCAGGCAAGGGTAGAGTGCTAACATTACTACTGACAACAAGCACACCTACGGGCATAACTGCACTCTGAGGCCTCAGTGTCATGTTTCTGGTGTGTGGGCTGTGTCACTGTATATATCCTATGCTGGATAATAATCAGACATGTGGAATGTAACTGTAGAGTACCATCTGTACAGCACATGTCAGTGAGGACTTACAACATGTAGCAATGGCATACATATGGTTGTCAAACATCCATCTGTCGACGCATTCATCCTACTGCATAGTTACTCACTAAACTGATGTTTGTCAGTCCCTCTACAGATGTGCAAATGGAAGGTATCCAGCTGGGATACATACAGACCACCTATGCTTGATTGATACTAACATGTCTGGCCAGCTGTGTACTACCTGTCACATATAGGAGACAAGACCCTGTATGGGCCACATGCCATTGGTACCTACACTACACTACCACAGTCAGCAGAACATGCTTGGGTACAGGTTTCCATCACAGACAATAATCATGTATTGTAATACATGTTGCATACATGTCAACTAGATCACCTCAGTGGCCATGGGCAGAAGGCACCCAGAGGGTTGGCTGATGCATGTCACTCTCATCCTGATGATCACTGACGTGGTTTCTGTCAATAGATTGCCTGCTGGCACATGGCAGTTGGCCTGATACCAATGTACACACACCCCATACTCAACCAATTTCTCCATGGACAATAGCCAGGTACACATCTATCACCATCTGAAGCAATGCACCACAGTACTGACACATGTATGACTGCATTACTGAGGATAGCAGTATTTGTGTGTTAGTACACCTGCAGTTGGAAATTCCAAGATGGCTTTCACAACCACCTCAACACCCATTGCCATAGTCAGATATGGCCGCTGCTGTATTGGACATGATATCTACCTTGTTACACTCCTCTCCCTAATGGCTACATGTGCCTTGCAGTACCAGCACAACAGTGTTGTACAAATGGGTCAATAGACATGGGAAACCCATTGAGGTCTGCCAAGTGTGTGTATGTGTGCATGTCTGCATATCTATAGGATACACCATCCCTAGGCCACATACTCCTATTACACTATACAGTCCCACACAGTAGTACAGATAGTGTTGTCACTGCCCATAGGTGAGGCATGGAAATGCAACACCCTACTATGCCTGTAGCATGTGCATTAGATGCATATCCCTGTAGTACCACTGTTGTGATATACAATGGGTTGCATTGCCGTCTTGGGCAATGTGTGATAGTGGGTATGTCAGAGTGTCATAATGGGTTCCAGTGCATATAATATCCACTGGGGGATGTGAGTGTTGTGTACACTGTCATTACACCATGGTACACCCGGTATATGTCCTACATACCACTTTCTGGTGACCACTGTCACCATCGACCATACAGGTAACTGATACCAAAATACAGCCCAGTTACACATGTGCTTTGTGCAGCCTATCTGTAACACATTGGACACATGGACTAGTTAGTTAGCACCAATAAGCCTAGATCTCTAAGATGTGGGTCTGTCTGTTATGTGTCTGTCAATGTGTATATGATGGTATGACACACTATATATTGTCCATATACAACCATTACATCCCCCATTACCATATTGTACATGTCTGTGGATATTCTGCATACAACATGTAACCTGGTACACACCTCACCCTAAACGTTGTGTGGTGTGAACAATGAAAGCCACACAGTTCAGTAGCACTACATACCTAGGTAGGGGTCTAGTCACAGTGTTGCTAAGCAAGGATTTGCGTGTATGTGGATGGGTTGACATAAGGTTGCAGATGTCCCAGTGTGTCACCTATCAATGTGGCACAGGCAATAACTGTTATAAAAACCTGTGACATGTGTGCAACTGTACACCAAATATGTCATAGCCATGGTGTCACCACAGTGCCATAACCCACATGGAATATGACTGCAGACCATCTTCCTGCTGACACATAAACACCTACAACACAAATGGATAACATTATGTCAATCACAATCAATTTGTATTACTAACAGCTGAAATGTATCATAGCTGGATGGCTACACTACCTGACATGTATGCATTACACATTACGCTGACAACATCTTACACTGTAGTACATTGCTGCACTCTATTACAGTCACCATGTGCATCAGAACCATATTGACATGTCCCTGCATCGATGTTATAGATGACAGTGATGTGGCACAGGTATCATCATATGCACAGGGTGTGTTGCTGGTTTGCCAAAGGCTGAGGGTGGTCCATACATTTGACACCATGTGTGTGGGTGAGGGGTTTAATTCTTTGATCAGGGAGTAGTGATGTGGTGTGTGTCGGTATGGGGTTGCCCTAGGTGTGTTTGTGTAGTGTGTGGGTATGCATGCACACAGTTCTGCCATGTGGCTGCCCTATACAGGTGTTTTTGGACAGCTGCAGACCATACCTGGCAGGGTGTGCAGTTCACTGCCTCCAGCCATGGGCCCGCTGACTGTGCCTGCCAGGGGTTCCATGGGCATGTACAGATACATACCTTGATGTGTTACTCTCCCCTGATGATGACAGATGTCTGCTGGAACCATGTCCAGCCTGGGACTGGCCAGGGCCATGTGCACAAGGCCTGCTGTGGTGTGGTATGGTCAGCATCCCCAGTGATGTGCTGAGGCTGGTACTGCCACTACAGGAGTGGCTTGGTATCCTAGCTTGTCTATGTCGATCTCCAGATGCTGGTGTTTCTGGCCTACGTCCACTTGGCCGTCACACCACTCCCACCAAGTTTTCAAGGATGGACATTCCATGGTTGAGGAGGCAGACCATCTCAACCCATCATCTATCCATGATCTTGTTCTGTTCACAGAGGGCAGCAGCAAGTTCATGGATGTTGTCACTTACAGATGAGAAAGCAGCCCTCTGCATCCTCAGGCCCTGTCTGGTGTGCATATGTGCCTGTGCCTCAATGACAGCCTGAATCATGCACCTGGTGGTACCAGTTGTGGCGACTCTGCCAGGGGCTAGATGACCAGTGCCCCCCAATGAGCACCATGGTACATCTGCCTATGTGGTGCCGTGCCGGACATCTGGCTATGCCGACTGTTTTCTGACACAGTTGGCATGGAAACCACACTATCCTGGGAACTGGCTCAAACTGCCAACTGTCCCTCTGCTAGGGCCATTGGTGATGGGGTGTGTATGGGTACTGTAACTGCATGCGGGCTTGGGGTGGCTAGTAGGGTGATGAAAAATTATGGTGCAGTGTCATCCTCTGACAACCCCAGCCTCAACAGTACCATCATCATCATCATCATCATCGGTGTCTGTATGGACACCAACCTCTGATTGCATGCCGGAGGGACCCTGGCCCACCTCACCACCTGTGGGGGAAACAAACACGCCCTTTAAGACCTGTACTGCATTGCATAACAATATACACATTTACACACACACACACACACACACGCACACACACACACACACACACACACACACACACACACACACACACACACACATATGTACACCCACACACATTGACAGTCCATCTCACTACCTCCCTGATGTGCCTGGATTTATAGACAGTCCCACATCCAGTTACATATGTTCCCCATCCTTGCATGGCACTTGCTAACATACACTCATTAATACTACCCATTAACATATCATTCCTCTTCATTCCTACATGTGTGATCACAACACATGACATGTTACTCCATTAACTCCCTGACTTGAGGGGAATACGTTGTACATGGCCTCACTGCTGTCATCCAGTATTAACCCTGTGTATGTCTGTTCATCATGTACATGGCCCCTATATGGTAGGGGTTACTACATTCACTACATATTTCACACACCAGAGTCTCATACTACAGTCTTGCTCTGTCCATGCTACATCTGCTGCACAATCAACCTATCATGTGGACAACAGTAATATCTGGATACACTCACTGGTGTGCTCTGGTAATTCCCCATTGCATCAGTAGTGCTGCATATGTGGGTAGTCAGTTATCTATCTGCTGATGGCAATATGATGTGTATACCTGGTGTTTACTTTCCCTCCCAATGCACGTTCCATGCTACAGATCTTGTTATACTATCAGCTGTCCTGTGTCACATATCAGACAAGTTTTCATGGTGTCTCATGTGTCACTCTATGTCCATGGTGTCCCAAGGAGAAGTACTGCCATATGATCAACCCCACAATCACCTGTGCATACATGGACACCCACACAAACAGACACACATGTACACACACATCTGACATGCATCGACCACATTCCACTCTGCCAGATTGCACTTACAGGCACAATAAGCACCCCCCCACACACACACACACACACACACACACACCTACATGTGAGGTTGCACAACTTTTGTACACACAATCCTCCCATTACCCTTCTGTCAGCATGCATTACATATGTAATCAACAGCATGCAGTGCAGCTATAGTGACTTCATGCTAGCACCAGTATACATGTGTGTAATGCACGGGCTGTGTTGGTAGGTGATGGCCCTTCCCCTTGATAACACTGCAACCATGTACACAGTGTTACTGTGGACCTGTTCTGCACCCTGCCTTGCACTGTGCACCATACCTCACAGGTGTACAAACCATTTCTGCATGTGTAGTACTGTCAGTTATGTCAGCTCCAATGCTCACATCTCCTATGTGCTTGATCGACACATACCTGGGATGATATGTGGACAGATGTCATTTGTGAATGCCTGATGACTGGTTTAAAAAATCACATCATCAGTGGTGCATGTATGACCAATACAAGACTGTTACATTGACATCCACCAGACCTTACCATGGCTATGGGGGTTGCCCTACACATGTCCCACAACTCTGCATGGTTGCAAGGTCTACTCATGTGCACATCCCCTGGAGTTCACACACTGCCGTCACTATTGCTGTGGACTTAGGGTTATGTCTGCCACAGTTACTGAACCTGATTGTGTGCAGATACAGCCATTATTAGCATATGCAGGATCCCTGCTTCAGTGCACTGCTGTGTCATGATGACACACCCTCCCCACCTCCAGCCTTTTTGCAGATGCTTGACAACTATGGCCTAAACATGTGTCAGTTTGCAGTGTCCCAGGAATGGGACACAATATGCAACAGCCTACTACCAGCTAATTATGTGGACCACAGTACTAGGTTATGCCATAGTGTCGATCTGTAATGGTTGCTATTGTAATACAGGTATATTTACTGTTGTAGCACCATATGAGGGTGTTGTTTCACACAAGTCTCTACTATAGGCCGTGTGTCCCACCATTATTCTCATCCCTGTGGACACATTTCACAATGACAGGATATTAGTTATCTTGCATGTGTCTGATGTACCCTTCCAATACCCCATCATGGTCTCCACTGTGATGCTCTGCATTTCGCATAACAAAACGTGAACATGTACAGCATGCAGTATGGGTAGGTGTGTTAGATGTGTGCATGGAATATCCCATAGCTATTACATGCCCTGTGTATTGGCAAGCATGAACATAAACCATACTCACCAGCTACAGGCTGATGCCTTGATGGTATCCTCGAGGGACCTACATAAGAATGTGAGAGAGTTATTGTCAGTGGCCACAGCTGTGTCATTCATAAAGGGTGGGTGCAGCATTACGGTACATCAACGGTAAACGTCCACAATACTACAGTTTATGCACAACTGTTTATTACTACTACACAGCAACAGACTATGTATACGACATCTCAGATATGCATGATCTACCTGTACAAATGCAGATGCATACACAACAGTGGTCTAATGATGTGCCCTGGGGCCTTATCTGCATGCTCCTCAGCTGGTGTGTTGGTGGCACCCACCTCCACAATGCTCCCTGCCAGTTGTTGGTTCTGCGGGTGGGCAGGTGCCACAAGGCTGCTGAGAAGCTCCTCCAAATGAGTCAGGGGTGGATGGACAGCATGCCCCCCCCCCCGTTGTGAGGTGGTCCCACCATATGGCAGCTCCATGCTGACGTACATGGTAAAGCAGGTAACTACAATGATGCCAGACCTGCTCATAACTTCAGTTCTCCAGGCCGACATCATTGACCCTGTGGGCTAGATCGTTCCACAGGGCGGTCCTCTCCTGCTGATCATGGGGTGTCCTGCCAAAAATTAGTGGGTAGTGATGTATTGGGTGTATCAGGATTACCACAGTTTCTGCAGCACTGAAAGCTGGTAATCTGGCATGAGAAATCTTCCCTGAAAGACATAAAGATGGAAACAGGTCTGAGCAGCTCATACAGCAGGGTTACCATAGTTCTTAATACACATCTCTGTCTCCCCCCACCATATCAGCTAGAACAAACCATTCACACAATGCAATTGGCATGTCAACAGCTTACCTACCATTGGGACATATATTGTATTGTACCACACTTTGTGCTATGTGTTTGCCCCACACTTTGTGCTATGTGTTTGTAGCCATGTTCCCTGTGAAGACAGTATCTTCGCTGGCCTGTTACAGACTATTTTTCCTGCATGCCATTGTCATTGCCACTATGGTTCCACATGTGCATGTGGCATGCATGCTATGTGATTGCTGTGCATCTGCCATTCTGTGTTATTAAGGATATCTATTCATGCTGATGGACATGTTCCCGGACTGTGTGGACTATTACAGCCCACATATGTTCCATAACAGTGACACAATAGCATAAGTAAAGGTTAGTTGCCAGCAGAACCACCTCTCCCACCTCATCTGGCCATGTTGCCAGGCCACATTGCATCTGGGACCTACCATGGGACCTTGTCATCTACTGGTCCTGCACTACCTTCAGATGGGACCACCTCAGGAGATAGTGCCCCCCACATAAGCACACACAGACAGAACCCTGTCCCTCAAAGTCAGGTCCATGGTCTGGTGCATAGGGAGCTCTACAGAGACATGGGGGATGTGCTACATCACCTGGAGCCCTGCAGTACACATACACAGGGTGGACATGCGTGCTCCTCCTGCACAGCCCACAGCCCAGGCACCTTTATGACCATGTAGATGCTGTCGGGACTGTCCATGGGTGGAGACCTTGGTCCCATTGCTTCCATATGGGGGCTCAATGGCGTACACATTCAAAACAACACTTCCCATCCACAGCGTTTACACACCACATGTCATATACCAGTCCTGTATGCTGTCTTCAGACCCAGCCTACATACCACAATTTGCCTACTAGCCTTCACCAACATACAAATCCCACCTTCACAAACAAATGCAATGTGTTCCCAGCATGGGGTTACACACCACACATCAAAGTCCATTTTGCACCTATGTACTGCTGTATATATATATATATATATATATATATATATATATATATATATATATATATATATATATATATATATATATATATATATATGTTGTGTATTGATATGTGTGATGTTCTCTCACACATATCATGGAAGGGGACATGTATTTGCATATATATGTGTATATATATATATATATATATATATATATATATATATATGTGTGTGTGTGTGTGTGTGTGTGTGTGTGTGTGTGTGTGTGTATGTGTTTGTGTTTGTATATACGTACATATATGTGTAGATATATATTGTGGGTTGTTTATATACCTATATCTTATATACCTATATCTATATGAGTGTCTGTATAGCTGTAGACATACACATCTAATTATATATCACACATATATTTATCTATATCTGGGCTGCATACAGACATCTGGTCCACACTCTGTAACTCTCTTTCCTTCACAGCTGCACTGTTCTGCCTTGCTGCAACACAGACAGGTGTCACATGTGAACACAGACTAACATTAATGTGGTATATATGGTGACAGATTGCAGGTAAGCCTATTCTACACCTATGGCATTTGTGCAGGCTACATTACACATTAACATAACTGTCCTGCAAGTGGTGTGCCCTGACACCCATGTGTCTATCATGATGGCAGTACTTCTACCACCAGCTGTTGCCCAAACTAATATACCAAACACAGATATTATGGCTTACATCTTTGTCACTCATTGCTAATCTGCACAGTTGACAGGTATGTCCCACTGCCTACAGGTACAGACAGTATTGTCCAAAGCAGTTGTTCAGCAGAACATCATTACAGGAACAACTACTGATGGCACATATAAATCATTCCACATCATATATCCTATTATTCTGTACAACATACTACCTGTTAATGTTTTTTTAACAGCTGTGACAGTTTTCTGTTGTTTGTTATTTTTTTTTTCTCTCTCTCTTTCTCTTTGTCTCTCTCTCCACTAGAGGGATTGAGCTGGTTTGAATAGATTGCAGCTTAGCTTTTGAAGGTGATGCACATGATCAGGTCATGGGCTCTGCACCAATCAGTGTGCACCAGTTGCTAACTGCATGCAGCCTGCTGTGTAGTACTTCAGATAACCACTGTCATGGCAACCCAGTACTATAAAATACTGACTCATGTCGGTGTTGTCCATTAATATTTACAGTATGGAGGACATCCTTCCTGTATGTGGGCAGCAGGCTGTGACAACATGTCATGGATATCAGTGTTAAGACACATTAAGGTATGTGACTGTACACTTTCATACGTTCCTCCATGGGGACTGTGGTGGGCTACAACTTGCAGTGTTACACACAGTTCAGTTAGTCAGTGTGACTGTGAGATGTTAAGTTGAGCAATTTTATGTGACAGATACATTGACATTACCACAACTAATACATTTCCCCCTAGGGCTTGACTACAGGGTATAATTGGAGGCTGCTGAACTACATCTGTAATTGTTGATTGTTGCTTATCTTGAAGGCAAATCCTTTGTCTACTGTTGTACTTATTGAAGGCCTTGTCCTGGACAGCATAGTATGTTATATATCCACATTGCTTGCATCTACTGTTTTATGTGGGCCTTGCATTCATCATCAATTATATATTTCAGAATCTATGTGCTGTAAGTAATGGCATACGTTATTGTGTAGTACACAAATTAAAGGTTTTCTGTGTATGCATACCTGTGTGTGGTGTCATGTCCTTTGAATTAGGAGTGGGTATATGTTTAATGTAAGTATTCTTATTTGTGGGAATGGTTGCCGCACTACACATTTTACAGGTGCCAGTTACAGGGCTTGTATATGGGATATACTTTGCACCCAGTACTTCCACACTACTTCTACATATGTTGTTGTTATCTTTCAGCTTTTCCCGGTTAGGGGTCGCCACAGCAGAACTCCGATCCACTAATGATTGGCAGTAGATTTTTATGTGCCAAGTTGCCAGCCCTGATGCACAACCTTCAACAAAGGTACACCCATTCACGCATGTCTCCACACAGAAGACGCTCTAGCTGAGAATCGAACAGGACAACATCTTACTGTGAGGTGACAACGCTACCGCAGCACCACCACCACAGTACACTACTTCTACATATGTATGGCTACTAATACCTTTTGTCTGTGTATATGTGTATATACCTATATATGTGTGTCATATATCTATCTATCTATATATATATATATATATCTATCTATCTATATATATATATATATATATATACACACACACCTGAATATATTTGTCAATGTATAGATGTGTGTGCATATCTGCACCATTGTAACGTGTACTCCTTCCACATTGTACATTCCCTACAGTAGAATGACTTTTCTGTATGATATGTTACAGATATTCCCCTGACATTCTACAGGTGAATTGACTTACTGTTAAACCATTATAGCTGTGTTGTGGAGGGTCCCAGAGTCAAGAACAGCATATGCTGAATATTGGATGGCACAGCACATCTGTTAGGGCTGTGGAAGGGAGGTAACATAGCACTAATTATCAGGTATCCCTCATTTGAGCCACCACCCCTATTAACAGTGCATATGGTCAGTTATGTTGTAGTGAGTGGTTCAGGATGTTGGTCCCATGTGTAAATGCTATACACATTTCTATGTGTAAATGCTATACACATTTCTATCTGTGTGTATATATATATATATATATATATATATATATATATATATATATATATATATATATATATATATATATATATATATATATATATATATATATATATATATATATATATATATATATATATATATATATATATATATATATATATATATATATATATATATATATATATATATATATATATATATATATATATATATATATATATATTGTCTATCTGTCTACATTTATAGATATATATTTGTCCACATGTCCATGCCTGTCTGGCTCATAATTTTGGCCTGTACCTCATTCTTTTGGCAATTGACATGGATGATCTCAGGACTGAAGTCAGTAACTAATGACCACACATTTGTGTTTTTGACTTCAACTCCTTCAAAATATGTGTTTTAATACATATAACTGTTTAACGAGCAACGTTTTAAGTGTATAAGTACAATATTTGACATATATCCCTATTTGTACCCACATTTTAGCACACTTTGTCCAGAAGTCTTGCATTAAGAGGTTGTGTGGTATGATATTACTACATTTCCTGTACTGTTGAATGATTGTGCTGGATGTTATGTTTGTGAAAACGTCAGAGTTATGTATGTTTGCCATAGCTCAGTGGTAAATCACTTTGTGTATGATGTGCAGGGTCCTGGGTTTGACCCTTGCAGAGGGTGTTTATGTTGTTACCGGGCAAAACACAGGCCATTGTATACAGAGTGATTAAGGCACTTTAAAGCTGCTGTAAGCAGGTTTTCGTGGGTTTTCCTAGTGGTAAGCACTGCTAACTTCTGGTTACAGTTCGGGCAAAACACAGGCTGTTGGATACAGAGTGATTAGGCACTTTAAAGCAGCTGTAAGTGGGTTTTTGTGGTGGTAAGCACTGCTAACTTCTGGTTACAGTTTCTTACACTCAGCTAAATTGATTAACCTGTGTAGGCAGTGCTTACCCCTATGCAAACAGGCTTATGTCCGCTAGCTGCTTCTTAAAAGTGCTTACTCCTGCTTACCCCTGCACTAATTTCTTTAAAAGAAAAGAAAAAGGGGTTGATAGGAAAGTGGTGGAAAATGGGCACAAAGAGGGAAAGACAGTAGGGAAAATAGCCAGGGATGTGCAGGAAAGGTGTAGGGAAGGTCCATAGCTTCCCATTTCTTCTACAGCAACAGCTTTGCATATACACTGACTTTGGAGGTAGATTTGGACACTCAAACCCCTGGGAGGGGGTGAGGACAACAATAATAAGTTGTGATGCCAATTAGACCAGATTACATGTGTCCAGAGGACATATGTGCAAAATGGACAGCTATGTATGGGGCGAGATTATTTTGTGGGAACAGATTGCCCTTTTTTTTCAGGTGAGAGTGGGATGTTGGGGAGGGGTAATAAGTATATTTGGGGAGGTAGGTTGGATAGGTTAACAGACAAGACAAACACAATGCATACAGGGGTGGTATATGACACGTGGTGGGTAAACACCTTGGACGGGGAGGGTTGTTTGAAAGTTGCAAGCCCATGAGCCCCCAAATGGAAATAGTAGGACTGAGGCCCCCACCCATGAGCAGTCACCACTACACCTTTACGGCCCCAAAGGTGGCTGTGCTGGGGGCTGGGTAGGAGGGGCAGGCTCACCCTCTAATTGTGACATGTGGCCCTCAAGGTGGTGTAGCTGGTCTCAAATCTCCTTGTCGAGATCCCTACGCACCACAGCCCAGACCTGACGGTGCATGACAGGTACCTCTCCACCCCCACTCCAAGGGGCTGAGCCCCATCCCCTGTGGCAGTTCTACCCAAAGGTGGTGCAGGGCCAATGGAGTAGGAGGTCCCAGGCTGGGCCCCAGATGTGCTGGTGCCCGGTGCCATGGCCAGCTGAGGTGGGACAGGTGGGTCCACTGGGACCGGCCTTCCCATACGAGCTATGGTGTTGCAGTTTTAAGAAAGGTATTGGTTAGTAATAGTCAGCAGCATTCAGGAATAGTTATAAAGGCATGTATAGGTATTCCCATTAACCCAAGACACCAGATTTACAACAGTTGCAGAGCGAGCAGAACACATGCATATATGGGACAACAGTGGCCATTACAACAGCATGCAAGTTTCATTGATGGCAACATGCCACCAATATGGGAGTATTTTAACATGGCACATGCATAGAACCAAATGTGAATATTTATAAACCAATAGGACATATGTCCCAACAAAAGTTTGGAGTGTACAAGTACCCACTGAGTTGTGTAATTAGGTTATTGTAACACATATGGTGGGGGGTGAGAGAGAGGTCAATTAACAACTAACATATCCCTGTAGTTTCACAACTTTCTTTGTCACTGCAGTGATCTGTCCCTTACATGTATTATTACACTACCCAATGTCCTTACTTTGTACAATGGTATGTTTGTAGATTAGTCTCTACATGGACTGTGTCTTACATATAGTCTATACCTCTTACTGTTATAGTTGTTGAGGAAATCATTGTTAACACTACCTGACAAGTTCTACACATACTCCCAGATTCTGTACTTGTAGACAAGTATATAAGTAAACTGTGTTGTACCTACAGTCTGCACCTCTTACCTGTTATAGCTGTGGGGAAAATCTTTGTTAACACTACCTGACAGATTCTACACATACTCCCAGATTCCATGCTTGTAGACAAGTATGTGAATGAACTGTATTGTAACTTCAGTCTACACCTCTTACCTGTTATAGCTGTGGAGAAATATTTGTTAACACTACCTGACAAATACTACACATACTCCCAGATTCCATGTTGATGTTATACACATACCTAAAAATCTGTTATTGCACACACTCTGCTCAAGGCTTGAGAGGATGCAGGTGTTAATGTGACATATTTTGGAATAGCTGTCATACACTTTGGGTGAGATGTTACAATGACAGGTTTGTTTTCATATACATTCTCTTTTTATGTTCAGGTCTGACTATCCATTATGTCAGTATAAGCTGCCTGCATTTCTTGGATCATCACACTGATTTGTCAGGGGAACAGGTTACCGGGCAGCAGATTTAGGCCATTTATGCTGGACAGATCAGAACAGTTGAGGGGTATGACTATGCAAACAGCTTACTACCTGAACATTCTGCCACAGTCTGTACAGTTGATGGTTATGATTACGCTTACAGTGTACTATCTGAACATTCTAGCAAAGTCTCTGCAGTTGTTGGGTCTAATTATGCATGCAGCTTTCTATTTGAACATTCTCAAAAACTCTGTACATTTGTGGGGTATGATTATGCATACAACTTACTACCACTCCCGGGATTAAAACCCCTGCTGTGTGTGGTAAAAAGAGTACAGTTGACATCACAGTACACTGTGCTATCAGGGAATTGGTGTGAAGCTTTGAAATGGTTTCTGTCTAAGTTCCCCTCAGTTGTTCTATATGACTGACCTCTTGGGACTTCCAACATTGTTATACTGAACTTCTACACATTTAACTGCGTTTAACAGTGTGAGTAACACTGCTTAATACAACAGTGCTATTTATAGAATGCAACACTACAACAACATATGAAAGCAGAATGTGCACTAGCACTCCAGGGGTTATACTATTATTCACAAGATACTACATCTTTATTTCCACACAACCTATATGACAGTCTTCCTGCCATATTGTCTGGTTTATTCAGTACATCCCATACACAATGCATTTTTATACTGGTACAGCACTTTCTAGAACTGTTATATTTATTTCTTATAACAGTACATGCAAGCATGCAGGATTATTACTAACCTACCTCGCGGCACAGCCTTTGCAGCCTAGCATCATGGGCTTGCTGGTGTGCAGCCCACTCATCTGCAGCTCTCGGAGAAATACAGTGATATTTAGCCATTACCTATCCATAGTACACACAAGCTAGGCAGTCATTATCTACATAGTAGAATGATTACTTACTCAGTGCAGGGGCATCAGCCATCTGCCTTGATTCCTGGATCCACTGCTCCAAGAGATCACCCCTCCATCACTTTAGGTCAGCATGCTGATGCCTCACCTTCTCACCAGTCCAAGGAATACCAGTGGCACTGGTGAGGTCACGGGCAAGACTGTCCCAGGCCTACACTTTATACTGAGAGCCCTGATACTGGCCCTGAAGTAATCTCTCCTCATGGTGTTTTACCAGGAGCCATACCATAAATTTGGACTCATGGGTGCCCCAGCGCTGCACTCTAAATCAAGTGCCTTCCCCAACTCCAGCCATTCTGCATACAGTAGGGAGCTGCAACCAGTTATGGGAATTATTCATGCCTGTGGGGTTTAAATATGCCTGATTTTGCCGCACTTTCCCGTTCTTGGCCGATTTTGAAAAGGCTAAGCTATGGGCACACCTGCTTACCTAATGCTGGCATTGCTTAAAGGGGTATACCACTGGGCAGATTGAGTTAGCCAGCCTACACATTGCTTACTGAGCTAACCTGAACTGTGCAATGCTTAGCATTGCTTAATATTTAATTAGCATTATATTTTCCTTTTGACATTGATTTATTATTTGTTGCATGTTATATCTGTGTCTGGTATCTGTGATTCATGTGTACTTACACTGTATGGGGCCCTGGGGACTTCAACATTTTATTACAATAACACCTCACATCCGTCCTTACTGCAGTACTCCAGTTCACATATTTATGTTATGTAGCAGGTTATACAATATCACACTGTACATAGATTCATTTCATATGTTCAGTTTGATTTTCCTTTGGTGAGGATTTGTTTATTGAAACCTCAATCTTATGTACTGCTATGATGGCTTAGTGGTTAACAACTGTGACCGTAGTGTACAGGATCCTGGGCTTGAGGCTTTTATTTTGTTGCTGGGCAGAACATGGGCCATTGGATACAGAGTGATTAAAGTACTTTAAAGCAGTTGTAAGCGGGTATGCACATGTTTGCGCAGCGGTAAGCACTGCTAACTTCCGGTTACAGTTTCTTATACTCAATTAGCTTCCACATTGCTTAATCTGTGTAGGCAGTGCTTACCCCCTAGCAAACATACATAAACATGCTTACTAGTGCTTACATATGCTTACTGCTGCTTAGTTGTGCTTAAACCTGTTTACTAGTGCCTTACTCATTATGACACTGATACTTCACATGTGCATTTCTTGCAGTACTCTAGTTCATAAATCTGTGTTATTTAGCGGGTTTTGTAGCAAAAATATTGGTTATAATGTGCTTTGCCATGTAAAATAGACTGTGCTGCAGTGGGACTCGTTAGGCGGATGCTCTGCCTGCTACACTATTGCTGTGCTGCTTCATTTGCATATATATTCCTTGTTATCCTCTTCAGCCTTTTAAGTCACTTTAACCATAGGTAAGTGATGGGCACACCCATGGGCCTATGGTTAGCTGTACTCAGATTTATAAAAAAAATAAATACAAGAGTTTCTTCATTTACTTTTTATGTACTGTTGCTGTTGTACACATGGGGAACTGTTGGTGGGGATATGTGGACACCTATGAGCGATCTCCCTCATTTCTTACCACCTTCTGCTGTTCTACATTGCAGGGGCCTGTTTATCTCTCAGACACGCCCCCTGAAGTCGTACACGCTCCATGTAAGCCTAGGAGCTCTGTCATTGTGCCTTCATTAATATGCATGGCATGCTGCCGTCCTGCTCCTAAATGGGCACTTCCATGCAGGACTAAGCTTGACCTGCATGGAAGATTAGTGAATCCAGGGAAATATATATATACATATATATATATATATATATATATATATATATATATATATATATATATATATATATATATATATATCATCCCATACATAGATCTCCATTTCACACATGTGTCTTCTTGACACACTTGATTTCATCCAGTTGGCTATGCAACATGACTGAGTTGTTGTCACCCCAATTTGCAGAGTTGACAGTCCAAACTCAGCTAATATTCTATACATATTGTCATTTTACACTGTTAAAGAAATAGATAGCTATTGTTCTTTCCTACCTCCCTCCTACACATTCATATATTGCTTTGCCTTTTTTTTCCAACTGCTTACCCCCACCCCCCATATCACCACTTTCCTATCTACCCCATTATAACCCCTATAATCTGCTCAAAAAATAGAAGCAGACACAACACACATAAGTACCACAAAGAAAAAAAATAGGGCGCTTCACTTTTTGGCCTCTGTTTTTACACAGAGTTTGGCATTGTGCACTAATGCCAACTGATGGTGAATGCCTCTTGTGTGGTATGGTTACCTATGTGCAATACCTCTTTAACATACTGTACTACATCAACACAGTGAATGTAGTATAAAGAATAATTTCATTGCATTATCACTACGTATTAAAAAGTATTGCATACACCTGGATTCAAACCCTATATCATCTGGACTCAAAAAGAAATGTGTTAATGCATTTACATCTGTTGCTACAGAGTCAGCTAAGCAGCAGGTGTGTTTCATACTCTCAATACTGAGAACTCTCAGAATTTTCGCAATGAGGCCCACATTTGCACACTGCTTAACTAAAAGTGAACAGGGAAAGTGTTAGAAATGTGTATCTCACCTGTGCAAACACTTTGCCAACCATCTTGCAAACTACTGCTTGGTGGTGTGCTATACAAAGTGAACAATAGCATGGATTACTTTTGTTTACTGTCCATTTAGTTTTCATGCCATAACTACATGTGAAAACACAAACAAAATGAGGGCACTATCTAAGAAAAAGATACATATTTCCAATGCAGAAATCTGTTATCCCCTCACAGTCTGCAACCTTGATCTCTCAGTATTTCTTCACAAATATATCATCTACAATACATAAATAAATAACAGTATCCCTGGCTGTGTTCTACATGAACTACAGAGTGAACTGGCACTTCACCTGTGTGCCCTGTTCAATCACAGCCTCACCTCAGGCTTTTTCCCTACCGAATGGCACACTGCTACATTCATCCTTGTCCACAAAGCAGTAGCCACTACAGACCCTGGGAACTATCACCCCATTAGCCTGATGAGTCTGATATGCAAAGTTATGGAACACATCATCATAGACCTAATAAACAAGGATATAGGGAGTCTCCAAACTCTGGATCCTACACAGTCTGGTTTAGTGAAAGGTAGATCATGTCTGCTCAACTTGGTTGACTTCTTTGAGTCAGTCTCCAGAGCTATGGATGAAGGCAAGGTGGTTCATACAGCCTACCTTGATCTGGCTAAGGCCTTTGATACCATTCCCCACTCAGGCATCATAGAAAAACTTACTAAGCTAGGCATCAACCCCTATATCACTAGGTGCATTGCCAACTGGCTCACAGATAGAACCCACAGTGTGAAAGTAGCTGACTCCAAGTCAGACTGCCAAACAGTCATGAGTGGAGTCCCACAGGGTTCGGTCCTGTGTCCTGTCCTGTTTGGTATCTACTTCTCTGAAGTTCAGGCCAACACGAAGGGACTCTAGCTGACAAAGTTCACAGATGATTGCAAGTTGGGAGCTATTATTAACTGCCCAAGTGATGTTGATGTCCTACAGAAAGGCCTCAATGAGACCAACAACTCGTGTCAGAACCATGGCCTTAAGCTCAAAGCCATAAAATGTGTCTTCATCCCCTTTGGGAAAAACTCAGTTTCCTTGAATTACCACACTGATGGTAGTCCACTGAACACAGAAGGTGTTATACGATATCTGGGAACACAGGTTGACAGCAACCTCTCTTTTGACCACCACGTTACCACTGTGGTCAGAAAGTCCTTCTATGTGGCAGATCTCATTACTAAGGGGTATGCATCCAGGAAGAAAGAGGTCATTGTCTCCCTCTACTCTTCCCTCATTAGGCCAATCATCAAGTACAGTGCCCCATTTGGCATTTACCTCACTAGACACCTGCAAAAACTGGAGAAACAGCAAACGTACCTCACAAAGAGGATCCTTGGCCTTAAACACTAGTCCTATATGGACACTCAAAAAACTCCATCTGTTCTCTGTCTTATATCACCTACTTAGAGATGATCTCTGCTTGACTTACAAAGCCATGACTGATCCAGCTCTGTTAGAAATGCTACATCTAAAGAACTCCCAATCCCTCCACACCACACACTCCAGAGACCTCAACCTTATTACCACAATGGACAGAACATGCTGGAGGGACAGGTTCATAACCCAGAGACTGCCCATGCTATGGAATAGACTTTCCATGCATGTCAAGCAGAGCACCTCACTGGCCCTCTTCAAGAGAAATCTTGATGAGTGGATGGCAAAAAGAAAAATCATGCTGGGGATCACTCCAGTGGCTCTACTTGACAGAGGCACTAGGAACTCAGGTTGGGTGGCACGATGCCAGGGTAATCCTATGGGTTAGGCTTGTAAAGGCTCCAGGGCCATTAGCCTAGTACACACATATGAACCTATGGACCTTTAAATGTTGTCTTGTATACCATGCACATCTTTAGAATGACAATACACATTCAGATTTTCCAGTATTTGTAGTAATGTGGACACCTGTTTGCATGTAGTTTGTAAAGGTGTTTCTTAAAAAATACCTGCACATTGGAAACACAACCACCAAATACTAAACATTGCACATTCATCAGTCTGGTAATATGAAGAAATTTAATATCCTTTAAAAGTTGTTCTGCATCCTTGTAAAAGTCCAATTTGTGCCTTGGCACTTGCGTAAAATACAAAGTGTTCAAGTCTGTTTACTTAGATAGGTAGGGGTTCTGTTCTCACTGCAGTCAACTCGGACATGTGAGTGTGTGTGTGTGTGTGTGTGTGTGTGTGTGTGTGTGTGTGTGTGTGTGTAGTCAGAAGAGCACAAATGTGTATCCTGAAGTTACCACTCCAATCCCATGGATTGCCAGTATTTTGCCCCCTGCACATGCCTACACATTAATGTTTTGCTGGCCTCCCAACATCTTCTCTCCAATATCCACTGCTGATGTCATTCACTGTAAATTGTCCTGCAGCCTGGCAAAAGTCTGACATATGCCATGATGATTGTGTAAAATACAGAGTTCTTTAGTTAGTGTACCTTATATAGGTAGGGTTTCTGGGTCTATATTATATATATTTGAAGTTTCAAAACTTCAAACCTCATATGTTTGACAACATATGAGTGGAGTTTGAAACTTCGAAAATATAATACAAAATTAAAAAAAAAAACTTACCTGAATGCTCTGAGCAGGGGGGCAAGCCCTCCCCCTGCCCCCCGACACCCCCCTGCTTAAATATACTAACTCTGAGATTGCACTGCAGTGCAGAAAAGGGACATTTTTCCCTTCTGTGCCATACAGAGCCATTGTTTTTAACTTTTGAAATTTTCAAAGTTCAATCATATGGTGTCGACCATATGACATTCAAACTTTGAAAAGTTTGAATATTAATATGGACCTGGGTTTCTAATCTCACTGCAGTCAACAGGTATGTGTGCACAGTTGTTGACATTAGACACAGCATTTTACACCAGCATGTTGGACACTGCTTTTACCATCTTTTCCTCAACAGACACTGCTGATATCATAATGTATAAAGTGTTGTCTGACACTCTCCATATCAGACTTGTGCTGTGACACTTGCATTAAATACAGAGTTCTGTAGGTGCACTTAGACAGAGGTTCTGTTCTCACTGCAATCAACTGGGGTGTGTGCGTGTGTGTGTGCGCGCATGTGTGTGTGTGTGTGTGTGTGTGTGTGTGTGTGTGTGTGTGTGTGTGTGTGAGCGCACGTGCACACTTGTGTACTTGCTTGACATTAGTGACAGCATATTACACCAGCATGTGGGACACTGCTATTACCATTTTCTTCTTACCAGACTCTGCTGATGTCATCAGCTATAGTTGATTTGCAGAAGTGCAGTATTCCCTTCAGGGCAGGGTCAAAGACTGGCCTGTAGGCTATGCACAAGTCACCTCATCCTATACAATACAGATTACAGTGACAAGGCTTTCAGTCTATCCACATATATTATGGCAGTTTGTAGGCCCTGTATTTTCTTGGTGAGAAACCCCTGTGGTATCTTCAGCTGCTGCAGGTGTCTGGTAAGGTAGATGTAACTGGAAGCATTGTATTCTATTAGTGTTTTGAGGTTTGAGGACAGTGCTGTTATAACATCCTCAGATCTGGATACAATGGCCTGACTTATGATGTGCATGGCATAGCCTTTCCACACCACTGTGGAAATTTGGTGGTCAAAGTTCAGATTGCTATCTACCTGTGTTCTCAGATCTTGCACCAATGGGTTTGAGCATAGCAGGAGAGTTGTCAATGTTGTAATTAGCAGGGAATTCTACTTTGCAGAAGGCAAAAATAATGACACAGTTTTGCATTTACATGTAGACTGTATGGCTTTGGCACCAAACATTTATCTGTGTTAGCGCCTCCTGTAATATGTTAACAATCATTGGTGGACTCAATGATTGTACCCAAAATGCAATAATTAGCAAATTTAGCAAGCCAAAGGCTAAATACTTTAGCTTGGATTGTCGATAAATAGATTCCATACAGTAATGGGCCCAGCACAGATCTTTGGGGTAATGGTAGAGGTTGATTCACCAACTTTCACAGTATCTGTTCTGTTAGTGATCCACTTGGTTAACCATCTAGTGACATAAGGGTTATTCCCCAGCTGGTAGTGCTTCTCAATGATACCTGAGTAGAGGATTGTGTCTAAACCCTAAGCCATATTAAGATAGACAGTATGCACTGTCTTACCTTCCATCCAGGCCCATCACACAGAATCAATGGGCTGTGACAACACCACAGATTACCTATAGCATGACTCAGAACATACACCTACCTGGCACAGTTGGATACCCTTCAACACATCCTCCAGATGAAATATGTTCCCATAGAAGGGTCTACATCAACAAGCATCCATCTGAGTGTGGGGGGCACCTTATGCATGCATGTATAGACAGGTCCTGACTCTCCTCATCTGTGAGGTAGACCAACATGCAATCATGGACATTTTCTAAATGACACTAGTAATATTCTGGCTATGTGCAACATACATGTGTGAGTTTTTAATGTTACATCCATGTCTTTTACCTCAGTTAGATGTCTTTAAAGAGGTCATTGAGGACATGCATGATGACAACACTATCATCCTTTAGAACTTGAGTAGGCCAAAGCATTTGACACAAATTCACACTAAGCTATTCACTCAGCCCTCTCAGATGTGGTCATAAACACCTATATCACCATGTGGGTAGACCACTGGATCACATACATGGCATCTAAATATGTTGGAATGTGTGAAGCGACCTATATCTTGAGTCCAGTGATCAGATGCATACATCAAGGCTATCTGCTAGGCACATGTGTGTCCATTATTTAAGTCACCCACATGAATGACATACACATCCTGTGTCCAAACAGCTGTCTGAAGGACTACAGATTGTGGGCAGTCATTGACTTCAGCTGTGATATTAGCATAATACAGACAGTATCAACACATGCCAAAGATTGCTGCCTCAACCATAACAACACATGAGATGAAGCAATAAACATGGAGTCAAATGAACAACCCAATGGTAATGTAGATATCACACCCTATAAGCAGACCAAGCTTATAATAAGTGACCTGTGTCCTGGGGTGGAAGGTATGTGGGTCATCTATCAGCATGTGGCCACAGTGGTGACTATTCCCTGGTAAGTAAGACAACTACTGAGTATGTGTAGGCCATCCACATCAAAGGTCATAATACCTCCATAATTCACAGCCTTTATCACAGCATTAAATGAGTGCAATGTACCCTACTTCATGTAACTCCCAACACATCTTCCAGTGATGTGTAACTGAAGTGTACTACCTTTGTCATAGTTAGCTGTCACACATCTTATTTGCCATACCTAGGTATTTTTTTTGTTGCATAAGCATAACTGTCTTATGGTGCAGAAACCCCATCAAGGTGTTATGCCAGATGCATGTGTGATACCTGTTACAGTGATACATACAGTATGTACATAGTTGTTTGACAGCATTGATGGCATGGGTTACATTCATGATAGTTTGGATTGTACTATAAATATATATATATATATATATATATATATATATATATATATATATACACATATATATATATATATATATATATATATATATATATATATATATATATATATATATATATGCCATACACACCTGCTAACTAGCCTGTAATGATTATAATGTCACATACAGGGAAAGCAGTGACCCTCCTAATACCTCTATCAGGTGTTATAGTGTCAGGACAATGTGCTTGATTACCCTCATAAATTGCTGACATGTCATAATAGTTACACAAGTGTGTTCATGCAGAACCATCTATGACCACTCAGAATTGGATTACTGGTAGTATTATGTTAATGTTGTCCCTGATTCCACATACTTTTGTTCACTGTTGTCTGTGACCATGTAGCTGTGTCCTATTTGTTGGAGACCACTGCTGACATTATAGTCATATTCAGGAAAATCAGTTTGCACAATTTCACAATATGCACCCAACCCCAGTTGTATATAACATCTGTGATAGATGTCCTCTCCATTGTTCATGTCAAGATGCTTATATCACAAAGACAATCTTCTCCACTGTTATGTCACCTTGTGTGACAGTCACATAATATACATTTTCACTGTACAGTCCATAATGTATCATCTCGATATCTTAGTGTTCCTGCTACAAGTGTCTTCCATTTATGTGCCCTCATTTGCTGTACACTAAGATGTTTCACCTGTCCTCTGTCCCTATGTTCATTCATACAATGCATCTGTGTGTTCTTATTAAATACAACACACTTCCCCTGACTGTGTATTTTAAATGGCAGTCCATGTGCTGTTACAGATCATTTACATGACATTTGTACAGAATGCCTGTAATGGGATTCCACAATACTCTGCACTGTATAAACTCTCCTGTAATATGCTTGGACCATATACGTTGCTATATTATTAACCCTGGTAATCACTGTGGAATCCTGCTGAATTCTGTTAGCCTAGTTTGTTCATAGGTAAACACGTCTGCTATCCATGTTGCTTTACATGGTTTTGTGGCCGACAAGACTGTTGCCAGCCATGAAACTGCTCTTGTTTATGTTTAAATGCGGTGAGTATCATAAATATGTAATTTGAGCTTCTGCTTGCCATGCAAATGCATCCAGTTTGTGTATGCTTCATGTGAAACCTACATGGAGTTTATTGAATCCTGGTTTAATTCCTTCACTTTGCAGGTAATCCATGATTTCAGTTTTTATTTCTTTAACTTCTCTATTACTAATCCTATTTTCTTCTTCCCTTTTTTGTTTTCTTATTTGTTGTGTTGTAAAATGTTCCATATCAGTATGCCTTTGTCTGTATTTCTCTTCAAATATCATTGGTGCTGCTTTTTTTGTATTGATTAGTTTTGCTTTCTCCTTTGCATGAGTATTGCACCATATTAAATCTCTCTTTCTTTCCCATATCCATATTTCTTCTTCAGATGTCTCCCCATCCACCTGTTTCTCCTTAGTTTAAGAACTCATTGTTCCATCATGCTGTGACATAACCTGCAGGAAACTTTCTACACTGAATCCTTGACTTTGCAGGTATTCCATAACTTCAGCTTCTATTTGTTTAACTTTTACTTTACTAATCTCCTGTTCTACATTCCCATCTTGTGATTATGTTTTTGTGTTGGGAAATTTTCCATATCTGTGTGCCACTGCCTGTACTTCACTTCAAATACCTCTGGGGCTGCTTTTTTTTTTTGTATGATTAGCTTAGGTTCATACATTCATAGGTGTTTACTACACTAACAATCACAAGGGCCTTTTTAAGCCTGGCCTTGCATCCCAAATCTTTGACAAGTCTGGCTTTCTACTTTGCATAAATATTGCACCATATAAGATCCATCTTTCTTTCTTTCCCATGTCCATGTTTCTTTTTTATACCTATTAATAATCTCTAAGTTTTGCTCTTTATAAATGTTCACACTTTCTCAGTCACTTCTTTTTCCAAACGGCCCAATGTTTCTTTGTATATATAATGTTTTTCATGAATCTATTGCATTAATGAACACGACTTTGCATTTGAAGCTTTTGCTGTTTTTTATTCAGTATTGTTCTTCCCTCTAATCTCTCTCTCTTAATCTTTTTTTAATATCTTCTATCCAGAACTTCTGGGATATTTGCACAATAGTAATAATATATAATTTATTTTTTATCCTCAATAATTTGCTCTCTCATCTTTATGTCCCTTTTTAGGCCTTTCAGTTTTTTGTGGACTACTACTTCCTTCTACAACGGGGGGTGGGGGGTAACCTCCTCCTGAGCCTGGCTCATCCCCATTGTAAGAATGTTTCCATGTTTTGAGGATTCTACGCTGCCATTTTTTTCCCATCCTGGCAGCAGGATTAGCCACTTTTTTAATCCTGGGACTTTGCATCCAGCTATCTTTTTTTTTATTTTTTAACCTACTTTTGTCCATGCTATATAAAATACAATCTCTATATCATTCTCATCTTAGTGAGAGTTTGTTAAAGGATGGTCTACTTCATAAATGTACTCACCAAGATGTGAGGGTGAATTGAATTCTAACAATTCTACTCTACTTTGCTTGCTGATTTTTATCATCTCTATATCCAGACCCCAGGAATACTGCAGTATGGTATGACATTTTGGTCACCATATTTCTCTCAACAATGCAATACTTCACTAGTAGGCCATATGAGAATTGGAATGTTTCAAAATCTTATTCTCTGAAATATTGTGTAGCATGCCATGAATCAATAGCACACATAACCATTATTCATAAACACTCACTTATCCAGTATTATTTGCCATAATCTCTTGGTATTGCAGAATTAGCTAGCTACACTTATGTAGAGGGATGAAGTCTTGAAAATTACCCAGATGTGGGTTTATTTATGCATCCTAGGTACCCATAAGAGCTGGCAGGTGGAAATAATTATAACACTATGTTTGTTCACCTCTGTTTAAAGGAATATATACTGATAACGTGAATATGCTAGAGTTAAGGAGGTCCTTGTTGCCCTGGTTTTGATCAAAACTGGAACCAAGAATGGCAGCTTTAATAAGGGAATGGTTAGATCACTGTCACTTTGGTAGGAGTCAGGGACAAACATAATCCATGCCTAACTGCTCACAGTCATTTTCTGAATGATTTCAGCACATGGGGTAGTGCCTCCTAGTATTGTTCCAAGCCATCCTTTGTGTCATTGATGACTCCCAGCACATTCTCCAACTGCACTCAGTTGAAGAACCCAGCACAGTGGATTTAATCATATGAGTGATGCTGATCAACTCTAGTATCAGACAGAGGAGTGGTTAAGGGAGAAACAAAACCACAAAAGTCAGCCTAACCAATATAAACAACATGGATTTGCAATAGAAAAAAAAGAAAGGAGTCCTACAGTCTTGCATAGGAATGATGCATGACTTACCACCAGAGTGAGAGATGAGCAGAATTTCAGAAACCCGGACCTTGTAGGTATGTCTAGAATACCACAGGTAGTTACTGCATGGTACAGTAGCTACCTGTGCTACTGTAACTGCCACAGGTAGTGACAGTGCCATGCAGTATAGTTAAGCCTTGGTAAACATGCAGCTGCTATCTGATAATACGCAGTAGTTTGAGCAGTAGTAGCAAGTGTACAGTATTGATCAGTGTATTATGTAAAGCAATGTGCAGCATCAGGTCATTAGTGGTTCAAACATGCAGGTAATGAGATGGACTGAGGAGCTATGACAATAGACTCACATACTATTCCTGAACAGTGCCAGCAGTTGTATCACCCCATATCACACATTAGTTTGATAAGCTTTGTCATGTTGCTAAAATTCAGTTACATGAGTAGGGAGCTGAGGAAATAGCATTCACAGTTGTCATTAACATACCAACTACCCATGAGTACTTGGCGCATATTTGTAAAAAAGTTTATTACAGAGCAGTTTACATGAGCTGCATAATAGACTCACAGCAGTGACATACACAGGTAATATATGTTCTAGGTGGCCCTATCTCCCCCTCCTCCCACTTCCACTATCACAACTAGTTTTAGGAGAGATGGTTCTACAGCTAATGTAGATGATATTTTGTTAGAGCTTTGTGCTAAAGAAACATTGCACCGCCCTGTTATTTAAAAAAAAGCTTAAAATTCTTATCTTCATAAGTCCATAGCTTCATAGGAGATTACTAGGTTAGCAGCCATAGAGCACTTACAATCCTAGCTGTGTTAATCCCAAGTATTCACATTTGTTCTTTTTGGATAGTTTGCATAATAAATTTATGAACAGAGTGGGTCTGTGAATAACACCAGCTACCTCTGTCCATGATGGACATGGGTGCCACCCCATGGGCCAATTCGCAGTCAGCCATCCAATTATGAAGGTTGAATAGGGTCAGTGAGGAACTCTTTTTTACATGAATAGGAAGTCTATACCAGAGATGTGGCAGTCTCTGGGAGACATATCTGTAACTTCAGCAAGTTCTGTTAATGTCACAAGCTAAGTTGAGATCCATAGAGTAGGTAACTATTGTGCCATTTGACTTATGGATATGCAGCATTTCCATTAGGGCAGGGTTGGAGATTGCCCTATAGGCCAGGCACAAATCACCTTTCAGTTTCCTATAAGATACAGAGTAAAGTGACAAGGCTTTCAGCCTGTCCATGTAGGTCATGGTTTGGAGTCCCTGTATTTTCTTGGTGAGAAGCCCCTGTGGTCTCTCCAGCTGCTGCAGGTGTCTGGTGAGGTACATGCAAAAGGCTGCATTATACTCTATTAGTGGTCTGATGAGGGTCGAGTACAGTGGAGTTATAACATCCTTTGACCTGGATGATATGCCCTTGCTTATGAGATGTGCTATATAGAAGGCTTTTCTTACCACTGTGGAAACTTGGCAGTCAAAGTTCATATTGAGATCAACCTATGTTGCCAAGTCTTGTACCACTAGGTTGGAACTCGGGGAGTGCTGTTAGTATTGTAATTTGTACTGAATTCCATTTTGCCAAACGGAATAATAATGTTTTTTTTTTTTTTTTTAATTTAGGTCTAGACCATGGCTTTGGTACCAATCATCTGTTTGTCTTAACCCTTTTTGTAATATGTTGACATCACTGGGGTCTCAATGATTGCTCCCTGTTTGCAGTCATCAGCAAACTTGGTGAGCCAAAGGTCATCTATTTTGGTCTGGACCTCTGAGAAAGAGATGCCAAACTGTAAGGGGCCAGCACAGACCCTTGTGGTACTCCACTGGTGATGGATCTACTGGTGGAGGTGGAGTCACCAATTTTGACAGAGTGTGTTCTGTCAGTGATCTAAATGGTTACCCATTAAGTAATGTAGGGGTTAATCTCTATCTGGGTGAGGTTCTCACTGATTCCAGAGTGGAGCATTGTGTTGAAAGCCTTGGCTAGGTTGAGTTAGGCTGTGTGTACTGTCTTACCTTTGTCCATGGCTTTAGTGCCATTCTCAAAGAAGTCCACCAGGTTTGATATGCATGATCTAAAATAACGAAGGCAATTGCATTGGGTCCAGCATTTGTTGGTCACCTATGTCTTTGTTGATAAGATCCATGATAATTTTTTCCATGGCCTTGCAGATGATGCTGGCAGACTTATAGATCTATAGTTCTCAAGGTTAGTTGGTGGCACCCCTTTTTGCAGGGGGATTACTGTTGCTCTTCTTCATTCTGCAGGAACATAGCCTGTTCTCAAGCTATAATTAAAGAGAATACCAAGTGGGTCCATTAGGTCTTGTTTTAGATTGTTTAGTAAACAATCCGGGGGACGACTGTGTGGGTCAGCGATTAGGGTTGCTGCCTCACAGCAAGAGGCTCTCCAGTTCGATGCTGGAGTGCCTTCTGTGCGGAGTCTACATGTCCTCCCTGTGGTCATGTGGGTTTCCTCCAAGTGCTCCAGTTTCCTCCCACATCCCAAAGACATGCTGTAGGTGGATTGGACACTCTAAATTGACCCTAGTCATGAGTGTGTGCGATGTGTGTGCCTTCTGTGGAAGGTTGGGCGCCGGGCTGGCAACTCGACACTATAAAAACTCCACTGCCAATCATGAATGGACAGGTGATCCACTGTGGCAACCCCTAATCAAGAAAAAGATAAAGAAGAAGTAAACAACTTGGGATATTATCTGGTCTCACTGAGGCTGTTTTTGTGGCATTGACGAGTGCAGAGATGACCTGTTTGCTGTAGATTCTAGGCAGAGGGCTGGTGTCAAGTATGCTTTGGGATATGGTAGGTGGGAATAGGGACTGAAGTTTGCACTGAATCTATCAGTTAGCATGTTGGTGATATCTTCCAGTGTAGTATGAGTGATACCATCTGCAACCATTTCAGAGCATAACTGGGCATTGCCTTTTAGACTTCAGATTTAGTTAAAAAATGCCTTATGATTATCCTTGGCTAGGGATGCAATTTTAGTTTCATAATTTGCTTTAGAAGACTTTACAAGATTTCTGAATTTCTTATTTAGGCTTAGGAGGGAAATCTTCCTGTCCAGAGTGATATCCCTCTTGCTTTTGGACAACAGGTTCTTCCTTTTGTTATATAATCTGTTTATACTTGAAGTCCAACATGATGATTTGTTTTTACAGGAAGACCAGGCTTTATTCTGGTGAAGTACAGCAGAGTTTATGCAGTTGCTTAAGTGTTTGTACAAGGCATTTGCATAGACTTTTGCACAGTGAACATTGTTGTCATGCTTGTGGGTAGTATGAAGCTTTTTATATCATTGCTTAGTAGGCTGTATTTAGCTTTGGCAAAGTTTTTTATAATTTTTGTTCTTAGGTTCATAGGTTCATACTAGGCTATCTGCTCTAGGGCATTTACAAGCCTAGCCAGAGTGTGTTTGGCCTTCGCCACCCCTTTTTAAGGTTAGTTTACTGTGCCTCTGTCTAGCAGTGACACAGAAGTGACCCCCCCGGGGTAAACCTATGATCTCCCATCCACTCGTCAAGATTCCTCTTGAAGAGAGTCAGTGAAGGGCTCTGTCTAACATGGACTGGGATTCTATTCCAGAGTGAAGGGAGCCTCTGGGTTATAAATCTGTCCCTCCAGCATGTCCTATTTATTTCTGTGCTGAAGTTCAATTCTCTCGATCACGTAGCTCTAACGGATTTGGATTTTCTGAGATGGAGCATGTCCATTAATTCCGGGTTGGACATGGCTTTGTACGTCAGGCATAGATCGCCTCTGAGTAGGTGGTATGCAAATGAGTAGAGCTGGAGTTTCTTTAGCCGAGCAGCATATGGCATCTGTTTGAGTCCCTTGATCCTCTTTGTGAGGTACTTTTGGGGTCTTTCTAGTTGCTGCAGGTGTTGGGTAAGGTACATCCCAAATGGGGCATTGTACTCAATTTTGGGCCTGATGAGGGAAGCGTAAAGGGGCACAATGACCTCCCTTGATCTAGATGTGAATCCTTTCATGATAAGGTGGGCTATATAGAAGGTCTTTCTAACCACTTTGGCAATGTGATTGTCAAAGTAGAGGCTACTATCAACTTGGGTGCCTAGGTCCCTAATTACTTCTTGCGTACTTAATGGATTACCACCTATGTGGGAATTAGTGGGCACTTTGTTTTTCCCAAAGGGTATGACTATACACTTTTTGGTGTTTAGTTTAAGGCCATGGCTCTGGCACCAGTTATCCATTTCTATGAGGCCCTTTTGGGGGATGCTTGTGTCAGCTGGAGAGTCAATTATGGTGCCCAGTTTGCAGTCATCTGTGAACTTGGTCAGCCACAGTCCTCCCGCATTAGCCTGTACCTCAGAAAAATATATACCAAATAAGAGAGGTCCCAGGACTGAGCCTTGTGGGATGCCACTTGTGACTGGTTTAGAGTCTGACATGGCTCCAGCAATTCTGACCATGTGGGTTCTGTCCTTGAGCCAGTTTGCAACCCATCTTATGACATAGGGGTTTATATTTAAGCTGGAGAGTTTGTCTATGATGCCCGAGTGGGATATTGTGTCGAAGGCATTTGCGAGGTCCAGGTAGGCTGTGTGAACTACCTTACCCTCATCAATGGCCTTGGTGACTGTTTCAAAGAAGTCGACCAGGTTCAAGAGGCAGGATCTGCCCTTAACAAAGCCGAATTCGGTAGGATCCAGTGTCTGCAGGTCCCCAATGTCTTTGTTTATGAGTTCCATAATGATCCTCTCCATAACTTTGCAGACCAGGCTAGTCAGGCTTATGGGGCGGTAGTTTCCAGGGTCCGTAGAAGCACCTCCTTTGTGGAGTGGGACCACTGTTGCTGTACACCATTCTTTGGGTACATATCCTCTAGTAAGGCTGAGAGTGAACAGCAGTCTTAGGTGTGGGTTCAGCTCTTCTTGGAGTTCATGTAGCATGCAGCCCAGAACACCGTCTGGTCCCATTGATGCTGTGTTTTTTGTTTTGGAGAGGGCGGCTCTCACCTGGCCATCTGAGAAGTCAGGGAGGCAACACTCTGCTGGGATAGATATTTGTCCCTTTGGGGGGGGGGGAGTTTGCACTGAACCTGTCTGCCAGGATGTTGGCAATGTCTCTGGGTTCAGTGTATTTTTTGTCATTATGGACTAACTGAGCATATCTGGGAGTTGCCACCCAGGTTTCTAACATAACTAAAGAAAGCCTTATGATTATCTTTAGTGTCTTGTGCAATTTTTCTCTAAAAGCTGGCCTTGGATGATTTTATGAGTGATCGTAGTTTTTTGCTAGTACTTATCAGAGATGCCTTCCCTTTTAGGGATTTTGCTTTATCATGTAGTAGCTTCCTCCTTCTGTTGTATAGCTTATTTATGGCTGGGGTCCACCAGACAGGATGCCTGCTTTTGGGGGAATGGGTCTTGGTTTTATTTGGGATTGCATGATCTATGCATTCCTGAAGGTGTCCATAGAATGCGTTTATAAAGGATTCAGCAGATTGGGCTGTAGTTTCCACTGGCCCGGGGGCCTTGAAGGATTCCACTTTGGTTTTAAGAAGTGTGAAGTCAGCTTTTGAAAAGTCCTTCACTGTGATCTTCTGTGCTGGGGTGGGGGCGGGATGTGGATTTCCAGTGAGATTAATTTATGGTCAATCTTACCAATGAGGGGTATACTTCTGGACTTCTGGTATGGAACATTGTGTCCCCATGTTTGCGATGATCAGGTCTAGTATGTTTTCCCCTGTTGTGGGAGTGGTGACTAGTTGTTTCATAGCATTTGAGTTTATGAATTCTAGGAACCTTTGGGCTAGGGTGTTGGGGCTTGAATAATGCTCCCAGTCTATGTTTGGGTAGTTGAAGTCCCCCAATATGATGGTGTTTGGAGAGACCTTCATATTCTTCAGTGTCATCAGGAAGGCAGAGTGGAGTTCCTGAGTTTGAGAGGGTGGTCTGTAGCATGCTACAAACTGGAAGGCAGTTTTGCCCACTGTTAGTTGCACATGGATGGTCTCTGATGCTTCTTGCAATGCCACTAACCTGGAGGTGTGGGTATCATTGATGAAAATGGATACTCCCCCTCCTTTTGTGGTTCGGTCCACGTTTTGGGGCCGAAAAACATGATATGAGGTATAACCTGGTAGTGCTGAGGTGCTCTCAGGAGCCTTGAACCAGGTTTCTGTCACTGTACAGACATCGATGTTCTCCATACTGAGGAGGGCTTCGAGAGCATGCATCTTGAGGTTTAGACTTCTGGCATTGAGCAGCATTACCCTTAGTTTCTTTCTACTTGTGTTGTCTAAGGATGTGGGTTTGTCTTTTGAGCCTTGCCTAAAAAAGGCACTATGGGGGTGGCAAGAGCCTTTGCCAATATCCGAAAGCCCAGGGGTGACAGGTGCAAGCCGTCCCTTGTGAAGCAGCGTGGCTTGTCGAGCATGTCATCCCAGGCAGACAGACACTGGATCCCCTTTGAATGACACCAATACTTAAGCCAGTTGTTGAAATTGATCATTTTGTCTTTATACTGTGGCATCATTCTTGGTGAGGGTAAGATGCTGCTCAAGGTCAGTGTCATACTGGCCTGGGCTACATAATTAGAGAGCTCCTCTATGTCTCTTTTCATGTAGTCAAGGGAGGTACGTCTCAGGTCATTCACACCAGCATGGACAATGACTGAGTCATATTTGTACCTGCTTTGGAGTGACCTAAGTGCTTGTGTTATGTGGCGGATTCTAGCACCCGACAGGCAGCCCACTGTGACCCTCTCCTTGTTCAGCCTGTTGAGCAGGACATCAGTGTGTCTGACTATAGAGTCACCTATTACAAGTGTATCAGGTATGTTGTTAAGCCTTAAGGGCTGTGACTGTTCGGCACACTGACTTTGTGAACTATGTGTTCCATGTGTTTTGTTTTGGGGTAGTGGTTGCTTGGATGTCTGCTTTGGAGGTCTCTGATGCTTTGGCAGATTTTTATTTAGAGCCTCCGAGTATGTTTTTGTGTGTTTATGTGTTCGGTTTGCAGTTGTGGCAGGTCTATGTGAGACTGGATATGTGGTGTGTGTGGTTACCTTCTCCTCCTGCCTGGTTATGCCAGTACTGAGTCGAGAGAGCTCAGCCTCCAGTTTGGCTATATGGTTGCATCTCTCACATATATTTGTACTTGTTGGGAGGAGGAGAGGATTGTCTGTGTACATGAGGCAGTTGTTACATTGCCTCAAGATTCCCGGATTCACCAGCTGGACTGGAGAGGAAGCCAGCAACTGACCTTTCAACATGCTAGAACAGTATAGGGAACTCCTTGTGTGGGCATCATTTCCAGTAGTTACTTCAAATGAGACTAATATGTGGTCTAACCTAACCAGAGAGGGCTTCACACACAGGGAAGTGCCATGACCCTCCATGTTGGTGAGTACTATGTCCAGAACATTAGACCCCCTAGTGAGGGTGCAAACTATCTGTTTGAGACCATTTGCATTAACAAAGTCCAGGAACCTCTGGGCTAGTGTATTTGCTCATGTATGTCCCCAGTTTATGGAAGGAAAGTTGAAATCTCCCATGACTGACTAAGGTGTTAGGCTGTTTGGCGAGGGATTCCTGTAAACTGAATAGGAAGTCAGCTTGTCCTGGTTCATGGTGGGGGATCTATAGCTAGCAATGATGTGGTATGGTACTTTTCCAATAATTTATTGGATATGGAGTAATTTAAGAGAGACAAGCTGTTAGATCAGTCACAAAATGCATTTGGTTTTATTGAAGATGGATCCACCTCCACCTTTGGTTCCTTCATGCTCATTTTGAGATCTGAACATGTGGAAGGCATTGTAGCCTTGCACAGATGAGGTGCCCATAGTGGCCTTGAACCTTATCTCAGTAATTGCACAGATATCAGCATCCTCTAAGGTGAGGAGTGCTTCCAAGGAGTGCAGTTTTGTGTTTAAGCTGCTAGCATTAAGCAGCACAACCCTGAGTTTGTCTCAATTTGATTTTGTTACATTAGAAAATTTGTTGTTTTGACATTGCCTAAAAAAGGCACTATGGTGGAAGCAAGGGCCTTTGCCAAAATTTGAAAGCCTAGGGGACAGGTGCAGACCATCTCTAGAAAAACAGTAAGCTCTGTCTATCATATCCTTGCAGGCTGACAGATACTGGATCCCCCTGGACTGACACCAGAAGCTGAGCCAGTTGCTGAAGTCAATCATTTTTTGTTTATCTTGTGGCACCATGGGTGTGGGTAGGATACTGCTTAGTGCTAGGGACATATCTGTCTGGAAAACATAATCAGAAAGTTCCATCATGTCTCTATTCATATGGTCCAGAGAGGTATGTCTGAAGTCATTGACTCCAACATGCACTATGATAGAGCCATAACAGTTGAGTGACTTAAGTTCATGAGTGATTTGTTGATCCTAGCACCTAACAGGCAGCTGACTTTGACTTTCTCCTTGTCCAGTCTGGTGAGGGGGACACCTGTGTGTCTCACTATGCAGTTACCTATGGTCAAGTCATAGGGATTTATTTGTTGAAACATACACACACACACACACACACACACACACACACACACACACACACACACACACACACACACACACACATACACACACACGTGTGTGTATTTATATGTGTAGTGGGTTCTTTTTGTGAGTGTGGGTGGTGTGCATTTGCGAGGTCTCTGTTCTTTTGGTAGGCTTTTAGTGAGTGCCCCCCTGTATGTGGGTTTATGTGTTGTGGCCTTATTTTGTGTGAGAGGTGAAGTTTTTATGAAACGTGAAGTATGTGTGTTGACAACCTGTTTGATGTCTAGTTTGTTTTTACTTGAGAGAATCGACTCCAGTTACACAGTTTATTTGCATCTCTTACATAGGGTGTTAGTTTGCTTTAGGAGAAATGGTTGTCAGTATATATGAAGCAATTCCTACATTGCCTCAAGATGCCCATATCAATCAAGTTGGCAGGAAAATGATGGAAAACTGCCCATCCGTTGTGGCAGAATTTTTATGAATATGGTATTTGGGAAGAAAGTAGGCTAGCTGGACACACATAGCAAAAATGAAACAATAATTCAATTAAATACACTTAACAAAGTGCAGTGCTGGCTTAAAATATACTTATTTTTTTCATTTTTTTTCCAGTAGATGCCTTGGATTTCAGTGCAGATGCACTCCTGTCCTCTGGCTGAAGCTTTTAAACATTGATCAGCTCTGATAACATGAGTACATATCATCACAAATGTGAATCTTATATACAGGTAAACTTAAACAGTTTTAACACAACTAGCAATGTGAAAATCCCAAAATGAGCCATTCTCCAGCAACCCCAACTCAGACGGGTCTTAAGCTATACTTTTCCACTACAAGGGAGGTACTCTCAATAGAAGATAGCTAGATTCAGCAGATCTGACTCTAACCTATGTTATGTAAGGCAAGGAAACACAATTTCTAGATGGGAATGCAAAAGGGAGATTCACTTAACAGTCAAAGTGAGAGTGTTTGGTTAGTATACTATTAGATGACCTGCAGTAATACCTCCCTCTTCACAAACTGGCAGCTCTTTGAGCAGCTGTAAACAGCTGGAGATTATGGAGAAAGTTTCCTATAGAGGATTTTAAGCAGGACAAGTTTGCTTATTTCCAATCACAGGGAACTGCGTCTGAGCATCGCTTTTATACCAGCAGGATGAAAGACTTTTATAAAGTTAAACCCTCAGGCCAGTCAGATAAAAGCACAATAAGCCATTGATCAGTAGTTCTCACCTTGGATGGGTTGAATTTGGCTCTCAGCTCCCAGCAGAGTGCAAAATAACCCTCCTAATATAAAACAAGCTGGCTTTGAGCTCAAGTGCAGTGCAATAACAAACGTTGTGGAACAGAAGGAAGAATTTGTGCAATATCAGGGATCCTTGGAACTAAATTCACTAAACCTTACAAATGTTCAGAACATACAAAAAACTTTGCAAAACTTAGAAATGTTTTGGCAGACTCAGGAGAACTTTGGCAAACTCAGAACAGCTTTTGCAGAATACTGTTAAAACAACCATAGAGCAGTACAGTAACAAACAAATGGGAGTTTCTTTAACAAGTGTAGTTTGGAAAACAGTGATCCATTCAACCAAATAAATAAATAAATGAAACATAGAAGTGTTAAATATCACCGAAACAGCAAGTGGAAAAATATACTTATATCAGTTTTGTAGGTCCAGATGGTTTTAGAAACAGTCCAAGTTTTGCAGTCACAGGTGTCCACGCCAGGCACAAAAAAAACTCTAAATGAGCACAACCTCACAAAATATAATTATTTTATACCAGCTGAATGAAAGACTTTTAAAAAAGTTAAATCTACAGTCCAATAAGATAAACACAAAATTTACTATTGACCAGTAGTTCCCATCTTGGCCTGGTTGAATTTAGCTCTCTGCTCCCATCAGAGGTGCAAAAGAACCCTCCCAATGTAAAACAAACTGGCTTTGAGCTCAAGTGCAGTAACAAATGTTTTAGAACAGAAGTTAGAATTACTGCAGAATCAGGAATCATTGGAATAAGTTCATTAACCCTGAGAAATGTTCACAGCACAGAAAAACTTTGCAAAACTTTGAAATATTTTGGCAGACATGGGAGAACTTTGACAAACTCAGAACAGCTTTTGCAGAATACAGTTAAACAACCTAAGACCAGTACTGTAACAAACAGAATGAGTTTCTTTAAAAATTTGCAGGCTGACAAATAGTGATAAGTTCAACAAAATAAATAAATGCAGCACAGAAGTGTAAAATATTTCTGAAACAGTTAGAACAAATGCAAAAAAATATATCAGCTTTGTAGGTCCAGAAGGTTTTACAAGCAATCCAATTCTTGCAGTCACAAGTGTTCAAGCAAACCACAAGGAAGCTCTAAATAAATGAGCACAATCACACAAAAATGTATTTTTTTATACCAGCAGGATGAAAGACTCTTAAAAAGTTAAACAATAAGGACAATCAGATAAAACACAGTAAGCTATTGACCAGCAGTTCCCAACTTGGATGGGTTAAATTTAGCTCTCTGCTCTCACTACAGTATTAAAGAACCTTCCAGACATAAAATAAATTGCTTTGGGTTTAAGTGCAGTAACAAATGCTTTAGAAGTGAAATAAGAATTCCTACGATATCAGGAATCCTTGCAACTAAGTTCACTAACCCTTATGAATGTTCTCAACACACAAAAACGTTGCAAAATTTAACATATTTTATCAGACTCAGGATAACTTTGGCAAACTCAGAACAGTTTTTGCAGAATACTGTTAAAACAACCAAAGAGCAATACAGTAATAAACAGATGGAGTTTATTTAACAAGTGCAGGCTGAAAAACTGTGATAAATGCAACAAAAAATAAATGTAGCACAAAATGGTTTAATATCACTGAAACACTTAGAATAATTGCAAAAAAATATGCTCATGTCAACTTTTTAGGCCCAGATGGTTAAAGTAGCAATCCAAGTCTTGCAGTCACAGATGTGGGCTATGTAGAAAGCGTTCCGTACAATGGAGGCAATATGGTGGTCAAAAGTCAGTTTGCTATCAGCCTGGGTTCTGAGGTCCCTCATGACTGATTGCATGCTTAGTGCCTTATTATCAATGTGATAATTTGTGGGGATGTCATTCTACCCAAAAGGGATGATGATGGATTTTTTGGCATTCAGTTTGAGGCCATGTTTCTGGCAGCAGTCATTTGTTCGGGTGAGACCTTCTTGGAGGATGTCCACATCAC
The DNA here is from genome assembly GCF_019279795.1 of Protopterus annectens. NCBI lineage: Eukaryota > Metazoa > Chordata > Ceratodontiformes > Protopteridae > Protopterus > Protopterus annectens. The sequence continues at coordinate 1,207,662,184 of NC_056732.1, read as the reverse complement.
TAGGGGAATTGATGACAGCACCCGGCTTGCAGTCATCTGCAAACTTGGTGAGCCATAGCCCACTAGATTTGACCTGCACCTCTGAGAAGTATATCCCAGAAAGTAGAGGCCCCAAGACCGATCCCTGCGGTACACCACTTGTTATGGGTTTACTACTTGAGGTGGCTTCCCCTATTTTGACTAGGTGGGTTCTATAAGTAAGTCAGTTTGCTACCCATCTGGTAACATATGGATTGATGCCAGGTTGAGAGAGTTTATCTATTATACCTGAGTGGGGAATAGTGTCGAAGGCCTTGGCCAGGTCAAGGTAGGTGGTGTGCACTGTCTTCCCCTTGTCTATGGCCTTGGTGACTGTCTCAAAGAAGCCAACCAAATGTAACAGGCATGATCTCCCCTTGACAAAACCAAACTGTGTTGGATCAAGTGTCTGGAGGCTGCCAATGTCCTTGTTAATGACGTCCATGATAATCCACTCCATGGCCTTGCAGATCAGGCTAGTTAGGCTGATGGGTCTATACTTTCGTGGATCGGTGGATGCTCCACTTTTGTGCAAAGAGAAGACGGTAGCTGTCCTCCACTTGGATGGGATGAAGTCAGTACTCAGGCTTTGGTTGAATAGGGTGCCTAATGGTGCTGCAAGTTCCTGCCTGAGTTCATGTAAGATGCAGCCTAGGATGTTATATGGTCCAATGGAGGCTGTATTTTTTGCCTTTTAGATGGCAGTGATGACTTGCTCCCTACAGATAAGGGGAGGGGGCATGTACTGGGGATGTCCTGTTTTACTGATGGGGGGACAGAGGAGTGAAGTTTTCACTGAACTTGTCTGCCAGCAGGTTGGCTATATCTACAGGGTTTGTGTATGTGGTGTCCTTGACCACCAGTTCTGAGCAGATCTGTGTGCTTCCCTTGAGATTGCAGATATATGTGAAGAAAGCCTTATGATTGTCTTCAGTAGATGTGGCCAGTTTGGACTCAAAGTTTGCTTTGGAGGATTTCACTAGTGCTCTTATTTACTTGTTCAGGCTAAGGAGAGATTGCTTTGAATTAGACACATGCTCCTTCTTTGTCCTGGACAGCATTTTCTTCCTTTTATTATACAGTTTATTTATTGCAGATGTTCACCAGACAGGTTTACTCTTCCTTGAGGAGGAGGATTTCATCCTGTCTGGTATTTCTGATTCCATGCAGCTATATAAATGCTCATATAGTACTTTGGTATCAGTTTGGATATATGTGCCAATTTCTGTGGAGGGGGAGGGGGCTGCAAAGCTGTTTACACCTTTCCTCAGGAAGTTGTATTCAGCTTTGGAGAAGTTTTTTTATTTGACCCTAGCTAGGGGGGAATCGGGGGAGATGGTGACTTCAAAAGTGACTGCTTTGTGTTTGGATCTTACCAGGGATGATGACACTGTAGGGATGCTGCAGTGGTTACTCATGTTGGTTACTACCAAGTCCCAGATATTTTCACCTCCTGTGGGAGGGTGTCAATCAACTGGTCTAAGGCATTTGCATTGATGAAATCAAGGAACCTCTGGGCATTTTTGTTTTGGCATGAGTATTTCTTCCAGTCTATAGTTGGATAGTTAAAGTCATCCAGAATCAGGATAAAGGGTTAAATACTGATAATTCGAAGAGGCCCTGATAGGTGGAGTGGGTATCTTGAGTCAAAAGTTGGAGGCCTGTAGCTAGCTATGATTTGAATACGGGTCTTGTCAATTGTTAACTGCACCTGGAGTATCTCCTGTGAATCATACTGTTTGACCAGCTTAGAGGTTTGTATGTCTTTTATATATATTGCAACTCCTCCTCCTTTTGTTTTGCTGCCCATGGCTTGGGGTGTGAATGAATGATAGGATGAGTAACCTGGTATGGCTGAGGTGTTCTCCACAGCTTTGAACCAGGTTTCTGTGACTGGACAAATGTCAGCTTTTTCTAGGGTTAAGAATGCTTGCAATGAGTGCAGTTTCATGTTTAGACTCCTAGCATTTAGTAGCATGACCTTTAATTTACGTTTTGATGAAATTTCCATGTTGGTAGTTTTGACCTCATGGTATTGCCTAAAATAGGCACTATGGGGTAGGCAAGAGCCTTTGCCAGGAGCCTGAAGTGCAAGGGAGACAGATGCAGGCCATCTATGGCAAATGATCATGGCTTGTTAATCATTTCATCCCAGGCTGTCAGGTACTGGATCCACTTCAGCTTTGTAGGTCCAGTTGGTTTTAGTAGCAATCCAAGTCTTGCAGTCAAAGATGTCCAACCAAGCACAGGAAAGCTCTGAATAAATGCGCACAATCTCAGAAAAAAAACATAATTCTTTTAAACCAAGAGGATGAAAGACTTTTATAACTTTAAACCTTCAGGCCAATCAGATAAAATACAATAAACTATTGACCAGCAGTTTCCACCTTGGATGGGTTGAATTTAGCTCTCTGCTCCCACCAGAGTAGAAACGAACCCTCCAAAAAACAAACTATCTTTGAGCTCAAGTGCAGTAACAAATGCTATTAAACAGAAGTATGAATTCCTGCAATATCAGGAATCCTTGGAAAAAAGTTCACTAACCCTGAGAAATGTTCCTAATGCAAAAAAACTTGGCAACACTTGGAATAATTATTACCACATTTCCCTGAAAATAAGACCAGGTCCTATACTTTTCCCCCCGCCGAAATATGCATTAGGGTTTATTATCAGGGGATGCCTTATTTACCCCCGCATACAACAATCTACATTTATTCATGTACAAAAATCGACATTTATTCATGTACACAAATTGACACTTATTTGGTACTTTTCTGTTATTGGGCAACAGTTCTAGGCAACGGTTAACAGTTGTGTGAGAATTCTACATAAACAGTGCAACAAACATTTCAACTTCAGAATATCTACACCTTGGCTTTCACAGTGCAATATTTCATGCTTAACAGAACGTGCAGAAAAATCTCAATACATGTGTATTGGAGGAGGGGGATAAAACAGGTGAATAACTGTCACTTTTTGAGTGGTGATGCTTTCTGTATTCCTTACTGAAACTGTAAGAGAAGAATGATGGAAAGTTATAAAAATGAAGTCTGGGAGCTAGTGGCCTTACTTTGTAATTACCTTTGATAATGAACCTTCACCTTAATACAATAAAGTAAACAAAACTGACAAGAGCTTGCTGGCAGCTGAAAGCAGAAGCAATCCATTCTGTTGCCCCGGTAATGGAAAAGTTATTCAAATACAGTCATGTCATCTTCTTCTGGAACATTATCATAAGTCTCCATCCTCCAAATTCCAGCCTGAATTTCTTGAAACTCCATTTCCCGTAGAACTATTGGCCCCAATATGTCATGCCTCGTAATAGAGCTCTCCTTAAATGAGCACTGCTTGTCCAAGTAGCCTGCTCATAGTGCACTGGCAACACAGGTGTCAGTGATTTTATCCCATGCATTTTTCACACAAGTCACAACCTCTTGTAGACTAGACTTCACAAAGTTTCCATGCTAATTCCTCTCCATTCTATCTTCAATGTAGTCATTGAGTTCCATGCACAAATGGTCCTTGAATGGCTTGTTTATTGCAATATCAAGAGTCTGGAGATAGGCAGTCATTCCTGCAGGAATCATTATTTGATCTATTCTTCTCCGTGCAAGGAATTTTTTCATATCTTTAGCCCGGTGAGTGCTGGCTGAATCCGAGACTAGCAGACCTCTTTCACCACCTCACAAAACAAGTGGCAGCATTACATCAACCCACTTCCTTATAACTGCTTGTGTGCACCAGGCTTTTTCGGTTTCAAGAATGAAAATGCCTGAAACACATTCAGTCTTATCTTTCTTGCCCTTACTAATGGTTAGAGGTGGGGTTTTCTTTCCATCTAGATGAATTGCCAAAATACAGGTGACACATGCACTTTCATAACCAGTGGAGAGAATGTAGATTGACGAGGCACCCCTCTGATCAATTGTTGTTTGAGAACATTGGCCCATAAACACTGCAGTTTCATCCATAGCAATCATGTTGGAGAGTTGGTATTTAGAAAAGTCGATGCCATCAACAAAGGACTTGAATGCAAGTGCACATTTAATAACTTCAGTATCTTCCAGCTTGAACAGTGTTGTTGATCTTTTTAGAGACAGTTCATATCGCTGAAGGAAGCCATCCAGCCAATGTTGTGATGCTCTGAATTCTTCTGAGGATATTTCTAACTGTGGTGCCATTGCAAGGGCAAATGCTTGAATATCAGCCCTGCACAAAACCAAAGCCTTTGCTCTCCTGTTAGCAGTCCATTCACAGATGATGTCTTCCAGTTCAGGAAATAATGGTTGCTGACCTGATCCACACTTGCACTTCTTAGCATTTCCCTCGTTGGCCTGTTGACTGAGGGTATCATATGCTGCCTGCCATTTTTGGACCATTCAGAGATCTAACTTCTCTTTGCAGAAAGCCATCAGATTCTTTCTCTGGGAGTCCTCCATGATTCCTTTCTTGTACTTGATGGAATAGTTCTTTCTTTTTGCACTCATCTTGTCTGGGAGGGGGTTAATTGAAGAATTATGAGACAGGAGTGGCAACACAAAATGGCAATGGTTAAGAAGACACCACAACAATTTGTTATCACGTGTACATGTCTTACGTGCATTGTCTGTACTTTGACCAATCTAAGTACACTTGTCAGTGTCTATGGGCCAAGGATCTCAACCATCAAGTGTGAGTGAGGATTAGGATTACAGTAAGAATCGTGGAGGCCTCTGAGGGAAAGAATCTTACAACTTTCTGCAAAGAGAAGAAGTTGGGTGTCTGAATGGTCCAAAAATGGTGAGCAGAGTACGATAACCTCAATCAACAGGTGTCAATAATATTATTTTATAATTCAACACATCCATCGTAGGTTGTTGATGATCTCAACTGGGGCTTATTTTTGGAGTAGGGCTTATATCATGACCACCCTGGAAACCATGTTAGGTCTTATGCTCTAGTTAGGTCTTATTTATGGAGAAATACGGTATTAGTATTATTTGTAGTAGTAGTAGTAGTATGATGCGTTAGTCCTTTTCTGCTTTTGTTAAATGCAGGTTGTTTTGTCAGGCATAACAGAGGTAAAGTAGAGATGTGTTCAGCTATAGTTTGAATTTCACCTGTGAGTCTTTGCCTGATGCATCACTATACATTATCTATTAACATACCTGTATCCTAAAATGAAATCAGAGTGCACTTTGATTTTATTTATTTATTTATTGACATTTGTTTACTGGGAATGTTTGATTGTTTATTAAATACCAATTTTCATTGGAGAGCCAAGAAGAAAAGCACCAGAGAGTTAAATAACTTTAATTAAAATACTAGTACAAATGCAATTTAAAAAGCATATAAAGATATACTGTTTAATACTAGAATATATTACATACAATAAAAATTGAGGAGACACCAGTGATGTTAAAAATAAAAAGAAATAAAAAATGATGTCTAAATATGACAATCTGTATATACAAAAGAATTGAAAGTAAAGTTTGCTATGCTAGGAAATAAATATAAAAAACTATAAGTCCACCCTAAAAGTGGGGATAGGGCAAGTGTTTAAATGTATAACCAGTATGATGTGAGGTTAGATTAGTAGGAATCTAAAGTATTTGTTAATAAATGGACACAGCCATGAGTTAGAGAGAAATTCTTTGAGAGAGGACTTAAATACGTGAAGGCTAGATATAGTTCTGATTGAATTTGGGTAGAGTTCCATAGTTTGGATATGCAGTGTGAGTAAAACCTTGAACCATACTTTCTTGGTTTATAGATTTATAGATTACAAGCAGGTTTTTGTCTTGACAGCACAGAGGATGATTTGGGAGATAGAGATGAAGTACTGCGGAGACTGAAGAGTAGGTAGAGTAGTTATATAGTATTTCAGGGATTACAATAAGTTGCATATGGGTTAGTTGATGTGGGAGTATGTAATGCAGAGGAAGGATCAGCTTTATGTGGCATCTAAGCTGCATATTTAGTTAATTTTTATAGCATTGTGATTTAAAAGAGATCTGGATGTTATTCAAAATAGGTGAGCCATAGAGAAGAGATGGTAAAGATAAGAGATAGCTAGGGTAATTCTACTAGAGGAGTAAGGAATTTTTGTGCTGTATATAGTAGACCTAGCTTTTGATGAGCTATTTTTATACAGTTTTGAATGTATTGATCAAACTTTAAGTTGTCATCTATGGTGACTCCAAGCAATTTGATATGGGTAACTACTTCAAGAGCAGTATTGTTTAAAGAGGTAATGTGGAAGTTATTTTTAGCATTGGCATGGGACTTAGGAAAAATAGTAGATATTTAGTCTTTTTGGGATTGAGTAAAATTTGGCTTTTCTGTAGCCACTGTTTAAATGATTTGAAGGCATGTGCCATGGATTATAGTAATAGTGGGCTGTCAGATGGGCAGATGAGAGTTGATTCATCTTTATACTGAATAAGGCAAGCTTGCTGAGAGGAGGTATATAGGTTATTGATGTATATGTTAAAGAGGAGTAAACCAAGAATAGAGCCTTGAGGAACACCTGGTTTAACTGGGAGAAAGGGAGAGGAAGAAGAGGGCCATTTGGCAGATTGACAGCTTAAAGATAGATAACCATAGAAGAGTTGGCTTGGAAAGACCCAGAGAAGATGTGTGATTCAAAAGTTTCTCATGTGACACTCTGTCAAAGGCTTTTTGATAAACCTATAAAAACAGAAAAGATAAACTTTCCTTGGTCTTTAACCATTTTACTGGTGTCAGAAAAGTTGAGGAGAGCTATAGTGGTGCTATGGCCTGGTCAGAAACCATGTTGTTTTGGGGTTAGGGGATCATTTTGCAAAAGATACTGAAGCAGTTGCTTATGAATACACTTTTCCAGGATATTAGAAAGGGTGTACAAGATGGCTATTGGCCTAAAGTTAGAGATTTCAGAGGAGTTACCTCCTTTATTGAGGGGAATAATGAAGAACGTTTCCTATAAGACAGGAACATGGGAGTCTTGAACAGATCTGTTAAGGAGAATTGAGGCTCAGTATGCTATAAAGTCTGCAGAGAGCTTAAGGTACTCAGCAGGGAGATCATCAGTAGAAAGAAAATAGGGTTTAAGTTTCTTTAGTAACTTTAACATATGATATTAAGAAAGATTAGAAAATGAAGTCATCAATGTCATGGCTAGTACAGTTTTAAGGTAGATTAAATGCCTGGACAGAGCTGGAGGGAAGAGAGGCTATGATGTTCATACAGAAAGTGTTAAGTCTGGTAGCTATTTCTAAGAGGGAGAAGTATGGATAGGGGTTGGGTGAGGAGGGAGAGCCAGGTTGAACATTTTTCTTTGAAAAAGTATGTTTTAGGAATCCCCTCTTATGTTAGGGTTAGCCAGGACTTTTTCAGTAGGATTAAAACTATGCAGTGGAATGATTCTATGTTCTGGCTATGCCTAGATGTTAAACGTTTATATACAAATATAACACATGAAATAGGTATTCAATCTCTTTTTTATTTTTTTGGGGGATTCCCCTATGTCACATTTTCTCATTGAATTAGTATCTTTCTGTTTAAAAAATATTTTTTTTTACTTTTAATCGTGAAATCTTTCAACAATTGCAGGGTACGGCCATGGGAGCTGCATTTGCCCCATGTACGCAAATTTAGTTATGGCTAAATTTGAAATAGATAATATATACCCACATAGCTTTTATAAACCAAGTGTTATTTTATATTTGAGATTTATCGATGATTTGATTTCTTTTATGTCAAGGAAAATTGGAAGATGCTGCCATGTTTGTAAAAGATTTACAAGTTAATTCAATGGGCCTACAATCTGATGGAATACAATTGGGTCATAGTGTGAATTTTTTAGATATTAAACTGGATAGACTGAATACAGGTCTATATGATAAATTCACACATATAAATCAGTTTTTGTATGTAAATAGTAGTCATCCTGCGCATTTGTTAGCTGTTTTACCCTGTAATGAATTCTTGAGAATTAACAGATTGTGTAGTACAGAGGAAGTTTTTAGGTCAGAAATAAATATGGCTGAATGACTGTTTCTCAATAGAGGTTATGATGAGCAACAGGTGGTGGAGGCTAAAGTTAAAATTTTTGAACTCAGAGATGGACAAAAGAGAAAAGGAGATAGATTTTTATTTAGAAATAGGGAACATTATATAGTTGAAAATAATAATAGTAGAGTTTTGGGTAGACAGACACAAAGGGAAACTTATTTTGTTACTACCTTTAATGTACTTACAAATAGAGTGGTACAGTGTGTAAAACAGTTTTGGCCCATGTTATTAAGAGATAAGGAATTGTGTTATTTGCTACCAGAGCAAATTAAAATCTCTTATAAGAGAGACAGAAATTTGAAAGATATGGTAGTACATAATCATTTTTGTCTACCATTTAGTAATATAAATGCAAGTGGAATAAAAGAAAAGGGAACTTTTCCTTGTAATAAGTGCTCAATCTATAAATATTTAGTGCCCTATTTTACATATATTAACAGAATACAGTTCACCCCATTGATGCCATTACACCTGTTGCACTGAGGGAGTGGTTTATGCATTAAAGTGTACTTGCAATTTGTATTATATAGGAGAGACATATAGAAGTTTTAAAGTATGCATGCAGGAACATATTAGGGACATAAAAAACAAGAGATTGGAAAGTCCTTTAGTTACCCATTTTCTAAATTATCATAACTCTAAGACTGATGATCTGAAAGGTTGTGTGTTAGAGAAGTTAGATGTATTACTTGGGGAACATAAAAATGTTAAGAATAAACTGCTACAGAAGGAAACATTGCTTAAGTATGGCACATTGGAGCCCTTTGTGCTTAATAGAGAGTGTAATTGGAAATATGTAATTTAAATAATTAATTGTTTTATTGAGTTGATCATTAATTAAGGCATTTAGTGGATGTATTTAAGTACATGTATTATGATGTTTTTTTACTCTTGGAAGGTATTTCATGCCGAGGCACTAGGTGTGTATTAAATTTTCCTACTTTTGTAGCTGCGGTGGTCTTTTTTGTAGTATTTGGAATTGTTTTTTAACATCTTTTGTGGTTTAGCTGAACATTTTTCTTAACTATTACCTACCTATGAACCTATGGACAATACAGTTACGACTACTGAATCATACACAATTGCACTTTATAAGCACTTACATGAGTGCATGGATCATGCTATCCCAAACAGAACCAAGACGCTATCCTCCAAAAAAAGGAAGCCAATCTGGTGGTCCCCTGCCATAAACAAACTGTACAACAGAAGGAAGAAACTGTTGCAAAAGAAAGTAAAATCCCAAGAGTGGAGGAGCTCCCTGGTCAGCCTCAGTAAGAAGCTGCGATCCCTGGTAAACTCCTCCAAAGCTAGTCACGACAACAAAATTGCCACTGATTCTAAAGACAACCACAAAGCATTCTATAGCTATGTCAAGAACCTCAATGGCAAAACTCAGATCTGCTCTGAGTTACAGCACAATGGCAATAAGTATAGAAACCCAACTGATATTGCCAACATCCTAGCAGATAGGTTCATTGCTAACTTTACCCCCCTCTCACCCCATAAAGAGCACATCTCTATACCAGAAGAATGCAAAGTTCCTGTAATCACGGTTGCACAGGTAAAAACCACACTCTCCAAAGCCAAGAACACAGCATCCATGGGACCAGACAACATCCCATGTGTGTTCTACATGAACTACAGAATGAACTGGCACCCCACCTAAGTACCATGTTCAATCATAGCCTCACTTCAGGCTTTGTGCCTGCTGAATGGCACACAGCGATGGTTATCCCACTCCACAAGGGGGGAGCCACCACAGACCCCGGGAACTTCCGCCCCATTAGCCTGACGAGCCTGGTCTGCAAGGCCATGGAATGTATCATCATGGAACTTATAAACAAAGACATTGGTAATCTCCAAACTCTGGACCCCACACAGTTCGGGTTTGTAAAAGACAGATCATGTCTCCTAAACCTGATAGACTTCTTTGAAGCAGTCACCAAAGCCATAGACAAGGGTAAGGTGGTTCACACAGCCTATCTAGATCTTGCCAAGGCTTTCGACACCATCCCCCACTCTGGAATTATAGATAAACTCACTAAACTAGGTATAAATCCCTATGTCAGGTTGCCAAGTGGCTCACTGACAGAACCCACACTGTGAAAGTAGCAGACTCCAAATCCAACTTCAGAACAGTGACAAGTGGAGTACCACAGGGTTCAGTCCTGGGTCCTCTCCTGTTTGGTATCTACTTCTCTGAAGTACAGGCTAACACAGAAGGTCTTTGGCTAATGAAGTTTGCAGATGACTGCAAACTAGGAGCCATAATCGAAACTCCTAATGATGTGGACATCCTACAAAAGGGCCTCACTGAGACAGATGCCTGGTGTCAAAGCCATGGCCTCAAGCTCAATGCCAAAAAGTGCATTGTCATCCCTTTTGGTAAAAACTCAGTACTCATGAACTACCACATAGGCGGTAGTCTACTTAACACTGAAAGTGTGATAAGAGACCTTGGGACACAAGTGGACAGTAGTCTCTCCTTTGATAATCACATCACTACAGTAGTCAGGAAATCCTTCTATGTAGCACACCTCATCACAAAAGGTTTCTCATCCAGAAAAAAAGAGGTCCTTATTCCCCTCTACTCATCACTCATTAGACCCATTATAGAGTACAACGCCTCTTTTGGTATGTACCTCACCAGACATCTACAACAACTGGAAAGGCCACAGAAATACCTCACAAAGAGTATTACCGGCCTCAGCAGATGCCCTATGCAGACCATCTCAAAAACCTCCAGCTTTTATCCATCGCTTTTATCCATCGCATATCGCCTACTCAGAGGTGATCTCTGCCTAACATACAAAGCTATGTCAAACCCAGAGCTGTTGGACATGCTCCACTTAAAGAAATTCCAATCCCTCCGAGCTACATGCTCTAGGGACCTAAACCTTGTCACCACAAAAAACAGAACATACCAGAGGGATAGATTCCTGTCTCAGAGACTTCCCATACTCTGGAATAAACTACCTATCTATGTCAAACAAAGCTCCTCATTAGCACTCTTCAAGAAAAATCTTGATGACTGGATGGGAAATAGGAAATTCACCCTGGAGATCACTTCTGTGTCACTGCTTGACAGTGGCACAGGAAAATTATTTTCTTGGGTGACAAAAGCCAGGGTACCTTTTTGGCTGGGCTTGTATAGGCCCCAGGGCCGATAGCCTAGTACCTACCTATGAACCTATGAACCTATGAACTGAGCAACAGAATTTCTTTAGTTTTTTATGATTATTTTGTGGGTCAGAGTAATATTTTTTTTTGTTCAGGTGAATTTGTTTTTTAGTGAGGCTATGCAACTCCTTGTATAGATGTAAGATTTGATGGGCTTTATCTGTGTGCCACTGTTTCCATGATTTGTCACATTTGTGCAGGATGATCCCTTATTATGGATATGGGGAAATGATAAGATAGAGTAGAGTCAGTTAGAGAAATGTGGAATATACTGTGGTGTGGTGGGGTGAAATTATGAATTAAAGGATATGATAGGAGAATGATTAATTTTGCTTGTGGGTATTGTGTTTTCTGTCAATTTTATAAAGGAAAGGTAATACTGGAGGACTTGTTGAGGAGGAATAAGTGAATATTGTATAAAAGGGGAAAGGAAAGAGTGCAGTGAAGGTGACATAATTGCAAAGGGTTTGTCTGAATGTTATTGTATAATGATGCAGCATTAGAGATTGATGATGCTAATAGAAGCAGGTGGGGATAGGAATGAGGAAAGGAAGGGGATATGTTTAGTATACATTTAAAATATGAGGGGGTTGGTGAGGACTGGATGAAGGATAAGGGAGTGTAGTGAGCCTGAGTCTAGCAAGGGTGAATGGAGAGAGTTAGAATCCTTCACAGATGGAGGTATCAGCCCAAGGAAAACAATCAATAACAATGGATGCAAAGGAAACTTTAAACAGAAGTGTCAGTGGTTTTGCTAAAATAATGCAATTAAGTCAACAGGACAGTGGAGCCGAGAAAGGTTAAAAAAGTTATTTATGGGGAAGAAAGACATGCATTAAAGTTAGGACAAGCTGCTCGTGGGTGAGAAAGCCATATGTATTAAAGTAAAATGGCTTTAACAAGCCTGAAGTACATTAATTCTTTACAGCCAGGTGACATCTGTAGGTGCTTCTGCAGTTGCATCCTACTGACACCTCTAGGCATGAAATATTACTTGTTCGTATTTGCATTCATAATTTTAAAACCATGTCTTATTACATTTTGAAATATTGTACTATAGAATTGCATTAATAGTTATTGTTGAATTTATGGTGTTAGGTGGTTGTGATTTGCTATTTTAATCATGTGATCAGTGATTTAACTGCTTTTAAGTGTAGGGCTCGAGTAAACACTTTTTGTATTACTCTGAAGAAGTCCATATACATTAGCAACAAGACAAAAGCACTTGATTAACATTTCCATTTCATTTAATTTACAATATATATTTTTTTGTTATGAGGCCTTGGACTGGTGGAATTTCAATGTTTGTGGTATCAGTGTCTTTGTGCTGATCCACCTGTGACTTTTCCTCAAGGTTGGCTTCCCCCATCAATGTATTTACAGTTGATTCTTAGTTGATTTACACACTATTTTTTGGTGTGTTTGATATTTGTAACATAGAATACAACATTTAAAAATGCATGATATAGAATGTGCATACACTTTTAGTTATGCATAAGACATAAACATCAGTGTAATACAACTCTCTTACATGTAGTGCAACTTAAGATCTAGCTATTTTATTTCGGCATTGTTCTACTTATTTTTTATACTAGCATGCAGGTTTTTGAAACTAGGAACTGAGTACAGTAGTTTTGGAAGAACATATGCTAAAGCAATCATTTTTCTAGAAGTATCACTGAGACAGCATCTAGCTATATACAATAGGCCAAGTTTTTGATGAGCCTTTTTAACTATTTGCTGGATGTGTGTATCAAATTTTACATTTTCTATTGCAACTCCTAAAAGTTAGGTATGATTTATTTGTTCAGTCTAGTTTTATTGGCTAAAGAAATAAAGAAAACTGGTCTATGTTAGAGACAGGTTTCACAGTGACTACTATTCAGTTATGTGGTCTGTACTCTTTTCATAACAATCAACCCCAAAATGTCAATTTTTATTACACAAGTTTCATATTTTCACACATTGATTTTTACTGTGACCTTCTCAAATGCATAACATTAAAAAAAAAATTGCAATTTACCTGAAATGTCCCACCTCCACCTAAAGAAGACTCTACATTAGGTGTATTTAGATGTCTAAGACAGCATTTTACCTACAGCAAATTTGTTTCATTAACTGTTGAAGCAGTCCAACAGAAACTTGTACCACTATGATGCTCATCATATTGATCACTATTGTAGTAGCCCTAGCTATATGGGTTCTATCCTGCCAAGAATATAACTGCTGGCCAGCTTCCAAAGCCTTGGGGCATGTTTCACACACTCAGACTTTTAGGCAGCTCAAGCTGAGCCACCTGACTACAAAGTTCTGCGCATAAAGGCCTTTAGAGCTTTCTTGTCATCGAGGAGAATGTTCCACTATGGGCTTTTGAGGATTGAAAGTCAGCTTGTGTTAGTCCTTTGCTGGCAGATAAGTACCCTTTGGACAAAAAAAAAAGTCTGTATTTTAAACTTATTTATGTAAATATACTTTCCTTTTTAATCCAGGAGTTAGTGGTTTGTCATGAATGAGACAACTATACTTTACAACTGGAGTCCAGTTTTTTCCTGTCAGCTTAAAAGTAATTAAAAGTAGTTTTTCTGTGAGCCACTGTGTTTATTTTACTTGTTGGGGTTGACAAAGTGTATTAAATTTCTTTTTACTGTGTCTTGTGAGAAAAAGAGTGACTTAAATAGCTTTACATTTTGACCGGCTTATGCTGCTTGTTTTCCGCAGCCTTGCTACCACAACAGGCTAGCTAACTCTACCACTAGTGTTCACTGAACTATTCGACTTGTGATGATGTAAGAGGTTTTGGATAGCTGGATCCCTAATAGTCTCTAATGAATCTGTATAACATGTAGTACATAGACAGTGCTTACAGCCCCCCACCCCTAAGTAGTTGAGGTGTTTTAGGCCCTTATTTATTTATTGTTAGGTACCTCTATGGTCTCTAACTACCTAATACGTCTAGTAAGCAACAGCCCAAAAGAGCCATTGTACTCCCTGCTGGGCCGAAGCAGTGTGGAATATCAAAATACAAAGATTTATTTGGATGTAAAGCATATCAGGTGTGATAACCTTTTCCAGATAGAAGAATTTCCTAACCACTGTTATGACATGATGGTCAAAGGAGAGGGATTTATCTATCCATGTTCCAAGGTCTCTTACAACATCTTAATTTTGGAGTTGGGTGTTGAGGGATGGTTTACCAAATGCGACAATATTTTACATTTTAACCTTTAGTTTTCACCCATTTTCTCTGAACCAGCTATTAGCATGTGCAAGTTCAAGTTGTTTTGCATGTCTGAAAGGGATTAAAATATGACACCCAGTTTATAACCTCCAGCAAACTTGGTGCACTACAGATCCCTCTTTTTGATTTTTAGATTGGAGAAGTATATTCTGAATTGTAGAGGTCATAGTATGCTGAGGAATTCCACTGGCTATCTTTATTCTCTCTGGGAATAAACCTATGCTCTCACTGTGTGGGTTCTGTGCTTCAGCCACTTTGCATCTACTTATCTACATATGGGTCAGTTTGGGGCCCATTTAGCATGTTAATTATGTTAGCATGTGGTATGGTATCAATTGCTTTGGTGAAGTCAACATATATTGTATGGGCAGCATAATTCTATCCATGGCTTCTGTTACTCCCTCCAAGATGTTTACCGTATTAATTAGACAGGATCTACACTTATCAAAGCCAAATAGTTGGGGGTAGAAGATTTTTAATAATGTAGTTTATCAGGTTAGCTATGTCCTGCTCAATGGCCTTACAGATGGGGTTCCTCATGATAATATGGTGGAAGTACCCTTATGAAGTGGAATCACAACTTCTCTGCCCCAAATCTCACGAAAAAATCTAGTGACTGAGCTCAGGTTGAATAGCTGTAGGAGTGGGGCTACCAGTTCATGTTTAGTGCTGTTCAGAGGTTAGCCAGGTATGTTATCTGGTTCCATGGAGGATGTATTTATTTGTTTTGGGAGGCACCTTTACCAAGTGTTCTTTTGTGCTGACAGGAGGTTTGACATCCTTTGGAATATGTTTGGTTTGAATATTTGTCTCAGAAGTGAAATATGTAATCTGTTAGCTAATGTACTTAAGATTTCAACTGAGTCCAAGCAGGTGGTACAATTTTGAATAAGTTTGGAGTAATGTTGGGTAATATTCGTTAATTTCTTGACATATGTAAAGAAGAATTTGTACTCTTACTTACCTTCTGATGCCAGTCTATTTTCACAGAATGCTTTTGTTTTCCTGATAGTATTTTTGACTGTGATATATGGGTTTTTAGTTTTGCTGTATATTCTAAGATTTTTTCCTTTATTGTATTGTTTATTTATGCATGAGAGAGACCAGATGGTATACTGGTATACGGTCTTTGTTTCCCCTTTCACAAGGTACAGAGTTTGATCCTGACCTTTGGCCAATGCCTGTTGTGCATTTGCCTGTTCTCCCTGTGTCTATGTGGGGTTCTTCCCACCTTCAAAAAACATGCTGAGTGTTTCAATCTCAGACCAAGAAGGAATGGTGTTCTAGGTTACTGCACAGACTCTACATGGTGGCCTATGGGGAAAGAGTTGTATAGGCCAAATGCTTTGGGCATATATTGTGGTGTGCAGTGTCCTCAATATAGCAGAACATGATTCACAGAATGAGCTAACCACTCAATGGTGTAAAATTATGGCTTTAGGTGATTTGGTTGTGAAGACTAATATTTATCAGTGATAAGTGGGATGAGGACTTAGTCTTCTCTGACCTATGACAGGGACCCATGCTAATGATGGGAAGGATGTATGTGCCCATGTGTGCCTGACATAATGGCCCAGTAGCCCTTGGTTAATAAACTGCTGACTTGTATCCAGTTACCCAGCTTGGGTTACCTGGGATAGCTCTGTTGAGTGAAAGCTAGATGTAAAACCAGTCAACCTGCCAAGCATGAACTAAGAATCTCTGCACTCATTGTAGGTTCTCTGACATGATGGAGGTTGGAAATGATAATATGACAGTAAGAAGAGGCTGGGCATCCTATGTATTCAGGAGATGGAAGGGCAGTGTAGCAAAGCCACTTGGCTTGGGATATCATGTCTACTAGTCAGGAGGAGGACAGTCTAGAAATGGCATGGAATTTGTTGTGAGAGACATACTTCAGAAGGCAGTGAAGGATATCATCAGAACTAATGACAGACTCATGACAATCAGACTCCAGCTTAATGATATGGAAGTATTCATAATCTCAACCTATTCCCCAAGCAGAGTTGTGATAGTGAGGAAAAGACTGCATTCATACAGCAGTTACAAAACCTACTAGATAAAGCAGGACAGAGTAATCCTATGGGCTAGGCTTGTAAAGGCTCCAGGGCCATTAGCCTAGTACACACCTATGAACCTATGAAAATTAAATGGTAATGACTGACCTGAATGTACCTATCAGGGCAGACAGAATAGGATAGGAGGACTGGCTAGGTCCACATAGATGAGGCAATGGGAATAACGAAGGGGAGGCCATTTTAGAATTTTGTCTGGCAAATGGCTCTATAGTAGCCAACACATGGCTCAGAAAGTGACACAGTCACAAGATCACGTACAAGAGTGGCCAACAAGCAACTCAGATAGACATCCTCCTTGTAAGAAAAGGGCACTAGGATAGAATCAGTGATTGCAAAGTCATCCACAGTGAAGTAATCAGCCCACAACTGCTACTTGTCACAGCCAACTGCAAACAGTGGTCAGATAAGGCTCTAAGATCAACAGGGACCAGACTGAACACCTGGGATTGACTGGAGTGAAAGAACAACAGTTCAAGGAATTGCTCAGGGCTCTAGTACCTCAAGAAGATGAAAAAATAGGTGGAGTTGAAGAAGAATGGCATTGTCTATAAACAGCATGCATGAGGACTACATAACAGATATAGGGCTGAGCCAGGTATGGAAATAAGGTACATAAGGGAACCTTGCGGTGGAATGCAGAAGTCCAGGAAGTCATCAAAAGAATGAAGGAGTGCTGGAAAATGTGAGAGATAAAAAAGAGACCAGGCTAGGAAGGAATGTTGTTTGGTTAACAAACAGGCTCAGAAAGGAGTTGCAATAGCAAAGAATAAAGCATCAGAAGCACTCTACCATATTCTGGAAAGTGACTTAGTAGATGGCACAAAGAAACTATATCAGGTTGCAAGGCAAAGAAAAATAAACACAGAAAAATAAAGAAGATAGTCAGATACCCTTCATAAGGGAAGACAGCAACCACCTGCTCACCAGTCCTCAGTATATCAAAGGCAGATGGAAGGAGTATTTTCTGCAGCTTCTGAATGAAGAAAACCCCACAGAAGCTGTGCTGTCCTAGATATATCCTACAATGAGCAAAAAGGAGGTATGAGACATAGAAGAAGTAAGAATAACACTAAGGAAAATGAAGTCAGGGAAAGCAGCAGGCTTTGATAAGGTCACAACAGATAGGATAAAGATGTTGTGTGAGACAGGGGAGAAATGTCTCCTAAAGATACACATAGCAGTATGGAGAGATAGGCATATCCCAGATGACTAGAGAATACGCATATTAGTGCCAGTGTGCAAAGACAAAGGGGGCATTCATAACTGTGGGCAGTGCAGAGATATCAAACTCCTATCACATTGCATGAAAGTCCTGGAGAAGGCAATTGATAAATGAATAATAGAAATAGTTGAAAGTATGATGTGAGATGAGCAATTCGAGTTCAGATTAGGATGCAGCACAACTGACCTGATATTTGCATGAGCCAGATAGTTGAGAAGAAGCTAGATATGAGAAAAGAGTCCAAATAGACATATTAGACTTGGAGTAAGGATATGACAAGGTCCCAAAAAAGCTTATTAAGTCCCAGAAGCATTGGTAGAATTATTGCAAGCTATGTACAAGGACTAAATGACTCAAGTACAAACAGTGTTCAATTTCAAACAGGGTTTCCCAGTGGGAGTGAGTGTGCATCAGGGTTAAGCTCTGAGCTCACTGCTTTTCATACTGGTGATGCACTACATTAGCAAACAGTTCAAAGGGGACAGATCGACAAAGTTGCTGTATGCAGACAATGTGGCATTACAGGCAGACTCAGAGCAAGAATCTCAGCAAAGGATAGGGGGAGGAATACAAAACTAAAGGCACACGGGATGAAACTGAGTATATATATATATATATATATATATATATATATATATATATATATATATATATATATATATATATATATATATATATATATATATATATATATATATATATATATATATATATATCAATAACAGTTGTAATGGCAGTGACTGGGGGAAATCTGGAAGAAGCTGAGAATTGAGATAGAAGGGATAACAGTGGAACAGGTTAACAGCTTCAAGTACCTGAGAGGGTGGTTGATGAAAAGGAGGCCAAAGCTAGAATCAGAGGAGATACAGCCAACTGGCACAAAGTGTCAGGTGTAGTATATGACAGAAGAAAGACAAAGACGCTGAAAAGTAAAGTGTATAAAACAATGGTGTGACTAGTAAAGGCTGAGCAGAAGAGATGAAGTGCCTGAGACAGTTGGTAGGATGCACACTGTGGGAGGGATGAATAAATGAGGACATAGCAGAAACCAATGTAGCTCCATTTACAGAAAAATTCACAGACAACAGATTATGATGGTTCGGGTACATGAAAAAAATCAGAAAAAATCTAGTGAAGACAGTTTGAAAAAGAAACAAAGAAGGCAAAATGAAACAAAGGCATCTGGCAAAGAGGCGGATGGATTGTGTGAAAGAAGACCCGGAACAGTTAGACATGAGTGCAGAAGAATGTGGGAGAATGGCAGTGAATACAGAGAGATGGTGACAGTTAACATGACACCCTGACGCCATGTAGAAAATGGGAAAAAGAGGGTGGTTGAGGATGATGGTGATGATGATGAATACCTCTCAACTGTACAGATTTTTGCAGAATGTCCAGATTTTTGCCTCATATTTATGGTGTGTTCCTCCTAAAATCTGTACTTTTCTGGCAAATAGCTGAGGATTGAAGTCATTAAATAATGACAACCATTTGAGTTTAAGACTCCATATCCTTCAGAAAATACACGTTAATGCAAAACCTATTATTCTATCAACTTTCTAAGTTTGTAAGAGCAATATTTGAAATCTGTCCATATTTGTCCCCCATCATTTTAGGCTTTGTCCAGATTTTTTTGCTCTAAGAGGTTGAGATGCATGATTGATGATGATGATGACAATGATTGATGATGATGTTGATTTATGTCTGCTTTCCCCAGTATGATTTGTTTTTAATCTTCACATTTTGCTTAGCTCTGGTAAAAACTGTCAGGTAATACATTTATCTAGTTAATCAAACAATTCATTTGTATAACAACTTGTGTCAACATTTTGGGGGTTACAGTTATACTTATTTTGAGACATCATCATAATACTGCAGGAGGTTAGTACCTCTGAAGTCTTTGAAGACTGTGATGTTTAAATATGATGATTTGGAGATTTTGAAGAAGAAAAATAACAGTTTGTGGTCAGACTTAACTGGAGAAGGATACATCAGTGAACTGGTGTATAGAGATGTGATACTTCTAAACCCCAGGTGCAGAAATATTTGTTCTGTATGTCTTTTGACTATTTAGTCCACAGTGCTCTTGGTTTTGAAATAGGATTTTTGGGAGTAACTTATATTTATTTATTGCTTTTGTTGACCAGGAAAGTACGACTGAGAGGAAAACCCATTTTCACTGGAGGGCCTGGTAGAAAACCTTCACAAGATACAGAGAGAAAGTAACAGATATGCATCTCTATAATCTCAAAATACTGAAATATCGAATTATATGTATGTATTGTATAGGCACACACACACATACACACACATACACACACACACACACACACACACACACACACACACACACACACACACACACTCACACTCACACATTTGATTATATATCACTAAGAAAAAAGTAATGATTCTTTGAGTATTTAATAGTAAGAAAAGCAAAATGAAAAATCATTCAAAGGTAGATCAGAAATGAGTGTTAAGACCAACTAAGTTTTGACCCATAGCATTTTATAGTAGAAAGACAGTGCTAAAGGGAAATTTTGTAACAATGTAAAGTTGAGGAGAGTATAGTACATTGTATCTGACCAAGTACATGTAACGATACAGGACAAGAATGAAGATTACTGGCCAAGAATTTATTTTAGAGAAGGATGTTAAAAAGCATTAAGGACAGTTTAGGAACAATTAGCAAGGTGTGGTGCATGAGCAAAGCTATGAGACCTTTAGGTGTTGTTTGAATTTTAGCTTGAAGGATTTAAGGTTCTTAGCTTGTCTGAATGAGAGGGAATGCAGTTCCAAAGTTTAGAGACATAAGAAGAAGAATACAGTGAGTCACCTGCAATATTGTTTGATTTAATGTAGTGCAGTAAGAATTTGTTAGTACAGCAACCCTAGATAGTGAAAAAGTCTAGATAATATTTTTTTAATGATTGACATTTACCACATTGAAAATGAAACTCTAAACAGTTTTTATGTGGGTGAATACTGGAGAGTGAGGCAATTATAAACAACTAGTCTATTCTAATAGCATGCAGTGACTGGATCTACAAGACATAGCTGCAAATTTATTTCTTTGTTGTAGCATTTTTCTAACATGGTTATATGGGTAGATTGCAGATTAACAAATATAGGAGCAGTATATAACAGGGTGGGTAACACTAGAGTAGAACAGAGGCAGTAGCTTACCTAGCCTGGCCTGTCAGGTAAGTTTTGATTTCATAAGTAGGGTGATATTTTTTGTGTGTGTTTTGCTGATAGCTTGCTTTATGTGGTGGTCTAATCTGATGGCAGCATCTAGGATGAGATCTATGAGCTTGGTATAAGTTACAAGCTAAATTTTGGTTTACCCAGAAGAAGCAATGGTGAAGAGATGTTTCCTGCTAGGGTACTGTTCAGGTATGACCATATCAAGTTTGGTCTTCTTATGGTTTAATAGTAACTTAGAGTTATGGATCCATGTTTCAATGGAGTTGAAGGATTCCAGAATCTGGATTTGAAGTTGCAAGTTTTTGGCAGTGCAGATATGTGGAATCATCAGCATATTGATTAAGCATGGCATGTTTGCTTGTTGTATTTTGGTCATTTATGATAACATTGAACAGCAAGGGAACAAGGATAGGTTCCTGAAGTACCCCAATATGCACAGAAAAGTGGAGAGATGTCATTTTTCTCATTGTACAGCTTAAACTCTATCACCAAAGTAGCTGTTGCATCAGCTGTGAGATGAGTGCTGATGTCCTAGGGATGAGAGTTTGCAAAGTATTTTTTGGTAAGATAAGATGTCAAAGGCTTTTAACAAGTCAAGGAACAGTATTTCTGCTAATTCCCCTGCATTTTTGTTACTGTTTATGGTGATAGCAAAGCTGAGAAGAGTTGTTGTAGTGCTATGGTAAGGTTGAAAACCATGTTCTATGGGATTTGGTAAATATTTATTGCACCAAATTTACTGGACATTATTTTCTAAAATTCTGTATGGAGGAAAAGAACAACTATTGGTCTATAACTGGAGATAGTTGAGGAGCCACCAATTTGTAGGGGTAGGGTATAATATTTTATTTTTTGAATTAAAGGGATGTTGCTTTCTGTGATGGGGAACTTTATTAGGCTGGAGATCAAATACTCTTGGGTGTCTGCTGCAAATTTAATATACTCTGCAGGAATATTATCTGGGGCTAGTGTAGTTAGTTTCTGTTTGATAAGATATTTCCTGATGAAGATGGGTTCAAAAAGAAATTTGTTGGGATTATTTTTTTTAGTCTTTTTTTTTCTCAAAAATGTATTTTATTTTTCAAATACAGTTGAATAAATTCTATAGTATTTGTATATAACATCTTAAATAACTATGTACACTATTTAAATCAGCCTGACATTATAACAGAGCTCAATATATACAATTACTTTATAGGTATAACAATCCAGTTATCAGAGTGTATCTGTTCAGTTATTGTAAAGTGTCAATCAATGATAAGACTTTTTCCATGGATTGTTAATAAATGGCTTAGGATGAATCTTTAATTCTCTAATTTTAATTTCCAACAATTTTGTGGTCTTCAGTAGACTGTAGAAGTTTTCCAAAGTTGGTATTGTGTTTGTATTCCATCTTCTTGTTATAAACTTCCTTGAGATTATAAGTATTGTCCATACTAGATACATATTTGACTCGTTCAAATGAGGACCTTCGTACACATTTAATAATACTAGAACTTTAGATAAGTTAAATGATTAAATAAAGATTGTAAAAAGTCTTTAATACCATTCCAAAATGGCTTAATTTTAACGCAGTCGAAAAAATGTGATTCCAATCTGCATTGTGTATTTGCTCACACCTTCAACATATTTCCTTTGTGGAAGAATTAATTGTAGACATTCTATCTGGAGTTAAAAATGGTCTGTGCAAGCATTTCTGATTAAAAACTTTCCAGTATTGTGTAAAGGATGTCCCCGGGATTCATGAACCTTGCGCCAGGCGCCCGCATAGCGTCGGCGTTATAAAGCCAAATATGGCCACCGAGTGATTCAGGTATGAAGCAATCCCACGTGCACTATCGGCGTGCGCTGGACCTGCACCGCCCCCGGCGTAGGTATGCTAATCACACTGTGTGCGGTATTGCACCATGCAAATGAAGGCAAATAGCGATCCACGAAGTGGGGCAGGCGTAGCGTAAGGGCACGGCAATGTAAACCAAAAAAAAACGGTTTACATTTACCCAAACATGACCAAGGAGTAACGGAAGGCTGTCAACGTCAGGTATCATACAGGTGCAATATGCCAATGACGAAAGGCACCGAGAATGTCCAAAGAAAACATGCACAAACCGTAAATAATGACATAAATGTTATGTACGTAGAAACCACAGCAGAACCCCCGGATATGTGCACAGAAGGTGCAAAGCAATGAAATAATATGACAATGTCCTAAAAGAGCTGTATAATACACATCAGCTGCACAGCCACCACACACCATAGTATGTATGGAAAGCCTCAACCCCAGCGCAAGGGTTGTCAAGGAGTGGCGGCAGTGTTCGGCGCCGTAACCATGTATTAGTAGTCAATGCCATGCAAATGAGGCAGATAATAGTGAATCGCAAAACCGGCGCCGGTGTAAGGATGGAGCAAACGGCGCAGCGGTAGTACACCGAGGAGTGGCCTACACGGGATACATGTCAATCGCAGAGGGGTGTGCCACTGTAGGAGGAAGCATATTGGAGGCCAGCAAACATGGGCTGTACAATGCACATCACAGCAGCAGGATTGGCGTGCGAGGAAATAGATGCGCTGAGAGTACATAATGCCCTCATAGATGCATGTGCACGAGGATGACTATGTTCCCCAACCCAGTCATGTGACGGCCTCCCCGTCAACAACCACGGATATAGGAAGGTAATGCGGAGAATATGAGGAAATGCGGAAGCAGTGTAATTGGAGCCGTAATGAGCAATCAACACCAATCAATCCAGGAAGGGCAAACGGGGCCAGCCGACAACTCTGCATGCAGACACCTGCATAACGGGAAAGGGGAGGCAAAGGAATGCAAAGATAGTAGGGGATGTAGTAGAAATGCAAAGAGCAAAGAACCGAAATAGCACAGCCAAGTAGAGAGGTAGCATAACGGCGGCAGACAAAATGCATCATATGCCATGTGCCTGCAGGATGCACTGCAGGCAATAGTAGGTGCAGCGTGCAGAAACAGTAATGTAAGATGCAAAGCTAAGCCAATGCAGGCAACTGTAATGTAACACTAAAGGCAATACCGTTGCAGTTGCAACAGTAAAACACCGAAGATAATCCACAGATACGGCTGCACAGACACACCCAATGACATCACCGGGTATACAGCACAACAGTATAAAGTGTGAATGTACACAACACACAGCGCGATTTCCCAAACGCCGCACCGTAGGGTGTAAACACACGGGGAACTTTTAATATGTTTATGTTGGGTGCTGCCGTGGCCGTGATGCATAGGTATGTGGCAGAGACAGACGGAGTTGCGGAGGAGGGTGCCGACAACTACCGTAGGCCTCACAGGAGAAGGAGAGTGTTCAGACCAAGGGTGACCTACCAGGGCTGCAAGA
>NC_056732.1:1207539284-1207601795 GCF_019279795.1 Protopterus annectens | reverse complement strand
CTATTTGTTAGCTAGGGGTAACCTTGTTTTTCCCGAAGGGTATGACTATGCATTTTTTGGCATTTCACTTTAGGCCATGGCTCTGGCACCAGTTATCCGTTTCTGTGAGACCCTTCTGAAGGATATCTGTGTCAGATGTGTTTTCTACTATGGCGCCCAGTTTGCAGTAATCTGCAAACTTTGTCAGCCATAACCCTCCTGTGTTTGCTTGTACTTCGGAAAAGTAGATGCCAAACAAGAGTGGGCCCAGGACTGAGCCCTGTGGTACACCAGTTGTGACAGGCTTTGAGTCTGACATGGCGCCAGCAACTCTGACCCTGTGGGTTCTGTCACTCAGCCAGTTTGCAACCCATCTTGTGATGTATGGGTTAACATTTAAGCTGATGAGTTTTTCAATGATACCCGAGTGGGGTATTGTATCGAAGGCCTTTGCCAGATCGAGGTAGGCTGTATGGACTGACTTTCCCTCATCAATGGCTTTGGTGACTGTTTCGAAAAAGTCAACCAAGTTTAGAAGGCATGATCTGCCTTTGACAAAGCCAAACTGGGATGGATCCAAAGTCTGCAAATTCCCTATGTCTTTATTTATGAGGTCCATTATGATCCTCTCCATGGCTTTGCAGATAAGGCTTGTCAAGCTAATGGGCCGGTAATTTCCAGGGTCGGTGGAGGCACCGCCTTTGTGAAGTGGGACCACAGTTGCAGTGCACCACTCCCTGGGTACGTATCCAGAGTTAAGACTATGATTAAACAGCTGTCCTAGCTGTGGGTTTAATTCCTCGTTGAGTTCGTGGAGCACACAGCCAGGAACACCATCAGGTCCCATGGATGCTGTGTTTTTTGCTTTGGAGAGAGCAGTTCTCACTTGGGCGTTGGAGATGTTTGGGGGGCTGCAATCGCTTGGCATAGATATCTCTCCTTTTGGGGGGGGGGTTTGCACTGAACCTGTCAGCCAGTATGTTGGCAATGTCTGTAGGATCAGTAATCTTCACATCATTTTGAACTAGTTCTGAGCATATCTGGGAGTTTCCTCCCAGGTTTCTAACATAGCTAATGAAGGCCTTATGATTGTCTTTTGAGTCTTTAGCTATTTTCTCTCAAAATGTGCTTTGGATGATTTTATGAGAGCTCTTAGGTTTTTACTTATAGTGAGCAAGGGTGTCTTACCTTTTAAGGATTTTGCTCTATCTTGTAGTAGCTTCCTCCTTTTGTTGTAGAGTTTGTTTATGGCTGGGGTCCACCAGACTGGACGCTTGCCTTTGGTACAAAGAGTCTTTGGTTTGCTTGGGATTGCGTTATCCATGCAGTCCTGCAGGTGCTGGTAGAAGGCATTTGTAAGTGATTCAGCGGCTTGAGTACTGTTTTCCGCCGGGGGCCTTAAAGGAGACCACACTAGTCTTTAGAAGTGTGAAGTCTGCTTTCTTGAAGTTCTTTACTGTGGTCTTTTTTATTTCAGGTGGGGGTGGTATGAGGACCTCCAGCGAGACTAGTTTGTGATCTGATCTCACCAGTGAGGGGTATACTTCCGGTGTTGAACATTGTGCTCCCATGTTCGTGATGATGAGATCAAGTATGTTTTCTCCTCTTGTGGGGATGGTGACTAGTTGTTCCATGGCATTTGAGTTTATGAATTCCAGGAACTTTTGGGATAGGGTGTTTGGGCTTGAGTTGTGTTCCCAGTCTATATTAGGGTAATTGAAGTCACCTAGTATGATGGTGTTTGGTGATACATTTATCCCCTCTGGTGTTTTCAGGAAGGCCATGTGAGGTTCCTGAGTTTGTGAGGGTGGCCTGTAACATGCTACAATTTGCAGAGCAGTCTTGCCTATGGTTAATTGCACCTGGATGGTCTCCGATGCATCGTGCGTTGCCACCAGTCTTGAGGTGTGGGTGTCCTTGATGAATATGGATACCCCCCCTCCTTTCTTGTTATTGTCCGGATTTTGGGGCCGGAACACATGATAAGAGGTAAATCCTGATAGTGCTGGGGTGCTCTCAGGAGCCTTGAAACAGGTTTCTGTCACTGCACAGACATCGATGTTCTCCATACTGAGAAGGGCCTCGAGTGCGTGCATTTTGAGATATAGACTTCTGGCATTGAGCAGCATTACCCTTAGTTTTTTTCCTTTTTTGTGTTCTAGGGTGGTAGGTTTAGAATTTGAGCGTTGCCTAAAAAAGGCACTATGGGGGTGGCAAGAGCCTTTGCCAATATCCGGAATCCCAGGGGTGACAGGTGCAAGGCGTCCCTTGCGAAGCAGCGTGGCTTGTACAGCATGTCATCCCAGGCAGACAGACATTGGATCCCCTTTGAATGACACCAGAGTTTAAGCCAATTGTTAAAGCTAATCATCTTATCTCTGTATTGTGGCATCATTCTTGGTGAAGGTAGGATACTGCTCAAGGTCAGGGTCATACCTGCCTGGGCTACATAATCAGAGAGCTCCTCAATGTCTCTTTTCATGTAGTCCAAGGAGGTACGTCTCAGGTCGTTTACACCAGCGTGGACAGTGACTGAGTCGTATTTGTACCTGCTGTTGAGAGACCTGAGTGCTTGCGTTATGTGGCAGATTCTAGCACCCGACAGGCAGCTTACTGTGACCTTCTCCTTACTCAGTCTGGTCAGCGGGACATCAGTGTGTCTGACTATGGGGTCACCAATGACTAGTGTGTCTGGCATTGTGTTTGGCCTTAAGGGCTGTGACTGTTTGACACTCTGACTGTGAGGTATATGTGTTGCAGGTGTTGTGTTCTGAGGTGGTGGTTGTTTGGGTGTCTGCTTTGGTGGCCTCTGCTGTTTTGGTAGAATTTTGATCAGAGCCGAGTATGTCTTTGTGTGTTTATGTGTATGATTTGAGGTTGTGATGGTACTATGTGAGACTGGGTCTATAGTGTGTGTGGTAACCTACTCCTCCTGACTGGTCTTGCCAGTCCTATGTTGAGAGAGCTCAGCCTCCAGTTTGGCCATATAGTTGCATCTCTCGCATGTAGTTGTGTTTTGTGGGAGGAGGAGAGGGTTGTCTGTGTACATGAGGCAATTGTAACATTGCCTCACCTCAATATTCCCAGGTTCACCAGCTGAGCAGGAGAGGACACTAGCAACTGATCCCTCGACATGCTAGAAGGACCAGACAAACAACTTTAAAAGAGATTCCGGGGACGTGGGTTACCGAGAAATGGGGGTTTCCCTTTTTGGGGTGCTATCTATAAGAGTGCTGTATCAAGGTAGTAAGTCCTGTAGGAGCAAGTGCTAGGTTTAACAGATAGAGAAAAGTCTACTTGTAGTCAAGTAGAGATGATCTTTTTGTGCATGCTTCATGTTGGTGTCTGACCAGGCTCCGTTGCAGTCGTGTGTTGGATGGTAGTGTTTCTGTGTGTTTGCCATGTGTTTTTATTGCCGGTACATCTGTGGGAGGTGTGGTTGGCACATGTTCCTCTTTGCAGGGACACCCATCCTAGGGTTTGTGTCATGCATCTGCACTTGGCATGTGCCACATGTCCTGTACTATTCCCACAGTCGTGTATGCCTTCATGCACTACTACTGTGTGTTACTGGCTGTTTGTATGTGGTACACATGGACATTGTGATGGTTGGCTTGACCTATTCCCATGCTAGAACATACACATCTGTCAATTGCGTTGTTTAAATCACACTGTAACACTCATTCGTCTTTTCAAAATGACAGTCAATAACACAGTAAGCTGAGATTAATAACGTTTTACTACTGTGCAGCAGGAGGCAAAGAACTATGCAGTACAAGTTTAGACATTTGTTTTACTCTATCCATGTTACAGCTGTATAAGCATTGTGTATACTATCATCTTTTGCACACATTAATGATGTGGTCAGTCACAGGGCATTTAAATCACTATAGTCCACAATGTTGTATTCCTACAACAGTGCTAAGGTAATGCTTATTAAATGTTTTCACATGAGGATAGCAAAACCTTGCGAGCCACATAGTCAATTAGAATGTACTTCGGTAAATTCTGCTCTGTCACGGTTCCAACACTGTTCAGATCTGGTCGTCACTCCATTTCCTACTAGGTTCCTTTGTCTCTCTGGTGAGCAGCTGTACTCTGTGTTACATAGAGCTCACAAGCCTATCCTCCTCAGTGGGAGGATGACAGATATACCTGTACATACATTTATTATTCTCTAACCGAGCAGATGACTAATGCTGAATGACATACACCTGCTGCACTGGTTACTGCCAGGGTCAGGGTTCAATCACACTGCAGCTACACTACAGGCAATTACATGCATGATAAGCTCTACTGCCATATTGTAAGTTAGAATAATATGCATTATACAGTTATTGCTTCTAAAGTTGCACGTCATATATATGTTTAAGTATGTATTTTGCTAACATTCTCCCTCCTTTGATTGATTCTATTCTATCCAGAAACATATACCACATTATTTCATTCCCTAGCCTCTTCCTCTGTGGAACGTTTAACTAGGCAAGTAATTTGTTGTACATTTCAAGAAGGATTGCATTTTGTATTGACAAATACCACTACAGGTCTTGATACATAGTCTCGGGTACAGATACGTCGACAGAGTCCCTGACTAATACTTACATGCAAAGTATCCTGCAATAGACACATGCTCCCAATATGAGCAGAACAACTCAAATGGCAATCATGATATTCAGTATGACTGAACCCCATCCACCAAATGGTTTGTGGAAATGGTTCGTCAGTGGGTTTGGGCCTGGTTCCGCCATGGATGACACCTGCTGTATTACCTCTAGGTGGGCGTCGAGTCTGGTCTTTTTATGTGGTACTTGGACACAGCGATCTTCTTTAATGAGCGCCAAGACCAATTCTCGCCGGCAGGGTGCAGTCGTGCGCTATTACATTTTGTGACACAACAGTTCTCATGGCATCCAGTTCATCAGTCACAAGTTCAGGAGCGGAAAGTCACATTCATCATTCCTCCGACAGGTTTTGACAACTTCCTCTGTTCCCTGATTGATTTCACTACTCCACAAGCTGGGAGTGTTCCAGCCCAGGTTATGATGCTGTCACTCAAGTCCATATGGATCGATATTCCTTTATCTCTTGCAGAAAACTGGAATGTCAGAACAGCTTCCATTTCACCCACTGGATTAGTAGGTTTCACGACTGTGTTCCCAGTTCTTCGAGCTATGTGTGTTATAGTTCGTTTGTACCCAGAGGCAATTGTGCAGTATGTCATGTGACTGGAGCCAGATAACCCAAATAACAACTGCCGGACCAATTCTCAGGTAACCATTGATATGCTTCTTTCCCATAAACAAACTAACAATATTCTACTTTACTACTGATGCGGGTTACCTCTGCATGTAACATCTGCCTGTCTATAACAGAGGACTGTTTATACAATTCAGGATGTTTCTGCACATCCTTCCACGTTGTTCTCATGAAGCTTAAATACAGATAATGAATGGTGCTACTAGTAGTACTGTCATCTTTGGCTGTTATATGACATTTGTAAGACACAGTTATGTTACAAATACTCCCACCAACTTGAACTGTATCATGTTTATAACAACATACAATTACTTTTTGTGTAACAGGTAAGTACAGTGCCAGTTTGTCCTGTGATCTCACAGAGCCTGTATCAAAGTGTAAATATTCCCAAGTCTCAATGTATCCCCAAGGGGACACCATACATCGGAAGTCCTCCATATGATGTAGGTATGGCAGTACAAACACAGCAATTTAAAATGTTCATAGTGTGTACATGCACACGCGTCATGCCTCGGTATTTGTTGAAGTGTGGAAGACACTCTGTGGCCAGTTCATCACGTATCACTATTTGTATCCGTGTAGTTATATGCAGGTAAGGTCCCAGCAAATGTAAAGTAAACACAAACATGTTTAATAGGTGTATAATCATTATGACAGTAAACCAAATGTCTTTGGGGTTGCTTTGTATTGTTATACAGTCTGGCCCGGGTGATTCAGGCTCTATGGTATATCAGCTACAAGATGTTGATCAGACTTTATATCCTTTACCGGTTTGAAAACTGTGAGGTGAACCCAGGACGACCTCTCAGCATACTTTACTGCAGTAGGCGTTGCCAACAGTACCTGGTACAGACCTTCACACTTTCCACTTGCCAATTATCTTGTTTGGATAACAGTGACATACACACAGGATACTGGTGTCAGCTATGCGTCCGGCTTCACTTGCTCTTTATCTGTAAAAGACTTTAACTGCAAAACAGTGTTATTGGTTAACAATCCTCTCATGTCACCTGCTAATGAGCCATCGACCTCCGGCTCTGCAGACATGACAACTTTCCACTCTGGCACATGATATGCCATTCCACATACTACTTCGAAGTGGGTGCAACACTTTACATTTGGAACTGTTGTCATGCTCAGCAATGCTAGAGGTAGACAGCAAATGTAACTCGTCTGGGTGTCACCCACCAACCTCCTGTACTTATTTCTCGGGATCCCATTGTACCGCGCCAGCAGTCATGCTGGCTGTGGGTTGTACATCCAATTTACATTCATGGGAATACAAATTAATCCCCCAGGTTGCGTGATTGTCTGGTTCACTAAATGTGTTCTATTGTCACTGTAGCTTCTTTACAGTATGCCCGATCTCGGGATACTTAATTTACTGGCACCTTTGCCACTGCTGCTGCATCCGGATTCATGGTTGGGAATGCTTCTACCCATTTTGATTATATATATATGTGTAATCACAAAACAGTATTTCTTCCCTTCACATTTATTCAGATGTATGAACTACATACAAATAGTACGGAACGGTTATGGTGGTGTAGGTAAACACACTCCCTTTGGTTTAAATGCTCCCTGTGCATGACATCTACTGCAAATGTGACACGCTGCTCATGATGTTTGTATGTGGTTCCTACTTCCGTATGTTAGGGGTATTCTGTTAACCGAATGTACCATCCCCCCTGTTGAGACATGTCTCTACCCATGGCTCCACAAAGCCGCATATCTGACTACATTAGACGTTAATATTGGCTTTCTCACTGTGGATATGTGCAGTCCGTCCTCAATGATTGCTCCTCGTCATACCCACGTCGGCTTTTCTGCTTTCGTAGTTGGTGTTTGCATTGTTTGTAACATTTCTACATGTAAAATGTCTGAGGATTGTCATTCCTCACTCAAACATACACTTTCCAACTGTGAGGCTGCTTGTTTTGCAGCTGCATGAGCTCATGCCTTACCTTTCCTACTGTTATCCTTTTGCTATCTATGACCTGCACATTTACAATTAGCTACTTTAGTGGGTAACTGAATGCATTCAGGATCAATTGCGCATGATTAATCGGTTTACCGGTGGATGTTATCATTCCCCTATTCTTCCACTGCTGCTCATAAACATGCACTGTACAGACAACATACTGACTATCGGGACATATGTCCACACATCAGGTTTTCGCCACAGTACAAGCACGTGTTAAAGCTATCTATTCTGCTGCTTGAGCAGACATGTTATGCTGCAGGGGTTGTGCGTCTACAATCTCATTATCAATAACTACTGCATAACATACTTGATTCGTTCCTGTGGGACTCTGTCTACATGATCCGTACACATTAACTGTCACCTCTGCATCATCTAAGGGTATATCGGTGATATATCATGTCTGTGTGTAGTTATTTCATCCATTTCGTATAGGCAACTGTGTGGTGTGCCATACACAGGTGTCGGACGTGACGTTGATAGGTTTAATGTTGTACAACGTTCAATCACCATATGAGGTTGACTCAGTGGTATGGTCAAACAAGACAAATGTCTAGCATGGGTCAGGAATGCTATCTTCTCTTGCAGCACACTGATCGCAACTGCAGGAGACATTCCCACAGTGAGAGGGTGGTATGATAACATTGAGGCCGGGGCCTGTACTGCCATGGGTGCTACAACAACTGCCTGTACACAATGTGGCACTGACCATGCCACAGTGTCCAACTGCAATGAGTAGTAAGCTATGTAGCGTTGCTTACTTCCATGCTGTTGCATCAAGACTGACGTCATATATCTCCGCTTACAATCTACAGTCCGACAACATGTGTTATGATTATTCGGGAGACCTAATACAGATGTTGAAGCTATCAATCGTTTTAGTCTGCAGAAAGTTGTTTCTGCTACTGTAATCCAGTGTAGTATGTGTTGTGCTGCCATAGGTGTATTAAAGATTAAGGCAGACAATACAGCAGATTCAGAAGCATTGTTTGGTAACCAGCTTTGACAAATGTTAGTTGGCACAGAAAGGACTTCATTCCCTTCTTGGTAATTGGCTTGGGTGCTTGTGAAATTGCTACCTTCCTATCGTCATGTAATGTTCTACCCTACTTGGATACCACATATCCCAGGTACTTGACCTGTATTCTCTGTAGTTGCAATTTATGCTTGCTTACTTTATGTTCCTATTCTGCTGAATATCTCAATGATGCTATTGTATCTTCCATACATTGCTGCTGGGTAGGGGCCGCAAGCAGAATATCATCCACATAAAGTAGAACTTGACTGGCCCCGGGTGTAGTAAACACTGGAATGTACGTAGCCATCTCCTGTGGGAATATCGTTGTACTTTCACAGTATCCCTGCGATAGCCGGGTATGGCTGTATCTGTTACCCTGAATGTAAATGCAAAGCAATACGGACTATCTGGATGTATAGGTATTGCAAAGGAAGCATAGCTTATATGTACCACGGTAAGATACTTCTGTGGCGTGTTCATAGCATTCAATATTGTGTGTGGGTCTGGCACCATCGGTACCCTAGGTATTATTACATGATTTACAGCTTGTAAATCCTGTACCATCCGCCATTCCCCCTTTGTTTTCCGATCAGAAGATACAGGGGTATTGCATGGTGAATAGTGATTACTTTGTAGATGGGGAATTCACTCTGTGACTTTACAGATATCATCTGGTGTCCACGGTCTATACACTACGGGGGTTGGGTCCTGGCCTTCCTGTTCTGCATGAGGGTTCGGTACTTCAATTAATTGACAAATATCCTCACTCTGTTCTAGTGACTGTCTTCTTACTCGAGTGTCCCTAGGTATGTTACGAGGTCGGGATGTGGTTTCAATAGCTTCTCTTACATTTGGTCGTTGTGATACCTCTGTTGCCACAGGATAACGTGGGGGGGACTAGCCTGCCCTCCTGCTTCATATCCTGGATGTGGTATCGGAGGTGGTAGAGGGGGGGGGGCTGTCGCTACTACTGTATTATTATCTCCTTTGTGTACGTATGATGCTTTCGCATTTGTAGTGTTCTGTTCCCTTCGGTTCACTACCTCAATCCACCTATGTGCATGACGGATACCCAATTGTCGCTGTTTTGTCGCCTGCACATCTTAGGGCTGCCACCTTTTCATATGCACAATGTGGGACATTAGTGTTAAGTAACGTGTAATTTGCCAAGAAAAAGCATACCAACGAGCAGTACATAGGACAGAATTTCACTTTTTGCCAGGAGAGCTACCAATTGTTGTAGCATTTCAGTTGCTTATTCTGTTTATTATGATATTTTGTTGTTCCAGATACAAAATTACTGTTTTATGCTACCATTTGAAAAGATATCTGGGAAATGTTTGTCCTGAGATATCAGGACATTTGCCATTTGTTCGGTTTGTTTGCAGGACACAACTGGCCAAAGAGGGACTGTCCCTCACAGTGTGGGACAGGTGTTTTCCCTAGAACATGTGCATCACATTTTCAGGGATTACATTTTTCAGTAACGATATTGTGTCTAATATACCATCAATGTCATATTTATTACCCCATTTTGCTGGATATCTCACATTATGTGCTCTCTGTGATTGCATATAGTTCACATCACCCGTCAAACGCGGATCACATGATCTGTTTGTTCACTAATTTCCCATATCCTCTACACGACTGCTACGTACCCTTCTCTCGTACCACGTGGTATCTCCTTCCCTGTATCCACTGTAGTGTCTACAATGACTATTTACTCTGCTGTGTGTTCCCCTGACCTATGTTCAGATTTAACACTATTTGGATTGGTCTTCGACCCGCTATCACAACTGTTAACAGAAACACAATGTAGTCTGGTCCCTGATCTATAATAGAGACAAAGAGGCAAACACTCCTTACCTGAGCCTCCTGTTTAAGGCTGCACATTTTCTTCTTGGGATCCAGTTTTCCGCTTTTCAGCCACAGATCAGACAGTAGACAGCCTCTTTACACACAACAATTCAGTCGGAGGTCTTTTCATTCAAGAAGAACCATTTAGGCAAATTCTCCTGCGTAGATGTCTAACCACCCATGCACTCTGACCTGTAGCTTTCCAAGGGAATTCCGGATTACAAGAATCACAATGTCAAATAAGTTGTCAAAACCAGACTGTAGTTATCAGTAGGCTTTTCTAAGTGACAGTCAATAACACAGGAGGCTCGGGTTCACAACGTTTTAGTAGTGTACACAGGCAGGCTAAATAATATACAGTCCAAGTATGAGAGTTTTGTCTGACTCTATACAGTAAGCAATTTCTTTATATAGTGTTTACAATCAGCTTTTGCCCACCTTACTGGCGTGGTCGGTCACAGGGCATTTCCATCACTATGGTCCGCAATAGTCTATACATACGTGGGTGCTGGAGTTGTGCTTTTAAAATGTTTTCCCATGAGAATAACACAGCCTTGCAAGGCACCTTGTCAATTACAGTGTCCTTCTGTGATTGTAGCTGTTTCAAGGACCCTGGACTGTTCCGATACAGTAGTCAGTTAATTTCTTAATACCTTGCTTTGTCTCTCTGGTAAGGAGTTGTACTCTTATCTTCGATAGAGCTCACAAGGCCATCCTCCTCAGGGGAAGGGGTGATGTTATGCATGTACAGACATTTATTGTTCTGTAACCCAGCAGATAATTAATGCTGACAGACAAGCCTGCTGTAGTGGTTACTGCCAGGGCCAGAATTCCATCACACTACAGCTTAGCTTCACCAATTACATGCATGATCAGTTCTACTGCCATATTGTACGGTACAATTCAATGCTTTATATAGTATTTCGATTCTAAACTGGCACTTCATATCTGTTTCTATATATATTTTTCGAACAACATCCATCCCGCCATATGCATGTTGTTCCGTCCTTTACCTTGACCATGTGTATTTGGCCATCCGGCAACGCTACTCTCCACATGTGATGTCCCACCTTCCCCTTCTTTGCCTGTAGCACCCTGTTAGGACGTCCTGTTTGGTAGGCACGTGTTCCGCTATATGTGATCGACTTCTCTGCATAGCTAATCATCGATGCGGTGGTTCAACAACCCGACTTGTCCACATGTGTACAGTTATGTGCACCGTGTCGTATGCAAACATATATGGTTTCGGGTACATACCACATGCGGGATGTACACATTCTGCAGACACATTCACATGCAGCCATTTCCATATCTGTACCTGAGGTGGGTTGGTGACATGTGGGGTACATATTTTGCCGCGTGGCATTGCCTAACACAAACATCTTACCACATTTCAGGTATGCACATTGTGTGTGGGTGTATAGCTGCACACGGATGCTAGCAGGTTTGGGTGCACAGGTGTACATGGGTGGGACTGACATGCTACAATGAGGCTATTGTATATTACATCTGAATGCATGGGTTCTGCTTCTGGATATTACACTTCAACATACGCCATCCAGTGTATGCGACAGAGACGTTGCTGGGTGTGGGATATGTTGCTATGCACATGTTTGCCTGTGCTTAAGGTATCTTGATTCCTTCCTGTTGTTATGTCAACACAGCTACCCGGCTATGTACTCTCACTACTGCTTGTGACCATTATGGTTGGCACCTTTTCCAATGCCCATAGTGGGACATGTTTTGTGGAAACTTTGGATTTTGCAGGACAACACATACCCACGGCAAGTGCAGTTGACAGAACTTCACTTGTTTGCCATACTATACGCTTATTCTGTTAGCATTTGGGTTCCTTATTCAGTTTCTTATGCCATGTATGTGTTTCATATACAAATTATATGTTTTATGCTACTATTACATGTATATTGCAGGAATATTTTTGCCAGGGGATCTCACGTCTTTTTCCATTTTTCCAATTTTTGCAGGGACACACCTGTCCAATCAGGGACTGTCCATGGCACATTGGGACAGCTGGTAACCCTGGTGACCATGCCCATGTCGCTACTGGGGTTGCCACCTTTTCCAGTTGCCAAGGTGGGATATTTCCGGGACTCACATGTGACTTTACAGGCCGACACATACACACGGTCACTATATAGCATAGAACTTCACTTGTTTGCCTAAATAAAAGCTTATTGTTGTGGCAGTTTGGTTGCTTATTCTATTTCTTGTGACACTTAGATATTTCAGTTACAGAAATAACCAATTCATGCTACCATTACATTAAATACGGGATATCATTATGTCCTACAATCTTAGCACATTTGCCATTTTTAATATGTTTTTTCGGGACACACCTGCCCATAGAGGGACTGCCCCTTCCAAAGTGGGACAGGTGGTGACTTTAGTCGCTACTCCTATGTCGGTGCGGCGCGCTGACATGCTGCTGTACACCTTCTCTGAGTATAACCACTGACGGTGCATTGTGTGACAAATGCGGTCTTATGCGTATCCTTTGCTCCTTGGACGGGTACACTTAAGCCTTCGTGGCTTGTATTTGCTTCTCCGTTTAGTTGGGACGGGTACTATGTTGCATACTCTATGTGCGTTTCATTCTGCACGGGCCCTGGCTGCTGCCATTACTATTATGGGCGGACCGTGGCAGTCAGCACATTAGGTTGCTCACCACATGCCGGCTTAGCCATGCCTCCGGACGCATCCTACCTGGGCTCGCTCACATACACTATGCACGTGTCTGTGGTTGCGGTGCACTCTCATTAATATGCATATGGCGCTACTGCGCCGGCTATTCACTGCACCGCCGGTGCAGACCTTACGCCGGCCTTGCGCCGAGCTTCATGAATCCCGGGGTGTATGTTTTATTGATAATAAAATATTTGATTTCATTTCTTCAGTTAGTTGTAATGTGTGTTGTTTGGTTATATATTTCAAATAGGAGGATATGGATGTTGTTTTATAATTTATTAATATCTTGTAAAATTTCAGAATACTATTTCCCATATCATAATCATTATATAGGATTTCATATAGGTATTTAGTACGTTTAGGTATTTCTTTAAATGAAGAATTACTAATTATTCTGCATAAATCTTGTGAATACATCAGAATGCTTTGCATAGTTAGCCAGTCTTGTGGAATTTTGTATGTTGTTTGTATTGTTTGCATACCCAGAACTTTTAGTTTTTTGATACATTGAAACCAACAAACAAATCCTTTCTCTTCCAAGAAATTAATTATTTCGCTGTATATTTTATGTGGATAGCTCTTTGTAACTATGAATGGTGTTAAAGGATAAAACCAAATTTTTAAATCTATATTTGCATTAATAATTTTCCTAAATGAGTCAATGTAATACTTAATCATACGAGTTTTAGTAGGCTTAGTTATGTTATATTGCATAGTAATACATACTATGTGCCATGGCAAATTGTTTTTATCTGTTATTTGATTTTTTTGTTTTTGTAAATCAAATTAATTCATTGATATTACAGTTAGTAATTCTTTCCAATGTGCAGAATAATGTGGACTTATCCAATCCGAGATTGTTTTAGATATTGATGCTTTTATATATGTTTCTATATCAGGAAAGTTTAATCCTCTCTGTTTCCATGGTCTGATATGATGTATTAAAGCTATCCTGTTTCTTTTGGGAAACCATAAAAAAATTATTAGGCATGAGTTTGTTTCTTTGAGTATATTCCTTTCTGATAACAGTTGTATTGTCAAAGCTATATATAGAATCTTGTGTAGTAAAGCCATATTTATTAACTGTAGTCTATCTTCAAATAATACTATTTTGTTCCACTTTTCCACAGAGATTTTATTTGTATTGATGATATCATTGTAGTTTTTTGAGACTAATTCATTATTATCCTTGCATATCTCAATTCCTAGATATTTTAAGGTAGATTCTTGTTTCCCTATAATGTGATTCTCCTTCATCTGCAATTCTTTTTTATATTTAAAAAAATAAAAATTTTGATTTTGATTTATTGAAATGGAGTCCTGAAGTCCTATAAAATACGTCAATTAAAATATCTAATTCTTATAATGTCTCTTTTGTATTGGATAATGTTCATAATATGTCACCAGCAAAAAGCATTACTTTAGAATTGTATTGTTCATAAACATCTACTCCTTTGATTTTTGTATTGTTACGTATTTTTTTTATTTAAAAATAAAAATTTTGATTTTGATTTATTGAAATGGAGTCCTGAAGTCATGTAAAATGTGTCAATTAAAATATCTAATTTTTCTAATGTCTCTTTTGTATTGGATAATGTTAATAATATGTCATCAGCAAAGAGCATTACTTTAGAATTGTATTGTGCATAAACATCTACTCCTTTGATTTTTGTATTGTTACGTATTGAATCTGCCAATATTTTAATAGCCAAAGCAAATGGAATCGATGACATGGGACATCCTTCTTTAGTACCCTGTGTTATATGTATAGATTCAGAGGTGAAAGGACCTGGCTTAACATACACTAAATTATTTGTATATATATTCTTTAGTCGATGAACAAAGGAAAGAGGAAATTCAAATAACACCAGAATTTTGAACAAATAGTCGAAATTTAGGGAATCAAAGGCTTTCTCTATATCTAAGCCAAGTATGAGCGTTTCTTTATTTCCTTTATTAGCATAATCTATAAGAAAAAAATGTCCTTTTAATATTGTCATTTGTGTGTCTATGATATATAAATCCAGTTTGATCATTATTTATTGTTTTGGATAGTGGTATTTTCATTCTGTTGGTTAATATTGCCATACTTATCTTATAGTCATTATTTAATAATGATATAGGTCTATATGAGGTACAGAGGTTTGGGGATTTGTTTTCCATTAGGATTGGTGTGATTAAGGAATATCTCCAAGAGAGTGGT
The DNA here is from genome assembly GCF_019279795.1 of Protopterus annectens. Taxonomy (NCBI): domain Eukaryota; kingdom Metazoa; phylum Chordata; order Ceratodontiformes; family Protopteridae; genus Protopterus; species Protopterus annectens. The sequence goes on along the minus strand of NC_056732.1, from coordinate 1,207,586,795 downwards.
ATTAAAGCTTGTGATTGAATTTCTAATAGAGTTTTATGGAAGAGGGCTAGTATATTTGAAGGAAAATGTTTATATATGTCCATAATTATGCCATTTATACATGGGGCTTTATTATTTTACCCTCTTTAACTGTATCTGTCATTTCCTTGTAGGATATGGGTGCTTGCAGATCTAGTTTTAATTTTTCTGGTATTTTTTTTATATTAGAACATTTTTCATCTAGACTTCATTTATCAATATGTATATTTTCTTTTTGGAAATGTTACCTATAGTGATTTCTATAGGTATCAAGAATGTCACCTATATCTGAGATTTTTAACCCTTTCGTTTCCTGGAAGATATTTTTAATGTTATTAGCTTTTGATTGTATTTTGATTCTTGTGAATAAATTATGTAGATATTTGGGAAAAGTGGCCAAGGTATTAATTTTTAGTTTTTCTAAAGCTAAACTAGTTTTATGTGTTAGAATTTTGTTGTATTTGTTATTTAATATTTTTACTTTTTTTCATCTCCAAATGGTTTTGATTTTTTTTCAACTTTTACTGACAAAAGTTAAAATTTCAGATCTAATAATTTAGAATCCCATTCTCTGATTTTTTTATACCAAGTCAGAGTTTTACCATATATGTAAGCCTTTAGTGAGTCCCATATCATTATTTTATTTATCTGTGGTGTAATTAATATCCAGGAAGAACTGTAATTCATACAATAACCAGTGTTTGAACTCTTTAATTTTAGTTATATATGCTGGAATTCTGGAGTTATAGATTAATGGTGTGTACCCATTTTGAAGTTTTAGTATAAATGAATTGTGGTCTGAAAAGGGGCAGGGTGTGATTGAGAAATTAATGATTTTAGATAGTAAGTCATGGGCAGCAATTATTTTATCTATTCTAGTTTGGGTAACAAATCTCTGATCTTGATGGGAAAACAACAAAAATGTATCTTCTTTAAATTTGAAAGTATCTACAAGAGGAAATGATTCTGCACACTTGTTTAAAGTTTTTAATACAGCAGATGTACACAGCTGTCTTTTATTGGTAGTTTCAGAACTATGAAATATACAGTTAAAATCTCCTCCTAATATTAAGTTGCCTTTATAATTATTGGAAATGAAATCCAAGTGTTTTTTAATAGTGCCTGATCCAATGTCTGGGAGCCAGTGTAGATTGGCTAGGATCCATATTCTGTTATTATATTTAACTATCACTAATGCCATAAGGCTTTCTTTATCTTCATACTTATAAATGATTTCTGGGTTAATCACATTTGTTTTCCATTACATTGTTACACCTTTTGTCTTTGTCTTATAAGTGGATTGAGCCAATATCATATATTCCTTAGTATTCCGTTTGTAATTGTCATTTGTTTTGAAATGAGTTTTTTGAAGGAAGACAATTTGTGCTTTGTTCATTTTTAAATATTTCAGTAGATTTGATCTCTTACTATGATTGTTTAAGCCATTGGTATTTAAAGATAATAATGTTAAATCCATCTTAGGTTATTTAGACTACATATTTTTTTTATTTTATTGTGACTATTAACATTTTCCTCTGATAACTGTAAAGTATATGTTTGAGCTTTTAAAGAAAATTATCAGTTTTATACTTTGAGTGTTTACTAATAAAGTAATGTTTTGGTCAGGCATACTAAAATGTTTTGTGAAATAACAAATTAAAATTAATAAATGTTAACAAAACTAAGATCCGCACTAACCTTGGAATGAAAATCATTCCTAATCTGATGGAAGTCCATCAGATTATCACTCATACCTTGACAATCCAGAACATCTGAGCTCCATAAATGTAATTATCATATGAAGAATATTTGTTAATAGGGATAAGCAATGTTTTATATTATTTTGAACAGATATAGTACTATTGTTGATTAGACAGAATTCTAATACAATATAAATGTCTATTTATTGTATAAGCAATAAACATTTACATGAAAGATAGATGACAAGCAATCCAATCATAGTAAAGTAGGATGTATCATATATAAAACCTCAGTAAAAGATTATAGCACATAGTTATTTAACATATTCACCATTATTGATGAGGTATTTCAAAACGTATTACTTAATATAAATAGATGGCAATAATATTTATACCTAATGCTTATAATGCAATATATTTTGCTGGATATATCAGAAGTTGTATTTCATTATTTGCCAGCATTTAAGTAATCATTTTGTTTGTTGCTAACTTACTTAAAGCATCAAGTTTGTTTTATGTAAACACTGATAAATGTTTGTACATTTTAATTATCAGTGCATCCCTCTTCCCCCATTTCCTACACATAAAGATTTTCATATCTGTCATTTCTTATTATAAAATGTGTGAAATTATTGGTTAAAAACAAAAATTCACTTATTGTGATTAATGATTACAAGTTCCCTTTCCATATTCATAAATTGCCATTTCATGGCATATACTGAAAGTTTTTAGATTTAAATAGCAACATGCTATTTTGTATACTCAGCAAAGTTAAAATGAGTGATTATTATCAATGTAATATTTTTTTGTTCAGAATGTAATTGTTAAATTCTGTGACATTCCTAGCTCATGCTTCTATTGTTTCCCTTGAACAACTTTGCCAGTTTGATGTCATGTATAAAACATTAGTTACCTTGGTAACAGCTTAAGTATTATGTATGGTCAAGATGTGTTACAAAACCGCAATTCAAGTTAAAGCAATTATATGACTTGTTATTTAATTTACTTATCTGAGAAAATCATAACGCTTCCCCTTGATGTTCAATATAGTGTATGTCATTTATGGCAAGTTAAAACAGTAGTGTTATTATACTCAAGTCCATGTTATTAAACTGAGTGACTATTGTTAATTTAATACTATTTGTTCAGAATATGATTGTTACATTCTGTGACATTTCAAGTTCAGGCTTCTATTGTTTGTTTTGAACAACTTTATCAGTTTGATGCCATGTATAAAACATTAGTTATCTTGGTAACCACTTAAGTATTATATATGGTCAAAATGGGTTGAAAAAAACTATAATTCAAGTTAAAGCAATTACATGACGTGTTATGCATATTCACTTATATAAGAAATTCATCATGTTTCCCCTTGATGTTCAATGTGGTATATGTCATTTATGAGAAGTAAGAAAGTAGTGTTATTATACACAAGCCCATGTTATTAAATCCTGTCTTTACTATCTAAATTCACCAAACTGCTTCATCTTATATGACGATTATATATTTTATGTCTAGATTTACTAAAATCCTACATGGCATAACTATTGTGCGTGTGTGTGTGTCTTTTTTTTGGCTGTTGCTTAGTTATTTGAGAGACCACAAGCTGTAATGTTTATTCTTATTATTAGCTCCTTCCAAGCATGTTTATACAGTCTATAGACTTTAAATTATGAAACCCTTCTAGTTTTTTATTTGTTATAAGTATATTTACATCCTTACATACATACATACATATCAGTAATTCAAGCACGGCAATAATGCCCATCCACTAATTTACTAATTCATGTGGTGTGTTTTCAGGCTGTTCTTAAAATATCCAAACCAGTATTTGTCCTGTTCTATTTTACCAGCCCGTTCCATGCAATGGCCACTCTGGCAGTGAACCACTCAACATACCCTCCATTCTCACAGTTATTTTCACAAAGGAAATCCAATGACTCTCCAGCACTTCCTGGTGACCCCAAACACCCCTAGTATCAGCTATCCATATATACCCAACTCGTCCAAGCAAGCTCACCTCCGAGATGATTGCAAAGGGTACTTCACAAGACAAAGTGATCTTAGTCTTTTACAATAACTCAGACTTCCACTCTTATGTAAGTCCTTAATGTATTTGGACAAAAATACGTTTTAAATATAAAATTGCGCTTATTATTTTTTTTTTTTTTTTTTATCAAGAATCAACTTAATGAGCTAAACAAAGTGTTGGGAGACCATCAATATGTACACGTGGTTTAAAACAGCCTTTTTATTTTAAATATATATATATATATCTATATATATATATATATATATATATATATATATATATATATATATATATATATATTTTTTTTTTTTTTAAACCAAAAATGTCATTGCTGAAAATCATCTTGGAGGCTCATCTGAGCCATTAGGCATTATCATCACACTGTTTACTTTATCATAGCAAATAGGGAGTGCCAGTTTCTGTTAGTATGTCTGTGTACTGCATACCAGAGGCTCGCGATGCAACTGAAGCAAAGCTTCACTTCACTGCAACTTCAAGCCTAAATTCCCTCCTTTTCAATGAGGCAGCAGCCAGGAAAAGAACAGAGAGCAAACAGATAAAAAAAAAAAAAAAAACTCCCAACAAGCCACCTTAACTAGAGGCAACACACTCCTCCAGCACTCCCACCTCTCACTCAGCAGATGTACAGACAAACCATTGTCTGCCAAAATATCCTAATCATAGTTCTATCCACCCCTTCCCTTGTATCAGGCTAAAATACCAAATGTCTCTTCCTAAATTCACAAACATCAGTAAACCTTGATCACAAGCTGCAACCCACAGCTTCCCGGAGATGAAAATGGCAACATATAACAGCTGCATCCACATAAACCATGTCAGGCTTAATCAAACAGCAGTCAAAGCTATGATACCTGCCATAATTGATATTAATTATGTTTAGACAGAATAATAATGACATTTGTACTAGCTGCCAGCCATGGCTGCATCCACACACACCATATCAGGATTGATGAAACAGCGCTCGAAGCTATAATAACTACCATCATTTATATTAACTATGTTTAGACAGAATAATAATGACATTTGTATTAGCTGCCAGACACAGCTGCATCCGCACACACCATATCAGAATTGATCAAACAGCAGTTGTAGCTTTTATACCTGCCATAATTGATATTAACTATATTTAGACATAATAATGACATTTGTACTAAGAGCTTGCTACTGTTATTTAACCAAGATATACATGACATTTCTAAATCATAATTTAACTGAAGAAGGCATTAATCTCCATGATAGCATTTTTTTTAAAACACTACTGTTACTGCTATTATATATGATGTTAATTTGTTACATTTGAGTCTGAACTCTAATGAATGGTACCTTGTTGAATTAGTTAATTAATTAATTACTTAAACCACTATAAGTAAAATCAATGAAAAATGAACAAGATAAGTATCCATTGAGTTCAAGTAGGGGAATAGAAATTTCTATGTTTGTATTATATGTTGCTTTGTTTTGCTTATATAGAATGTAAATAGTAACCCATCTTGACCTACCTTTGTTTGTGAAGAATTACTGGACTCTTTGAAAATTCTGAATAAATCATTACTGTTTCTCTGTTGTTTAAGAAACCCTTCTTTTTTTAATAAAAAAACAGATGACAAGTGATGTACCATATCAGTTGATACTTTGAGAGATGTAGTTGTAAGAGTTATTGTTTGGGACAGCTATCTTGGAATCAGTTTTTTTGTTTCTTCTTTTTAGCATCAGTCCAATGATTTCTTTCTTTTATTCTTTTAAAAGTAGGGGCCATCCATTCCATTTCTTCTAGGATATACACTATGTTGTTGTTTTTGATGAATATAGTAGCTTCTTCTAAGTCATTAAAGGTTTTCATCCCATTGGCAAAAAGTATTTTCATCTTGGCTGGAAAGGCCAGCTGTGCTTTAATGTTTTGTTTCAGCAGTTTTATTATTGACCAGACTTTTTTCCTTTGTTCTAGTATTCTGGAAGAATAATCATTGTCAAACCTTATCAAGCTTTGATTGTATTTTAAGTGTGATTTTCTCCAAGCAGATTTTAATATTAGTTCCTTGTCCAGAAATGAAAGAAATTTTATAAATATGGATCTAGGTGGAGTATTGCACCTTTCAATTCCAAATCCTCTTTCAAGTCTAAAAATTCAGGAATCCAGGTTGTTAAGAATGAAATAATGTCTTCACATTCAGTGTTTTCAGGTAGACCAAAGATCCGTATGTTATTTCTCCTTTCCCTAATTTCTAAATTATCTATTTTGTTAAGCAACCATGTATTCTGTTTAAGCAGAAATTCTTTTTGGAATTCTTCCTCTTTGAGTCTCCCTTCAGTGTCATTTAGAGAAATCTCTATATTTGTTATTTTTGTATGGTGTTGCTGTAATAGTTCCTTAAGAGTATCAGTCTCTTTTTGAGAATTTAATTTGAGGTTTTCTAAGTCCTTTTTAAAGCCATCCATCTTCAAAGATAGTTCCTGTAAGGTAAATATCATCAATTGCATTTCTTTTTTCAAAGCAGCATCGGGGTGAGAATTCCTTGAGTTGTTCATATTCAACGACTCAATATATCTCCAAGTTACTTGACAAAGACATTTTTGTATATCTCCACCAAAGTTGATATTTATGTAGTTTAGTAGTTTATCTATAGATTTCTGATGTTTTAAACTTGAAAATAATAAAATTTTCCTAATTATTGCACTGGTATATGTAGCCCTCAAAATCCACTGCTCTCAGTTGGCCAGCTAGGCTCTGCCCCCTATTTTTTTTTATTCTAAATGGATGGAGTATACAGGTAGTAGAATTATTAAAAAGGAAAGCTGCTATGTTAATAAAATGTGTTTTAAATTGGCTGGCAGTGTTGTCATTAGTGCAGTTAGTGGAAAGGTTAATTTGAGTAATATTGCCAGGATGCATACGTTTGTTGATGAAGGACCAAAAATGTTATGCATTGTTTTGCTTTGTGTATTGGAATCTTGTATTGTATGTCTACTTTTGGCAGTTTTGTCAGGCATTTTGCTGTTTTGGAATTTTGTTTCTAATTTTGGAGGCTAGTCTGACTTTTAGTTTATTTCCAAGTATTCCAAGCTCTACCCTTTCTTTCACTTTCATTTTATTTATTTACTTTTTTTCTAGTTTACCAGATATATAGAGTTTACTTTAACCCTTTGGTTTGTTAGTAAGGCATGTTCATCTAGGTTGGAGAAAACAAATGTATCATTAAAGTATGCAACAGCATCATCTAAAGACAGATTATGAGGGTAACTGCAGTTAATATATCTTCAGCTGGTCAAGAAGGCATCTTTCTGGAAAGATGGGAGTTTACATGCAAGATTATAGTAGTGATATTTCATAGTGGTGTTTAGTTGTCCAATTGTAAATGTAGGGAGGTGATCACCTAAAGAAGTAAGGGAGAGAACAAGAAGTGTGAATATTGTGTGGGGAGTTTATGAGTTCTAGTCAAAGTTAGAGCTTTTATTACTAGTTTATTGTATCTAGTAGGAGCGAAGATGAGTTGAGTGAATCCATATGAATTGATTATATTATTGTTGTACTAAGTAAAAAAAGTATTATAGTTTTTATTTGATATTTGCTGAAGCCTATGAAATGATTTCCTCTGTAATATCTATGCTGTTAACTGAGGTATGCAGACAACAACAATGCATAAGATGTTATAGTTATTACATATAAGAGTGAATGTAAGAATCTCAGCAATTTTAGTCACTGAGAAGGGAGAGGCAATAATTAGAGTGGGACAGTTGCAGAGTGATATTGTAGATTATTGCTACACCACCTGTTTTTGTTTGTTCTCTCAAATTTAAACATGTTACACCTTGCAAGAAGGATCTCTCATCTTTTATATATTGCTTTTGCCAGGTTTTAGTTATTACATAATGTCAGGGTAGTGAAGATAAATCCATGTGTGGACTTGTGAGTTTGTTTCTAATGTTTCTGAGGTCAATGCTATAAAGGTGCAGGTTATTGGCTTTAGAGGTTTGGCCTAATGAGTAGGGTGTATTTGTGGTGGTAGCTTGTTAAGCATTTTGTGAAGAATGGATAGGGCCTGTGGTGGTTTGGAAATCCTTTTGTAATGTGTGAGGGGTGATCTGGTTTTGGATGAATATCTCCACAGAGGTTAAGTGAGTGAAGAAGGATGACATAAGGGATAAACTGTTTAAATGTAATTGTTTTGTTTTAAAGAAAGTCTGTACTGACTAGGACTGTGAAAGGTATAGTTTGTTTTGAAAAGGTGATTAGTGGACAAGCTGATTAGGCTTGGTGTGATAGGGAAATGAGAATGCGTTTGATCTGAGTTAATGAATCGGATACTTGAAAGTGGGGGTCATTGGGGTTGGTGATGAAAGGGTGTTATGTGTGTGACAAACAGAAGACAGGATATGAAGAATTTGCCAGGAAAACATTTTGATAGGTATAGGCCAGGTATGAGGTGATATAAAATGATGGACAACAGTGGCTGATGGGTGCACTTTAGAAAAAAGGTAGGTGGCACACTGGGGTAGCTGAGGGGCTGAGGTTTATGGGGTGGCTGTTAAATATTAAACAGAGATCAGTAAAAGCTGTAAGATGGAAGTTTGAGTGTGAGTTTGATAGGAAAACAAAGTTTAGAACTATTTTGAAGGGATCAGTGGGCAGTGGAGAGTAGGAGTTGCACATAGAAAAGTATGTATGGTGTTATCTATTGTTGATGGTAGAGATGGTGTATAGAACGAGATTATACAAAATGGAGAGAGTAGAGATGTGAATGAGAAGATGTTAGGAAGGAAGAAGTGTGAGTGCAAGAAATAAATGTAGTTGAAGGTAGACAGGCATGTGAGGTGACTGGAGAAGGATTGAGCTAACTTCTGATTGGGTATCATTGTGTTTGAGGAGACTGGCTAAGTGTAAGTGAGGAAGGGGTTTTACTGAGCAGGACTAGTTAGCAAGGGTAAAATATGCTTGGGGTTAGGAAAATGGAGTGGTAAATTTAAGAATAAGCAGATTTGATGAGAAGAACATATATGAAGCTGATGAAAATTTAACATGTTAGTGGTTAGTTTATCAGTGAGAAGCTGTTATAGCAATGGCTCTACAGGAAAGATAGGAGGGTATGGCCACTTAGTGTGAACAGTTTCCTATAGGCAAAGAATGAGGGTATGGTACAGGCAGGAGTGAGGGCAGAAGCAATCGGTATGAGTAATTAGATAGCTTGATGTCTGGGGAGTGGAGAGAGACGCAGAATGAGTTGTATATGTGCTAGTAGAGTGAGAGTTGATTTTAAAGGGTCATGGTAGGAAACCAAAGGTGGAGAAGGAAGAGTGTAAAAGAATGCTGTGGGAGTGGTTGGGGAATCTGGGGTGGGATTGAAGCAAAGCAGGCTGCAGACACACAGGAATTAGAGTAAGATGCACACACACACACACACACACACACACACACACACACACACACACACACACACACACACACACACACACACTTAGGTCCCAAAACAGATCTAGAATGTTATTAAGTTAACCAAATTTAGTAAGAGTTACAAGTAAAATGGAAACACTTTGCAGTGATTAGCTGTGATATGGCACAAATAAAAGAGGAAACCCTTTGCAGTTGTTGCTTATTTCTTTTTGGCTTTTCCCAGTTAGGGGTCGCCACAGAGGAACTCCGGTCCGCTAATGATTGGTAGTTGAGTTTTACGTGCCGAGTTACCAGCCCTAACGCACAACCTTCAACGAAGGTACGCCCATTCACGCATGTCTCCACACAGAAGATGCTCTAGCTGAGGATCTGCAGCAAAAAATAAAAGTGTTACAACTTTGCAGCTGAAATGCAACACAGTAAAAGTATGTTAAAATAGGTGGCATATCATCTACTTTAAGCAGCAGAAAGTGGGGCTCCAAAAGCCTAATGCTGAACTGGTTAGCTTAGGTTTTTGAATTATGTAAGCAGCACTACATGCCTAGTTATTTTATTTAGAAAGCAGGTACTTTTCTTTGCCGATCCTAGGAATCATATTTGAGATATAGGTATTCCAGTTTATTGAAGGGTAGTTAAAAGTCTCTTAGAATGTTGGAGTTCCTGTGTAGTTGAAGATCATTCAGTACACTTGGAAATCAGACATGGTTTTAAGGTGGCATTGATATGCTAGTTGTTTTACTTTAGTATGATTTGTACTTTGATAAGTTTGGTATGTAGGTCTCAAAGAATCTTCCTCAAGATATTTTGGTCTATAAGAAATATTGATTCTTCACCGTAGCTCCCATTGGCTCCAAAGGCAAGTTTAGTCCAAATCCTGGTACAGAGGGAGTGCTCTTTTAAACCAAGTTTCTATGACAATGCACACACAAACGTGTTCCTAATATAGGAGGGCCTCAAAGTCAGGTAATTTGTTATTTAGACTCCTAATGTTGAGCACCACTGCCTTCATATTTTCTGGTTCTTGATTTGCTTTGCTATTTTAGTTTGGGAAATTCATTAGCCTAAATAAGTGTGCAGAAGCTTTTGAATGACAGGTGCAAGCAATCCTTGATGTAGAAAGTAGGGCTGTTGTTATGTTTGTAGTTACCTCTGTGGCACTACTTCAGAGTGTCCCAATTTCAGATTAGTCAAACTCTTTCAAAAAATGATCACACATAATTTCAGAAGTGTTATACACTATATATAGTAATTCAAACAATATTTGTGAATCATCTTTTTTTCACTGCATTTGTAATCAATACCTATATATAAAAACAGGATAAATATCTTCTTTCTTCTTGCCAATAAAATATAACTACACTGCAAATATTTCTTCCTCTGGGTTACTGACTTGGATTATATTAAATATAGTAACAAAAGCATTTACCCTGATTCACTTTTTTCAGCATGAACAAGTGAGAGGTCTTGGCAGCAGGAATTTTCAGAACGTTGACTGGATACACGATCAACAGTGGCAACTTCATTTTGATAAAGGCTCTCATGGCCTTGTTTAAGTTTTATTATCACATTTTCTGAGGCACCATCAAATATCTGAGTGCATGTAAACTATTACATAAATGTACAAATAAATCAGAATGGAAAACTGCAGGGAAATTAGTACTCAAAATACTAATTGTGTAGTTCTGAAGTTGACTCTATTAATTACAATTCATATTTGCAGTATGTTGACAAAAATGCATGCAACTATTCAGGGAGTGCTGCTACTGGCTTTCAATACTTAAATAATAATAAGCATTATTTCATGCAGGTTTGTTTTTTGAGTCTTCAAAGATTCATATAGCAATAACCCACGCCTGGGTGTGGGTAATTCTGGATTTACCCACGGTTGGCGTGGTTTGGTCCCGAGGGTGAAGCCTGAGGGACCAAACAGCCAACCGTGGGTAAATCGAGCATTACCACACCCAGAAGTGGTTATTGTATTAATGACATTATTTAAGAAAAGAAATAATTACTTTTCTTAAATAATGGCATTGTATAATCTTACTGCCCTTCCGCAGCTGTCTGGTATTCTGCGGCAGTTCTGATGTACTGCATGCCTCGCAGTACATCAGAGCTGTGGGCAAAGCACTGTTCGCTATGTTAAATGGGTTTAACATAGTGAGACAGCTTTAAAATAAGCAACAGAGATCTCCGTTGCTTATTGTAAAGCTGTCTCGCTATGTTAAACCCATTTAACATAGCAAAATAGTAAAGCAATGGAGATCTTGCGATCTCCATTGCTTTAAAACTGTCTCGCTATGTTAAATGGGTTTAACATGGCGAGACATTTAAAATAAGCAACGGATATCTCCGTTGCTTATTTTAAAGCTGTCTCGCCATGTTAAACCCATTTAATATAGCGAGACTTTAAAAAAGCAACGAGATCGCAAGATCTCCGTTGCTTTACTATTAAGCTATGTTAAAGGAGTTTAACATAGCGAGACAGCTTTAGAAAAAGCAACGGAGATCTCCGTTGCTTTTTTTAAACCTGTGTCGCTATGTTAAACTCTTTTAACATAGTGAGACAGTGTTTTATACTAACGGAAAAAGTCTGGGCAACCGGACCTTTTTCCGTTAGTATATTGTGGGATTTACAACGGGCACGCTGATAGCACTATTTCATGCAGGTTTGTTTTTTGAGTCTTCAAAGATTCATTTACGATAATCTGCAACTACATCATATGATCCCTTATGTGGTCAAATATAGTTTTGCTCTGAAGCGTTTGGCAAGCTGCTTTTTTAAAACTTTTTCATGTAATACATTTATGATGGATTTGTACAACTTAACAAACATGCTTCCTTAAATGAGAATTGACAGAAACCTGCCATTTTCTAACAAAGAACAGTAATGATGAATGTATTTAATTATGCCTCTTGCCTGTTCTAGTAATTCAGAATAGGTTTCAGAGTACCTATACCTTTAATTATAACTGGTTGTTGAATTACATTATAAAGTATATTTCTTTAAGGCTTCACTCACTGCTGGACATTGTCAGTGCATGGTTTTACTCAAGTTGTCCACTTAAAACAAAGCAATTCAAAGTGATTATAGACTAAGAGATCATTTTTCTGATATGTGGAAATGACCATGGCATCTTGGATTATTAAGGGGGCTTCAGGTATACCATATGTCACTACACAATCTGCATAGTTTTCTTTTTCAAAAGTTATGAATCCATTATGCACCTGCTTTGTTCTTACTCTCTGTGACAAGATGAACCATCTTTGCCTCCTGGGTGTCTGCATGGAAAAGGACAAAGTTCATATTTCATCATTTATGTGGCAGGACTTTGTCAGGAGTTGTACTTATCGAGTGTACTGCTGTGCATTGGAGAGTGCTTCAAGAATAGTTTCTTCAAAAGGGCAGCCCTATTCTTATACTTGTGTTCTGTGAACTAAGGTCGCATCGCATACTTTTGATTTGACACAAACTGTTGGGTTCTGCGAATTAGTATACTAAAGCATGCTGATACTCTGCAGTGGAAAACAGCAAGGATGAATGAAAGAAAACATTGACATATTCAGAACAACTTTAACTTGAGATTGTTAAGTTTATTTTGAACTTGATGAATCACTGAAAAGAAAAAAGATTCAGTCCTTAGAAGGGCTGGCATGAATATGATTGTTTTGAGGTGCTTTACATACTCACTGTGCTTGTCTGATACTTGATAATTTAGCAATTTCTGCCTCTGCTTCATCTGCTGGTTAGCAACTGTTTTCACAAAGCAAACAAGGTTATCTAGGCTTTGAACATAGGTTCATAGGTTCATAGGTTTATACTAGGCTATCTGCCCTAAGGCATTTATAAGCCTAGCCCAAATTTTTGTGGCTTACGCCACCCCTTATATGAAAAAATACTGTGCCCATTTGTTTGTTGTGCCTCTGTCCAGCAGTGACACAGAGATGATTCCCGGGGTAAACCTACGATCTCCCATCCACAGGTCTAGATTTCTCTTGAACAGAGTCAGCGAGGTGCTCTGCCTCACATGGACCGGGATTTTATTCCACAGCATAGGGAGTCTCTGAGTGATAAATCTATCCCTCCAGCACGTCCTATTTATATCCGTGCTAAGGTTTAAGTCGCTTGCTCTAGTGGTTTTGGTGGATTTGGATTTTTGAGGTGGAGCATGTCCATTAATTCCGGGTTGGACATGGCCTTGTATGTCAGGCACATGTCACCTCTGAGCAGACGGTATGCGACTGAATAGAGCTGGAGTTTCTTCAATCTGGCAGCATATGACAGATTTTGGAGTCCCTTTATCCTTTTGGTGAGGAACTTTTGGGGTCTCTCCAATTGCTGTAGATGTCGGGTGAGATACATCCCGAATGGGGCATTGTACTCAATCATTGGTCTGATAAGTGAAGAGTACAGGGGAACAATGACCTCACTAGATCTGGATGTGAATCCCTTCATGATCAGGTGGGCAATGTAGAAGGTCTTTCTAACCACTTTAGCAATGTGAGTGTCAAAAGAAAGGCCACTGTCAACCTGGGTCCCCAGGTCCTTGATAACCTCTTCTGTGCTTAGTGGATTGCCACCTATATGGTAGCTTGGGGTTACCTTGTTTTTCCCGAAGGGTATGACTATACATTTTTTGGCGTTTAACTTCAGGCCATGGCTCTGGCACCAGCTATCTGTTTCCGTGAGTCCCTTCTGAAGGATATCCATGTCCGATGCACTTTCCACTATGGTGCCCAGTTTGCAGTCGTCTGCAAACTTTGTCAGCCAAAGTCCTCCCATGCTGGCCTGTACTTCTGAGAAGTAGATGCCAAACAATAGGGGGCCAAGGACCGAGCCCTGTGGGACACCACTTGTGACCAGCTTGGAGTCTGACACAGCGCCAGCAACTCTAACCCTGTGGGTTCTGTCCTTAAGCCAGTTTGCAACCCATCTTGTGACATATGGGTTTACATTTAAGCTGGTAAGTTTTTCTACAATACCGAGTGGGGTATTGTGTCAGCCTTTGCAAGGTCAAGGTAGGCTGTATGGACTGCCTTTCCTCATCAATGGCCTTGGTGACTGTTTGAAGAAGTCGACCAAGTTCAAAAGGCATGATCTTCCCTTGACAAAGCCAAACTGGGTCGGGTCCAATGTCTGCAAGTCCCCTATATCTTTGTTTATGAGCTCCATTATGATCCTCTCCATAGCTTTGCAGACTAGACTTGTTAAGCTTATGGGGCGGTAATTACCAGGATCCGTGAGGCGCCTTTGTGGAGTGGGACCACAGTTGCCGTACGCCACTCCTTGGGCACGTATCCTGTGGTAAGGCTGAGATTAAACAGCTGCCTTATGTGCGGGGTTAATTCCTCATTTAGCTCGTGTAGCACACAGCCGGGGACACCATCTGGTCCTATTGATGCTGTGTTTTTAGCTTTAGAGAGAGCAGCTTTCACCTGCGCATTTGAGATGTCCGGGAGGCTACACTCGGCTAGGATAGTTATCTCTCCTTTAGGGGGGGAGAGGGGGGTAAAGTTTGCACTGAACCTGTCTGCCAGTATGTTGGCAATGTCTGTGGGTTCAGTGATTTTTGTATCATTTTGGACTAATTCTGAGCATATCTGGGAGTTTCCACCCAGGTTCCTAACATAGCTGAAAAAGGCCTTATGATTGTCCTTTGAATCCATGGCAATTTTTCTCTCAAAATTGGCCTTAGTTGATTTTATGTGGGCTTTGTGTTCTGCAACAGCACAAACAGCATTCTGTCTGCATCTTTTCCTCATGGTGCTCAAAGATATGTATACTACATAAAAGAGAAGAAGGTGAAAAAGTCTGAAGCAATGACAGATACTAGCATACAGTGACATGAATTTAGCACAGAGAAAATGGATGAAGGACTGCGGGAATCAGTTTAGAGCCAAACCACATTATAGTATTTCCTTAAGTACTGCTATCATTAAGACAGGCGGAATTACAACAGGAAATACAAGGCCTAACAATATTACCAGCATCCATAGTTTGTCTAAAAATTTGGACCTTGCTGAAAGCTGGCTGATCTCATTACAAGAAAACCTCCACACTGGAAGCAAAGCATACCCTAGATATAGCATTTAGCAGGTTACACACTCTTAGATCAGTTAACCTGCCATAATATTTTCATTTTGTTAAACAAGCACATTGTTGCAGTGTTTCTTGTGAAATTCTGTTAGACTAACATTCCTAAGGCTTCAAACTGATTTTATAGACATCCACTGAAAGGTATTGAAGCACCTTGGGCTATGAAGAGATATGAATACATTATCTCCTATATGCATAGCTTTGTAAACTTATGTTTATTTATCTGACAGTCAGTCTTTGATAGATTGCTTAATGCACTGGTTTGAGATCTATTTTATTTTACAGCCTTTGGATTGCAAGTATTCTATTCAATAAGGTAGCAACATATGATAATAATTTACTTTACTAGAATACCGAAAAGAAAAAGCCATGAAATACATGTATATATGGATCTACTTCGTAATGTCGACTTACCATTACATCGAGTTTCATAACAGTGAGACCACAGTGTCAAATGTTTAAAATCACAGACTCCTAGAACACCATATTTTCTCACCAGGAAAGTAACCACTTCGACACCAAAAATAAAATTAGTAACATAAGCAAATTAAATTTACCAAATGGGGGAGCTTTGTCCCCCCCAACTAAATATACCAACTCCAAGATTGCAGTACACTGGAAAAAAGGGCAAAGTACACCATGGTGGCCAAATGGTTACTTTCTCAGTTAAAAAATACAATGTTCCAGGAGTTTGTGATTTTAAACATTCAACACTGTGGTGTTGCTGTTAGGAAAGTTGACAAAATAGTAAGTTGACGTTATCTCTCTCACTCTCTCTCATATATATATATATATATATATATATATATATGTGTGTGTGTGTGTGTGCGTGTGTGTGCGTGTGTGTGTGTGTGTGTGTGTGTGTGTGTGTGTGTGTGTGTGTGTGTGTGTGTGTGTGTGTGTGTGTGTGTGTGTGCGTGTGTGTGTGTGTGTGTGTGTTTGTGTGTGTGTGTGTGTGTGTGCAGACATCTGTAGGGATGCTAATTAAGTCAGGAAAACAGAACAACAGACAGAAAGGTAACATTAGCAATTTAAACATGTCAAGAGCAATGAAAGGGATGTAGGAAAAGCATATGCCCAGCACAGGTCAAGATGCATTTAGACTCTAAGGGCAGAGATGTATAAAGCAGAATTTATTTACAATGGTCCTTATCAAGCAAGATAAATTCAGATAAATTCAGCATTAAATCTACTAATGAAAGAAAATTGATGAAGCATTTCTGAGTAAGAAACCTGCCTTATGCATACCACTTTAATACCCCTCTGGAGAAAACCTTGTTATATTTGTTTCATTGTGTTGGTGTTTGTGTAGTAGACTACCTGCATTTGTTATTGCTTGGCCCATACTGACCTATGCTAACAGCTTGAGAGGTATATACGTGCTACATCAGTTATAGGAGAATTGTAGTCACTATAGTCAGAACTGACACTACAAGCCTGTAGAGTATTTAGTAGCAGTGTTTTCAGGGATATAGTCTGCATTGGCAGTAATGGATTGTTTCTTTCTCTCTCTCTATCTCCCTACCCCTTATCTTAATTTATTTATTATTGTTAGCTATTATTATGATTTAATATTAACATGTATTGTTAAACGTATTATATTTTTGCAAAATGTGATGTAATACTGATATATGTTATTATGATTCACTATTAACATACTTTGTTAAACTATTTTCTTGCCCATATGGTTTACTTCTTATTGGCATGCTTTTACCATACTGACTGTTATGTTACTTACTGTTGTGTTACACATACTATACATTACTATATATTTGGATTAATTAAAATGATGTTATATTCTGCTAATGCTAACAATGGTTCAGTTATTACTATCCTTAGCTTATTGCTATACCTTATTTTACACAGCACATCAAGGTAGGCCAGTTCCAGCTGATCCCCTACCTTGCCTCAATTGGCCACGGCACTAGACTGGTGGTTCTCCCTCTGCTGCCCCTGCACTACCTGTGGCATCAGGATGGGGCCTGCCCCCCCCCTGGCAGTGATGGTGGAGGGGGTGTTGTCACCCTAGATGAGCTGCCGGTCTTGATGTGCAAGATAGTCTACCATGGGTTTGACTGCCGCCTGTGCTGGATGTAGGGCATGCTGGCCGATCTAGTGGGGTAGCCTCATCATGGTACCCCACCTGCAGCACTGCCACCCTCTGAGCAGTGAAGGTAGCAGTTCCAGCAGTCCCTTGGTTGGGGATGTGAGTCATACTGCTCCCATCTGGAGGCACATGGGACTTCAATTACACAATACCCTCCCTATCCAAGGTGTTCCCCTCCATCATGTGCCACGCACTGCCCCTGTCTGCTGTCTTGTTTGTATGAAAATGCATTCTTATCTACCCAACTTACCACCTTCAAATGTACTTATGTCCCTTCCTCAACATTCTACTCTTACCTTAAAAAAAAGGGACACCTTTCACAAAAAAATATCGTCCTATACATAGCTCTCCATTTTGCACATGTCCACTGTGCTCATGTAATTTGGTCCAGTTTGCTTAACAACACAGATATGTTGTCCTCAACCCTCTCTCTGGGTTGAGAGCTCAAAGTCATGTACAGATTTTGTCAAAGTTAACAGCTTTTGCTGTACAAGAAATGGATAGCTATGGTTCTTTCCTACACCCTTCCTGCACATACCTACCTGCCAGTTTTTCCCCCTGCTTGCACCCTATTTCATCACTTTCCTATCACTGCATTTTTCTTTTTTTAGCGCCTTGCTGAGTGTCACACTATGTCGCTCAGCTTTGCTAAGCTCAGCTAAATAGAGCTACATTGACTATATGTGTTTATTAACTTGTAATACACACTTAATAAATAAACACCTTCCCCGTGTTTCATAGCCATGACTATCACACCTGTAGACCACCAAATTAATTTGCCACACCACACTACTCTTACTTAAAACAGCTGGTTTAAACAAAACATAGTAATTGGCAGTTACATTCATTAAGGGTGTTTCAGCAGAGCTCTCGACCAACTTGATTAAAATGTAATTAAAGTAAAAAGATTAAAAATAGGAGTGAGTGTACCTTGGACTCTGGTGCAATAGTACACCACTAGAAAGCCAAAGACAAAATAATCAATGTAAGTGAGGCCTGTGATAGAAGCTACATATGCCCTTCAGCAGCAACATGTAGAAAGTCACCTGCTAAGGCATTATTGGCAAAATATATGTTCAACTGGGACCCTGGTGCACACATACATCCATATAAAGCCACGCATGTACTTATGGATGTAGAAAATGTATGTCACAGCCTATATGTGTGAACATATCTGCAAATACACCTGCAGCAGTAGTGACGTAGTAGCTCAGTCTGTTAATTGCCTTGCAAGTGGTACATTTTGGCACACTCACAGTCCCGGGTTCAAATCCAGTGGTGTGTAGTAGTGAATTTACAGTATTGTGAAGGCAGCAATTAATGACTGAGTCTTGCACTCTTTATCCCCACAATGCATTTTTAAATGACATGTCTGCTTTTCACTGATGGAGGTCATGGGCGTGCAAGTAGGAATACACTTCACACATCCCTAAAGCAAAATGTATATGTGCATAAAGTGTCACATCATGCATTAATATGCATTAACACAGAATGTCAATGCAGGTACTGCAAATGAGGGCCACTAATAGAGTGCACCACACAATCCTTCCAAAGTCGCTATGCAGATTATCACAGCAGTACAGCTAACATACACATTGGAAGTCCCTGCTTGTAACAAGGCCAGCCCTCATATATGCTGCAAATTACTACCAGATGTAAAACATGGCCTGGCAGTTGCCCAAATTGTGGACATATTCTTATATTTATACTCCATCTTACCCAAGGACACACCAAACATGTTGCCTAGTACTCTGTTAGTGATACCATTGCCTAACATGCTTACCTTAAATACATGCTTTATTTGGAGTGGGAAGAGTAGCCTCACTCTGGCTCTGCCTCTACAACAAGGCTGACAAAGCTCCCACAGTTACTCCTACAGGTTATTGTCCTCCAAAGTGTTCACACTATCTGCCTATGTCTATTACCAGCAGCAGCAGCTGAAGCCTGTAGCACACACATTGCTATGGTAAGTTTTCTGCTACAGACCTACCCTCTGTGATGGTGTAGTCTCCTCACCCCAGTAATGTCCAGCACAACATATCATGAAGTGCCCTAACATACATGAAGGCCTTATATATTGTACAGTGACTGCATATCATTGACTGATGATAGTTTAAATCAGCAAATCAGCTGTGTTAGCTGCAATTAGTATTTTAGACCCACAGATTGGTTTAGAAGCAATCAACTGCTGAAGAGAAGCATGTTTAAAAGACAAGCAGCTGGCTATGGGGAACAAGTCTGTATGAGACTTTTGTCACACAGAGCATGCCTTTGTGAAAACTTTACAATCACCGCATATCAACAGAGGAGTACTGCACTCCATCAGTTATGTTACTGATTTTGTGTACAACAGGATGCAGATGGATGAATAAATGTGTGGGGAATAGGGAATACAGAATTAAGCCTGTCATAGAACTGTGAAAATGACATGTCATTGATCTCTTGCTGACTTACTCATACACAAGATGTACTGTACATCAAGGGTGCATTGTCTGTTGTCATTGTGATACACTGGTCTCATTGGACTGCCTGTTTATAGTGGTTATAATGGCACACTGCTAATTGTCAGGCACTGTTCCTATGATATATTATTTGGGGGTTGCCTGTAGGGGACATACCACAGTAGACCAGAGTGTTGAGTGTATGATCAAATAGCAGTATCTGTCATGGCACACATGGGAATACCTGACTATTGCTACTATCTCAGTTGTATCCACACACTTAGTATGTTTGAACACTGTGGAGTATGACATGTGTGAGCAAGCAGTGAATAGTGCCAGCCATGTTGTCCTTGCTATTTCTCTACATAGTGTACTTCCACGTATGGGATCCTGTAATGTGGTCCTCATTTTTGTCTTTCAGGAATCATGTATCATAGACGCCATGCACCCTTATCTGATGCGGAAAATGAAATTATACTTGAAGGACTAAGTGTTAGAAAAATATGTATTAATGTATATGTTTAGTGCTTATTAGAAGCTAAAAGGGTTAACACATTTCATTCTATTTTATGTACAGCTTAGTTTTGTATGAAACTATAAGATGCTTTTCAAACTGCAATATGCTTTCTGAAACTGCAAGATGCTCTCTGACCTAGTATTTGCTAGCACAGCAAAATTCATGTTTATGCCTTTTGGAAATTTACTGAGAAGCAGGTGATTATCTGCTAGGTCAGGAAAATAATGAATAGAACAATACTGTTTTCTATAATGTTATTGAACTTGAACAATCAGCTCTGTTCGTGTTATGAAAACATGCACAGCTGCAGAAAAGATAGATACAGTTGAACAAAGATTGCTTGAAGAAATGAACGATAATCTGTACTTGCTTTGTGCTCGAATTAGCCATAGTACCTTGAATGGTAACACTGCATAGTGAGAAGGTGTATCTGACCGGTGGTCATCAAGGCCACGTTGTTTTTCTTTGGAAGTTTTTTTTTTGTAAACTTGATATGCCAGCAGAAAATCATGGACAAACAGCTGCAATGAAATGATATTGAAAGAACTTGTGATTTATTACGTCAGCTTAGTAGGCAATGTCTTGTAAGAAATGTATAAGAATGGCTTCACTTCCTGATTCTAGTAAGACAAACTCTGTATTAGCACGTTTTTGTCTCCTTGCTGCAAGATTAAAGTGCCTTAACCTGAACCTGCCATGCGTTGATCTTTTTGAAGTTGTTTTTCCTTTGACAGATTGGACCTTCGGACCAGAAACTCTCACTTTGCCTCAGGTCAGATGGGCCAGGTGGCATGAAACCGTACGGGGAAGAGACCACATCGGTTCTTCTGCTCTGAAAGACCTCCGACTGAATTGTCGTTCAAAAAAGGCCAGTCACTTTTCTGATCTGCGACTGGAGGATGAGTTAACGGTTTTCCCACGAATCAGTTGATCAATCACGGAGGCTCAGGTAAGGTGAGATTTACCTTTTTTCTGTTTTGGATCAGGGACTTGATTTGTGTCATCTGTCAGGAGATTTGTCTTGTACAAGTCAGGGACAGGAAGATTGCAGTCTTGTCATAGATCAGAGAAACAGAATAGGTAAGGCAGTTATTCTAGATAAACTGTGAAAAAGAGAAATTGTGGTACCACATAAAGATAAGAAGGGTTACGTAACATTTTAACAGTCAGAACAATATGGGAAATAAGTGCACAAAAAGATCCCAAGATCCACTGTTAACTGAAGATGCAAAATATATGCAATTACAGCGTGCCGACAATGTTAGGTACTATACAAAATGGGTTAATAAATATGAATTTGATGGCAAATTAGAAAAATCCTCACTTATTAAACTTGTCAAATAGCTTAAAACCAATGCAAAAGGTCAAGTAAAAAAGCAACGTCAATTAGGCATCCCTCAGGCACACAGGTGGATTGAGGAAGCAAACCGTAGGGAACAAAAAAGTAATAATTCAAAAGCTATGTTTCTAGATAAAGAAGGCAATAATTTAGTAATAGCATCAGCCCCTCCACCCCATTCACTTCCCTTACCAGAATATGAAGCGAGTGGACAAGTTGGTCCACCTCCGCTATACGCGGCTGTCTCTGCGAAGCCAAGACCATATGTCAGATATCCCATCGAGACTAGGTCTCGAACACATAACTTAAGAGGGGATACTGAGTTATATCAAATGAACAAAAAATCACGAGCTATGAGTGAAGAAGAGATATGTCCACTCATAGAAGTACCAAATCCTCAGGCAGGACAGGAAGGGCAGGACCCGACTCTCCTAGTATATAAACCATGGACACCGGAAGACATCCGGAAAGCCACAGAGGGAATTCCCCATCCAAAAGTTAATTTTTGAAAATTCTTAGAAGACTTACAGGGTATGAGGTTAAGTTATCATTTAAATGGAGGAGAAGTAGAAAAAGTAGTTAGACAAACTGTAGGTCCAGATTGGCACATGATCAGTGGCAACTGGAATCCCTGTGACGCAGAACACAGGCCACTCCCACATAGCAACGCAGAACTGGATAACAGAGTGAAAGGTCTAACAGACCGAATCTCTGAGAAATGGAAGCCTAGAGCAGACTGGACTTGCATTAATCAGTGCATCCAACAGGAAGGTGAAACTGTTGACAGATATTATGCTAGATTATTAGAGTGTTTTAATAACCATTGTGGAATGCAGGTACCTGAAGACCAAACACATGATTCCTCATATGAGCAGCAGCTGAACAATGCATTTTTGAAAGGCAGTATTTTGCCTATAAGCAGCTTTATTACAAAGCACATGGTAGACCATCGTACAAGTAGATTACAGTCACTACTTGAATATGCTAGACATGCCGAAAGGCATTTTAACAGTAAAAAGAAAAAGAAAGCCCAAGTATTTTCTGCAGAAGATGGAGCAGAGGTTTATGTAGTACAGTCCGGGAAAAAGGGCAAGAAAAATGCCCAGGGAAACAAACAATCTGATAAGCGATCAGAGGAGTTTGAAGAGAGAAAGAAAAGGAGTGAATGTTCAAATGCGGGAAAAAGGGACATTTAGCAAGGGATTGCAAGCAAAACAAGAAGGTAGCCATGGAAGATAAGGAGGGTGAGGACTGACTATATGATAGTCAAGAATCACTAGAAGGGAGTAATCAAGAAAAGACAAATGCAAATGTGATAGAGGGAGTAGAGAATGTGATAGAAGAAATAGAGGAAGTGCAAGAAATCGCAGATAATGAAGAGAGTGAAATTTTAGACTTATCATTGTTGAGCCTAGAGCTCTATTTAGCAGACATGAAACCGGAAGTTACACTTCAGGTAGAGGGGAGGGAAGTAAAATTCCTCTGTGACTCAGAGGCATCACGGACCCTAATACATCCTTCCAAACTACCAGAAAATTCAGAATCATTTGATTACATATTAGTGAATGCAGCTAATGGACAGCTGTATCAGGAGCCACTCTCCCATAACATAGCAATAACTGACCCTGTTTCAGGGATGACCCAGAAAAGCAAAATTGTTGTTTCTGCAAAATGCCTGGTAAACCTTTTAGGCAGAGAGCTTATGCAGATATTTGGCATAGCAGTAGTTCCAACTATGCAGGGTATGGAAGCACAGCGACAAATGGATACTTTTGTGGTGCGACGGGAGGGCGAAACATTTTATTGGTACAGCCAGGACTTAGTCACGACTGGTCCAGGGGCAGTAACTGAAGAACTGGTGAACATAGCCATCAGTAAGTCCCCCTCCCTTGACACTGATAAACAGCATTTGATGCACTGTACTCTGTATTATTGTAGCACACCAGGACCTGATAAGGAATATGTGCAAGAACTGTTTAAAAACCATGCAAACAGATTAGTATTACGTAATCTATACTGGGACACAGAAGGGAACAGTGTAGTTAGCTGTTCATTGCCCCAGGAATTCTTTGCACTCTATAAATCTAATCGATTACCACATGTTAGTTTGACTAAGGACAAGAATGTGAAATGGGCAGACTTAGGAGAAAAAGTCACAAAGTGGGAAAAACAGACAGAGTTAGAATTGTCAGAACAGGGAGTACAGAAGCAGAGGTTAAATTGGATAACACAGACACACCCAGCTGTACACTTGCAGTCTAGCGAGGCAGCTGATTAGCACTCTTACTAGAAGATGAAGAAAATGCCTTACGGAGAATACCAGAAACTCTCTGGTCAACAGGGAAATCAGATGTAGGACTAATTCGTACATCAGGACCAGTTACTATTACGCCAAAATCAGCATTTGGACCACAGAAGAGACAGTATCCCTTAAGGAAAGATGCAGAAGTAGGAATCAAACCTATAATAGCAGCTTTACTTAAGGAAGGAATGCTGGTAGAATCCCCGATTCACCATGTAGCACACCCTTATTTCCTGTCAGGAAAGCAAACGGAGAATGGCGTATGGTCCAAGATTTACAAGCTGTAAATGACACAGTATTACCTAGAGTACCTATGGTGTCAGATACACACACCCTATTGAATGATTTGAAGCCTCAACAGAAGTATTTTTCTGTGGTAGATATTAGCAATGCATTCTTTTCGATACCAATACACCCTGACAGCCAACATTTCTTTGCATTCACATTTCAGGGGAAAAGGTATACATATAAGCGACTGTCACAGGGATATTGTGAAAGTCCAACAATATTCTCACAAGAGATGGCAAGCAACTTGGTGGGATTTAGCCCACCAAGAGGCAGTCAGATTTTACTTTATGTAGACGACATCCTGCTGGCAGCCCCCACCCAGCAAGAATGCAGAGAAGATACCATAGCATTACTACAATTTCTAGCCACTCAAGGACATAAAGTGAACAAAAACAAGTTACAGCTTTGGAGAAAGCAGGTTAAATACCTTGAATATGTAATATCCAAAGAAGGCAGAACATTATATGAAGATAGGAAAATAGTGATTTTTACAAGCACCTAAACCGACTACCAAGAAGGAAATTATGTCCTTCCTGGGTCCGACTAAATTCTGTCGGAGTTGGATTCCAAACTATGCCTTGGAGTCTGCTCCACTGACAAACCTGATATACAAGAAGCCTATGGCAGCACAATATTTATTACAATGGACACCAGAACAGAATCAGCTTTCTGCAAACTAAAACAATTTATAGCATCCTCATTAGTTTTAGGATTACCAAACTATCATAAAAGTTTTTTTCCAAACTGTAGATTGTAAGCAAGGTTATATGACATCAGTGTTAACACAGCAACATGGGGTACAAGCAACGCCCCATAGCTTACTATTCATCACAGCTGGACCCAGTGGTGCGATCCCTGCCCCACTGTGTACAAGCAGTAGTCACAGCTGCAATGGCAGTACAGGCTTCGGCCTCAGTAGTGTTATTCCACCCTCTCACATTGAGAGTGCCTTATGCAGTCGCGATTATTTTACTGCAAGAAAAAGTAGCATATCTTTCTCCTGCTAGGCATCTTTCCTATATGACTATACTGTTGAGCCAACTTCATATGACAATTGAATGATGTACAACTTTGAACCCATCTACCTTGCTCCCGACCCCTGCGGATGTCACACCACACAGCTGCCTGCAGGAGATCGAGCAAAAGACACTGCCTAGAAAAGATCTAATGGATGTTCCCTTGGATGATGCCGAGATGACATATTACGTTGACGGCTCATGCAGAAGGGGTCCTACAGGGCAGAACCTAGTGGGGTATGCAGTAGTTTCTGATACTGAGATTTTAGAAGCAAAGTCTTTACCACACAACCTATCTGCATAAGCAGCAGAATTGATTGCCTTGACAAGGGCATGTACCTTGGCAAAGGGTAAATGTGTAAACATTTTTACTGACAGCCAGTATGCTTTTTCTACTGTACATGTTTTTGCGCAACAGTGAAAGAATAGAGGAATGATAACATCTACTGGTAAACCGATTAATCATGCACAGTTTATTTTAGATTTGTTAGAATCTATTCAGTTACCTCAGAAAGTAGCTATTTATAAATGTGTAGCTCATACCAAGCAACAGGATAGGATTTCAAAAGGTAATGCAAGAGCTGATACAGCTGCAAAGCAGGCAGCTTCAGCTTCAGAAATATTTCTTTTGAGTGAGGAATTACAACCTTCTGAGATTTTAGATTTAGAAATGTTGGAAACAATGCAGACACTTACTACGAAAATAGAAAAACAGAAATGGATAAAACAAGGAGCAATTCTTGAGAAAGGGCTGTACATCTCCAAAGAAGGAAAACCGATATTGCCGTCTAATTTGTTTAGATATGCAGCTTTGTTGAGACATGGGCAGTACCATGTCTCAACAGGGGAGATGGTACAGTTAGTAAATTGAGTGTTCACAGCATATGGATTTACAAACTACACAAAAAATATTTGTGCAGCATGCCATGTTTGTAACAAGCATCATGCACAAGGGGCGTTGAAGCCTAAACAAGGGAGTTTCCCTGCACCACCGTACCCATTCCATACTATCTGTATGGATTTCATAGAACTGAACAAATGCGAAAATAAGAAGTATTGTCTTGTCATTGTATATATGTTTTCCAAATGGGTGGAAGCTTTTCCGACCAAAAATCCAGATGCAGCTACTGTTGCAAAAGTCCTTGTTAAAGAAATTATTCCTAGATTTGGCATACTGGAAAAGATCTACAGTGACAATGGCACACACTTTGTAAATCAAACTATACAACAGTTGAGCCGATATTTTGGAATTTCCTTAAGGAACCATTGTGAATACCATCCACAATCCACAGGACTAGTAGAAAGGCATAATGGGGTTTTGAAAAATAAACTTAGGAAGTTAATTAGTGAGACACAAAAGAATTGGGTGTACTGCCTGCCTCTGGCATTGTTGAGCATGAGAACTGTTCTGAATGCAAAGGGGTTGACTCCTTTTGAAAAATTATTTGGGAGGGCATACTATATATGTCAGTGGAAACCTCTCATGCCTGCAGACCAGGAGGCCAACAGTTCACTCGCAGAATATATGAGATGACTTTTAAGTAATAAACAACTTTAGCAGTTAAATTCTGTTTCAGATAAAGAACAAACCAGACCATCAGAAGCAGCAATAGTCCCAGGCACATGGGTCTGGGTGAAAGTCATCAAGAGAAAAAATTGGATGACACCCAAGTGGGAAGGGCCATATCAAGTGCTACTGCCAACACCCACTGCAGTCAAGATCGCAGAGCGAGCTTCCTGGATTCATCTGACACACTGTAAATTGGTTAAAAACTTTGAACTGGACAAAAAACTTGTTACTGTTACACAAGAACAAAATGACCAGATATGGAGCAAATAGAAATACAGAGCAACCTCAGAAGTATTGCATGATCATTCTGTTAACTATACTGATAACATTAATCTTTTTGCTGTGGCCTTTCCTTTTTCCAACCACACGAGCTGAACTGAATAAATGAGATGCGTTACTCATAGACTGGCATCCGAACTTTAACACTTACCAAGCAATTAAATATGTGTATGCTGAAACTTTTAATGTTTCGAATTGCTGGATTTGCACAGCTATACCAACAGCATATGGGGGATTGTTAATGACTGCTGTTCCCCTAGGGGTCAATGAGACCTAGGAAAATTTGATTTTTGATACTATGACTGTGAAATCACAAGACAAAATAGCATTGTACCTGCCTGTTACACAAAAGGGAATTGTATGTTTTTACAAAAATGATACTGTTCAGGTGGGTTGGAGCAATTGTAATGTGACTGTTCCTTACAAATGTTATACCAAAGCTAATAATGCAGGTTATATTTGTGATACAAACTATGACTCATATCTTGAATCAATGCACAAAACGGTTGATGAAGTACAACATAATTCTGTTCTTTATAAACAACTATTTATCATTGATAAGAAAATGTTTCATGCAGGGCAAGTATATATTAATACTAAAGTAGAGAATTGTTATTTTGTGTGTGGGAAAAAAGCATACAAATGGTTACCTGAGAATTGGTCCAGGAGTAGTTTTTTGGGTTACCTGGTTCCGGCCATACGACACATTGCAGTTTTGCCTCAGGGAAGAATTCAAAATGTCAGAGAGGCCACCAAGAAACCTGGAAATCCAATCAAGAGACTTGAGAATCCAACGGGACAAATTGAAGCAGACTGGAGAAACCATAACTCCATGAAAAACAAAGATAAACTGACACACATGGACTTGAGTGACACTATTATATCGTGGGCAGGTATAGCCCTTGCATATGATGCAGTGAAATTGATTTGGGAGCTGAGAAAACTTTCCAAACTTCTCGAAGTAATGAGTAATGCAACTTTTTCTGCTCTCGAATTAGTAACTGATGAACTGAACGCTATGAGAACTGTGGTGCTTCAAAACCGCATGGCTCTCGACTTCACCCTAGTAGCGAAAATGCGCTTTAATAAAAGAGGAGTGCTGTACGTATATTCCTGACAACCAGCATGAGATAAACGACCATCTTGAGGGGATTCAGCAAGTGTCGGCAATGATCAAACCAGGCCCAAACCCACTGATGGATTTTTTCCAGAATTTGTTTGGGGGGTGGGGAAGCATCCTAATGAACATCCTGATTGTCATTTGTGTTGGATTACTCCTATTAGGAGTGTGTGTTTGTTGTGGTATTCCCTGCATGAAAAGATTAATTAAAGATTTTATAGACATGCCAGTTTCTGACACTTTGTACCAAAGTACTGAAATTGAAGAACTGTTGAAAAATGAAACACTTTCATAAGTTTAAACTGAATGACTCTCTTAACTGCAAATTCTGAACAGAAAAGGTTAGGAGAAGAAGCAAACTGTTTATGCTTTTGAAAATAGAATAAAAAGTATTAACGGGGAAAATGTTAGAAAAATATGTATTAATGTATATGTTTAGTGCTTATTAGAAGCTATAAGGGTTAACACATTTCATTTTATTTTATGTACAGCTTAGTTTTGTATGGAACTATAAGATGCTTTTTAAACTGCAATATGCTTTCTGAAACTGCAAGATGCTCTCTGACCTAGTATTTGCTAGCACAGCAAAATTCATCTTTATGCCTTTTGGAAATTTACTGAGAAGCAGGTGATTATCTGCTAGGTCAGGAAAATAATGAATAGAACAATATCGTTTTCTATAATGTTATTGAACTTGAACAATCAGCTCTGTTCGTGCTATGAGAACATGCACAGCTGCAGAAAAGATAGATACAGTTGAACAAAGACTGCTTGAAGAAATCAACTATAATCTGTACTTGCTTTGTGCTCGAATTAGCCATAGTACTTTGAATGGTAACATTGCATAGTGAGAAGTTGTATCTGACTGGTGGTCATCAAGGCCACGTTGTTTTTCTTAGGAAGTTTATTTTATGTAAACTTGATATGCCAGCAGAAAATCTTGGACAAACAGCTGCAATGAAATAATATTGAAAGAACTTGTGATTTATTACGTCAGCTTAGTAGGCAATGTCTTGTAAGAAATGTATAAGAATGGCTTAACTTCCTGATTCTAGTTAGACAAACTCTGTATTAGCATGTTTTTGTCTCCTTGTTACAAGATTAAAGTGCCTTAACCTGAACCTGCCATGTGTTTATCTTTTTGAAGTTGTTTTTCCTTTGACACTAAGGCAACATCATCACTTCCTACTCTCCAGGGGGAGACAAAAGAGGAAACAGTGGGCTGCATTGTGGGCAGACCTTGTCTGTGATGTGAATGGCACAGTGTATCAGGGCAGGACATATGAGCAGGTTTGACACAGTGCAACAGACATTATCAATGCTGCATGATGAAGAGCAGCAGATGTAGTCAGGGATGGTGCTGTCACTGGTAAAGGGCCTGCAGCAGAACAACCACTCACAGCCACTGAGGAATTCCTGGTGAATCTAAGCACACACAGCAGCTCCCAGACATCCATCACACAATACATTGTGGAGTTGGGTGCCACAGTTTCCACAGCAGAGGAGTGTGCAGGTAGACTTACTGTGATCAGCACTGTAATACTGTAGGAGTTAGTGTGTCAGGCTATAAATGCTTTTATGTGGGTGTTAGGGCTTACGTCTTTGGGGCGGTTTACCTCAGTTGTACTCTCATACTCAGAATGTGACCAATACAACAAGAAACACAGTAGGTACTTTAAATGTGAGCTTTATGGATGTATTACCTTGTTGTGTTGCAACATGCATTGGTACTGACATTACAATACCCTCAACTTTTCACAGGTCTGTCAGGTAGTGGCCAAGGCTGTAGTCCTGCTCCTGTTAAGCATGACACTGTTTTGTTAAGGAACAATTATATTCTATTAAAGTTAAGGGCCAAAATAATGCCCTATTTAAACATAATGTCATGTATAAACAGGGTAGAATGTTTCTATTTTTCATTCTGGAACAGGTACATAAGGATCTTAGAGGGGGTAATCACAAATAAAAACACTTCGGCAGTGACAGTTGAGAAAATATAAGCCTCCTGGTTTAAATGAGGAATTTACTCTAAAATGTCTTTTAAAACACATAAGGTTGAAATAACATTAAATTAGGCAGTGAAATGTGTATTTCAATTGTTTGTGTCTTTCAGCTTTTCCCAGTTAGGGGTCGCCACAGCGGAACTCCAGTCCGCTAATGATTGGCAGTTGATTTTTAAGTACTGGCTTGCCAGGCCTGACGCACAACCTACAATGAAGGTACACCCATTCACGCATGTCTCCACGCAGAAGATGCTCTAGCTGAGAATCGAACTGGACAGCATCTTACTGTGAGGCGACAACGCTACCGCAGCACCCCCACCGCGGGTAAACTGAAATGTGTATTTCAATATATTTATTAAGATAGGTGTACTGGGTTTTTACATGTTGATTTATCAAGTATACTGTCATATCACTAAGTTGAGGTGGCCACGGTGGAGCAGCGGTTAGCGTTGCTACCTCACAGCAAGATGTTCTCCGGTTTGATTCTCAGCTGGGGTGCCTTCTGTGCAGAATCTGCATGTTATCCCTGTGGTTGCATGCACTTCCTCCGGGTGCTCCAGTTTCCTCCCACATCCCAAAGATATGTAGTAGGTTGAATGGACACTCTAAATTGGCCCTAGGTGTGAGTGTGTGCATGTCTGTGCCTTCTGTGGAAGATTCGGTGCCCGGCTGGCAACTTGACACTGTAAAAACTCCACTGCCAATCATGAGCAGACAGATGATCTGCTGTGGCAACCCCTAACCAGGAAAAGGCTAAAAGAAGAAGACTGTCATATCACTTAATTATAAGGTAAATTTTACTAATCATATTTTACTTGATTTTCTTGAAGTGATTGGTATTAAGGTCTTGAGTTGAATGTGTATTTTGTTCTGCAGAAGTCTATTTTGGACGAAAGTGGAGAGGAAAATTTGACCACTAATCCAGTTGTGGGTCTTTGTCATTATGAGTATTGGTGGATTTTTCATACACAATAGTGCAGGTATTCATGTTAATAGGTTCATAGGTGTTTACTAGGCTATTGACCGGAAGGGCCTTTTTAAGCCTAGCCATGCATCCCAAGTCTCTGACAAGTTCTGATACCCTTGATAAGTGTAAGCATGGGCCTGGAAGATGAACCATTTACAGGTTACCTGTTTGCATTAGAGACGTAGGTGCCAAACCAGGGAGGAATTTCCTCTTCCCCATCCAATTGTCCAAGTTCCACTTGAATTGGGTTTGGGAGTAACTCTGCTTCACATAGATAGGGAGCATGTTCTATAGCTGGGGTAGTCTCTGTGATACATACTTATGTCTTCAGCAGGTCCTATTTATATCAGAGGCAAGGTTTAAGTCTTTAGAACTTGTAATTCTGGTGCTGTTTGTTTTGTGAATATGCAGGAGGTCCATCAGAGTGGGGTCTGACAATGCCCTGTATGCCAGGCATAGATCTCACCTCAAAAGCCTGTAAGAGGCAGAATACAGGGGTAAGGCCTTAAGGCAGGCTGCATAGGACATATTACTTACTCCCTGTATTCTTTTAGTGATGAACCTATGTAGACGTTCCAGTTGGTGGATATGCCTGGTTAGGTATATACCAAAAGGGGAACTGTACTCAATGATAGGTCTAATGAATGCTGAATACAGTGGAACAATGACTTTTTTTGGACTTAGATGCCATATCTTTGTTTATAAGTTGAGCAACATAGAATGATTTCCTCACCACTCTAGACACATAATGGTCAAAGGCTAGATTACTATCTATGTGTGTCCCTATGTTCCTGACTAGTGAGTCAACTCTAAGGGGTGTGTTGTCAATATGATAGTTACCAGGGATGGATGACTTCCCAAAGGATATTATTATGCATTTATTTGCATTTAGTTTAAGTCCATGGCTCTGACACCAGTTGTTTGTCTGTGGCACCCCCTCCTGCAGAACATTTGTGTCAGTGTGAGATTCATTGATAGCTCCTAATTTGCAATCATCTGCAAATGTAGTCAGCCAGAGACCACTGACATTAGCTTTGCCTTCTGAGAAGTAAATGCCAAAAAGGAGAGGTCCAAGGACTGATCCCTGTGGGACTCCACTTGTGACTGGCCTCTTTGTAGAGGTGGACTTCCCAATTCTAACTTCCTGGGTCCTGTTTGTGAGACAATTGGCTATCCACTGGGTGACATATAGGTTGTACCTAACCTGATGAGTTTGTCAACAATGCCTGAGTGGGGTATTGTGTCAAACGCCTTAGCCAAGTCAAGGTAGGCAGTGTGAACAAGTTCACCCTCATCCATTGCTTTGGTGACCTTCTCAAAGAAGTCCACCAGGTTGAGAAGGCATGATCTGCCCTTGATGAAACCAAACTAGGTTGGGTCTAGTGTCTGAAGGTTTACTATATCATTATTGATCATCTCCATGATAATTCTTTCCATGACTTTGCATATAAGACTAGTGAGAATTATGGATTTGTAGTTTCCAGGGTCTGTAGATGGCCCACTTTGTGCAGAGGGATGACAGCTGCCTTTCTCCATTTATGAGGTATGAAGCCTGTTTGGAGGCTACGGTTAAATAGTAATTCCAGAGGGCCTGATAGGTCATGTTTCATGCTGTTTTGAAGGCATCCTGGGATAGTGTCTGTGCCCATTGATTCAGTGTTCTGGGTCTTAGAGACCTAAGGACCTGTTCCCTAGTGATAGTAGGGGGAGTTATATTTGATGTCATTTACTGAAGGAAGATTGAGAGGGAGAGAGGAGAAAGTTGGAGCCAAATTTATCAGCCAGGAGGTTTGCTATATCTTCTGGAGCAGTATAGGTGGCTCCATTTACAATGAGCTCTGCACTCAAATGTGTATTGCCTTTGAGGTTGAGGACATGGCTAAACAATGCTTTGTGGTTGTCCTTAGCCTGGGAGGCCAAACTTACCTCAAATTTGGCTTTGGTAGACTTTATTTATTATCCACGTTATTTGTTTAGTTTGAAGGGAATGCTTTTATCCTGCTGGGTGCTGCACCTCCTAATTTTTGCCATGATTTTCTTCCTCCAGTTATACAACCTATTGATTTTGTGATTCCACCAGACTGACTTTTGTTTTTTGAGTTAGTTCTGTACTTCTTCTTGGTGGGTACAGCTGCCTCTATGTAGCTATTAACATACTTGTACAGGGTTTCTGTGTACAGTTCCGCATAGGTAGAAGTGTTCTCATGCTTTATGGGGGCTTGACATGTTGACAGGTTCTTACTTAATAGCAGGAGATTAGCCTTAGAATAGTTCTTAAATATTCCAGGTTTAGCTGAGGGTCCAGGTTTTATTTTTACTTCAAAGGGGACCATTTTGTGGTCTGACCTTACCAGGGAAGGCATTATACAGGGGGTGCGCAGCAGTCTCCCATATTAGTGAGGACCAGATCCCATGTGGTTGCACCCCTGGTTGGTGTATTGTTTGGTGTTATATAGGATTCCCGGTTAACAGTGGGGTAATTAAAGTCACCCATGGATATGGTGCTGGGTTAGATGGTTAGTGTTTATAATAAGTTTAAATACATGGTATGGGTTTCCTGGGTCATAGAGGGAGACCTGAAGCTTGCAAGGAAATGGTATTGGATTTTGCCTATGGTGATTTGAACATGGAGCAGCTCAAGTGCATTGTCCTGTTTGACCAGCCTTGAAGTATATTTATTTTTGATGTAAATAGAGACACCTCCACCTTTAGTCCCTGCCTGTGAAGTAGCTGGCCTAAATGTGTGGAAGGCATTATAACCCTGCACTATTGGTAAGCTCTCTGTGCTTGAAACCACCCCATGGATTCACAAAGTTCCATGCAAGAATAAGGCTATTCTTGCATGGAGTGGTTTCTGTCCGTGTAGGATAGCAGTTCGCCTTGCATATGCATGAAGGTGCACTGCTATCTAAACTAAATGTACATGAACCAGGAATGAGTGCAGGGTGTGTGTGTGTCAGCAGTCCCAGCACCTGAAGCACAAGCCCTTCACTCTGAAAGTGCCATATGGCACTTTCTGTCACGGATGAGTATCAAACTATATATATATATATATATATATATATATATATATATATATATATATATTGGGGCCTGGCTTTAATATTATATAGTAAACGAGTGTCTGCAGACACTGAAATGTAAATAGCTAACATTTCAGTGTCCACAGAAAATGAAAATAAAAAAAAAACACAAACACCTACAGAAGGCAGCAGCCTTCAAGTGCACACTCCCAAATGTATGCACTCTTGCCCTACATGCATGGAAGCAGTATGGCAAGAGGAAAGGAGTAAAAAATAAAAAAAAGAAATAATATTTTTTTTCATGAAAGAAATCTGACGTTTAAGCACCACCAGCTTGGTTGCACAGTGCACAGCTATGCTTAGCCTGGCTGAATTCCAGAAAATGATAGACAATTGCTACTGTGATAGAAAACATCATCAAGCTGCTGTAGAATAGTGGTACTACCATGATATAGCATGTAGAATGCAAAAGGTTTGAATCCCCCCTCTGCCAAATTATTTAATAAACGTTTAAGGAATTTGAATGATAGATGTCAATCATATGTCTCACGTATAGCACAGTAGTGGTGGAGATATGTAAAATATAAATGTAAAAAAACAATTTAGAACTTTAATGAAAAAATAAATTTAAGTGATGCTTTGCTAGTGTAAGCATTGCCTACCTTCATTCAGCTCTGCTTAGCTGGTGTAAGCATTGCTTTACAGATTTGTGCAGAGCTAAGCATAGTGCAGCATATTAAAACCGACCAGTCAAGAAAAGGTGCGGGGAAAACTGCCCTATTTAAACTGCACAGGTGGGAATATAGCCATAACCATTTGGGATTGCACATAACAGGACTGAAATGGCTGGTGTCGCAGAAAGTGTGCACTTCCAAGCACAATGTTGGGGCATCCAGGAGTCCAGCATCATAGTTGGGCTCCTAGTTAAAAGCCATGATAGCAGGCTGCTGCAGGGCCAGTACCAGGGCTCGCAGTACAAAGTGGTGTCTTGGGACCAGCTTGCACATGATCTCACCAGTGCCACTGGCATACACCAGACTGGTGAGCAGGTACATCATCACCATAATGACCTGAAGTGGAGGAGGGGTGCACTCTTGGATCAGTGGATACAAGAAGCCCAAGCACAGGGTGTCCCGCCTGTCTGTAAGTATGCAGTCTTATGTATTTCTAAGTATGGAAAAAGTTCAACTTGTGACTGTGCAGGTGTGATTAATGTGTGATGTCTCCCCATACAGCTGCTGCGGAGAGGTCCCAGAATGTGCAGGCTCATGCACAGCAACTGGCCCAGCTGCATCGGCAGTATGGTGAGTGCAGAATACCCGCTACTATTAGCAGTAAAAAATCAAAATTACAGTAATGGTAGTACTGCTTGTATATATAATTGTGCTGTAAAAGTCAGGAATAAATGCCTGTGTCAGGCTGCCAGTGTTACAATGGAGTATTCACAGCTGCTGTGTAATACAGATATCAGTAACAAATAAGGTACAATATGCAGGAGAGGAATATTAGAATAGATATGAGTGCGTCTGAGTGAACCTGCGAAGAAAGTGCCATGTCAGGGCTACTGTAACAGACTGAAATGAAAAACATTCCCCTGTGCAGATCATGCAGGAACAGTAATTGTGGAATTCTGAGTCGTACACAGATATGTATGCCAAAACTAATAAAGGTGATCCCAAACACTGGTGTATGTCATTTCACTTGTACCTGATAAATAAAAATGTGTATGTCCTGAAGAATGCATTAACTGAGGTGAACTGATTTAAAA
Organism: Protopterus annectens; assembly: GCF_019279795.1. Taxonomy (NCBI): domain Eukaryota; kingdom Metazoa; phylum Chordata; order Ceratodontiformes; family Protopteridae; genus Protopterus; species Protopterus annectens. The sequence goes on along the minus strand of NC_056732.1, from coordinate 1,207,550,804 downwards.
CTGCTTGTCTGCATACTTTAGAATGGGCATGTCAAATAAGTGGAAAAAAGCAACAGTACATATTTCCATTAGAATGTGTTTTACTTGTTTCTCTGCCAATATTGTCCTGTGTTAACCTTTCCATTTCAGCTGTATGTAACTGTGAATGTACTGAGAAATGTATAAGGCTAACAGGTGGAGACCTAAAATCTGCACTGTCTACTCAGGAATCTAAATTGCTGTATGTAGTTGTAAAACAGTCAAATGTGCAATCCAGCTAATGAGCACATGTTTCACAAGCAGTGACACCAATATCTGTTGTGTATGCATATAATGTACTGAAAATGGAAACAAATAATGCAACGTGATAATAAAAGTACTGTGCACAAAAATATTTACTAGATAGAAATGTCACAAGCAAAATACAACCCATCCCCAGTATCTCAGTCTAATAAGGACAAGGCCTGTAGTTCAATTTTCCACACACAGCACGGTTCAAATCCAGGGACCATCACTAACATCTCAGTCTGGTTCTACAGTTTTAAACTACAATATGAATAGAAAAAACAATGTACTGTAACACATGCATTTTCCATACAGGGCACACAGGTAAAGCAATATGAATAGAAATACTAGTATGATGTGTATAACTATGAAAGGTGTACAATTGCTGTGTTGACCAGCCCCATTCCTACAAATATATGCAAGCTAGACATCCAAACTCTGCAGTCTGGCCCAAATAAGCCCCTCAAGTGTCATGCTGTCACATATAGTTTCCCCAGTTGACAAGAAACTTACACACAGAGAATGTCCCAGTAGACTTATGGGAAAGACACAACACACACACCAGGTCCTGCAACTAAAATGTGAATCTGAAATATGTGTAGAAACAGCAATGTTATGTGCACACAGTTCATCTGGACAGGCCCACAGGTAAAGAAATTGGTATATTAACAGGTCTGATGTGTATAACTAAAATAAGGGTACAATTGCTATGTTGATATCTACAGCTGTTGGTGTGCTGTAGCAGCCCCATGGCCCAGGTAGAGTGTAAGTGTGGTCAGAATGTAGAGTAGTGAATAGTAGTGTACTGACAAATATACTTCATAGCAGTTGTCAACTGAAACTGTTCCCTTCTCCACCACTCAACTGATCCAACCATCACACTGAAACCAACATGGGTATGTTCCTAAACACACCTCTACAGTTGGGACTGTTGTTCCATTTGTTTTATCATCTTATTGCCTGCCTGACATACCACTAACTGGCATGCTGTTACAACCCTGAATGCCATTCCATATATGCATGGGTTCTGTTTGCTATGGCACTGTTATTATTGTACTGGTTTGGGTTAATGGGAATATCCACGCATGCTATTTTGACTAATGTTGTAATGTGTTGTGCATGACTAACCAATATTCATTGTTAATTTCCACACCATAGCACATATTGGAAGGCAGATCCCAGTGGATCTGCCTCTTCCACCCCACCTGGCCGAGACACCAGGTCCCAGCATGTCTGGGACCCAACCCAGACATCCCTCATCTGCTGATCCTGCACCACCCTAGGGTGGAACCGCTGCAGGGGATAGGGCATGCTCTCCCCTGCAAGTGGGCACGCTGAGGACATTGTCAACTGGGACAAGGTCTTTGCATGGTGCGCAGTCTTCTCCAGATGGAGCTGGATGACCACCTGCACCAGGTTGAGGGCAGGCTGTTGCAGCTAGAGGGACAGGAGGCCCCTCTAGTTTAGCCACCAGCACAGCCACCTTCAGGACTGTGAAGGAGTAGTGGTGACAGCCATCAGGTGGGGACATCAGTGCCACTACTACCGTCTTGGGGGCTCATGAGCCTCAAATTCCCAACCACCCTCCCCATCATGGTTTTTACCCTCCCCATGTGTCATACATCACCCCTGTCTGCTGTCTTGTCTGGCTTGTATGGCTGCAAATGCAACCTCTCCTACCAAACCTCTCTCACCACATTTACCAATAATCCTTCCTTAACATCCCACTCTCTCCATAAAAAAAGGGTATCTGTCCCACAAAAAAAACACGTTCCATACATAGCTCTGCATTTCACCCAAAGACATGTACACAACCCACAATCTAACCATACCAATCATCTGTATTATACGGTGCCCACACACCTCTCTGTATGGTGTGAGGCTCCAAATTCTAAATTGCCCACATTGAAAGCAGCTGTTGCTGCCAAAGAAATACAGAACTATGGTCTTTCTTACACCCATCCTGCACATCTCTACTTGTTTCTCCTCTTGTTTGTCCCCCTGCTTGCCCCAATTTCACCACTTTCCTAGCTCGCTTTTTTTCTTTCCTTTATTTGGAATTAGCATGGGTTTAAGTGGCCATACATGGACGTAAGCAAGCGTAAGCGAAGCTAAGCTCACGTAAGCATCGCTTAGTTCTGCACAAACCCATGCAAACCTGCTTACAACTGCTTTAAAGTGCCTTAATCACTCTGTCTCCAACAGCCCTTGTTCTGCCCAGCAACAAAATAAGCAGCCCTTGCAAGCCTCAAATCCAAGACCCTGTACACCATTGCCAAAATGATTTACCACTAAGTTATATCAGATATAAAGAAATCTGATGTTTTCTCAAACATATCATTCAGCACAGTGATTCAACAGTAGAGGAAATGTATATATATATATATATATATATATATATATATATATATATATGTATGTATGCATGTATGTATATATATATATATATATATATATATATATATATATATATATATATATATATATATATATAATAGAACATAACAAATACATATATGACCAAAGGCACTGTTAATGGGGTGAGGAGGCCCAAATTAAGTACCTCTTGTAATTATTGATGTCATCCCCTTCTCCACAGCCAAACAGATATGCCTTGCAACACAATACCAACACTTGCAAGTCTCATACCCAGGACCCTACACAACATTGCCACAAGAAGTTAACAGTAATCCATCTCAACTGTACGATGTCAGGATGATATCAATAAGATATCATGCAGAACAGTCAGTCTACCATAGGGGATGTACAGTGTGGAAGCAGTACACATTCCAATGATGCATGCACACACACACACACACACACACACATATATGTATATATATATATATATATATATATATATATATATATATATATATATATATATATAGCTTCACTTCATAAACACAAATTGGTGAAATATCGAATTTCAGCAATTCGTGTCCATGAAGCCGAAACCTCAAAATAATGAAAGTGCATAATCATGAATAAGACTATGTCAAATTCACAGTTATGCATTTATGTTATCCTATGGAAGTGTTCAGCTGGGTTGGTGTCTGCAGTGTAAGGTGAGTGAGTGTGTGTGAGTGTTTTTGTAACTTATACAAGTGGGTTAGTGTTGGGAGGTGGAGGTATGAGTGTGTGTGCTGGCTGTGTGTGATTTTTTTTTTATTACTGTTATTGTGATCTCAGAGTTAGTATATATAAGTAGGGGAGTGTGGTGGGGTGCAGGTGCTTGCCCCCTACATTTGTGTAGTGTAGGTGTGTGTCTGTGTGGTGTTGTGATATATTTGTTTTGTGGTGTGGGTGTTATGGTTTGTGTGTTGTGTGCTGTATGCTGTGTGTTCGATGTTGTGGTTTTGTGAATGTGCAGTGTCGGTGTTCTGATGGTTTCACCTTTATACGGTCGAAATGCTAAAATTCGATATTTCAGCATTTTGGCAATATGAAGTGAAACCATATATATATATATATATATATATATATATATATATATATATATATAGATAGATAGATATATAGATATATATATATATATGTGTGTGTGTGTGTGTGTGTGTGTGTGTGTGTGTGTGTGTGTGTGTGTGTGTATACACATACATAAAAATATACATATATTACTACATATAGATATGTATAGGAAGATACATATTTACAGGGTGCACAACATAGTGAACAGCCAGTATTCCTACAACTGCCACCTTTTAAACTGGACAGTGTTTGATTCTCTCATACAAAAGACAATTATTGCGTGAAACATATACCCACAGAGAAGTCAAAGGATATGACACCACACACAGGTATGCATGCATAGAAATGTTTATTTATGCACTATTTCAGTTGTATATGCCATTTCTTATAGCAGTTAGGTGTTTGAAATGCATACTAACTGAGTAATGCAACTCTCAAGCAAAATATTTTATACAGTAATCTGAAAGCATAATATATGTTGCTGTCCAGGCCAAGGCCGTCAAGTGGTACAACAATACAGAAACATTAGCCTGGAAGATAAGAATCAATCAACACTAATGAATGCAGATGTAGTTCAGCAGCCTCCAATTTCACTCTGTACCCAACCTCTAGGGGAAAAGAATTAAGTTGTCACAATGAAAATGTATCTGTTACATAACAATGCTTAACTTAAAACATCACTATCACACTGAGAAACAGAACTGTCTATAAGACAGTAAGCACTAGCCCACCACTCTTCTCATGGCAAAATGTATGAAAACGTACAGCCATATACCTTAAGGTGTCTTACTACTGATATCCCTCACATGTTGTAACAGCCTAGGTTATAAATGGTACATACCCCTCCCTCATAGAATGACTTACAAGGGCATATAACAGTTTTACATACACTGACCTCTGGACTGTACAAGGTCATACATGTTTTGTCCAGCTGTAGCCCACACATATATGGACCCACAATATGTGTGGGGGTCCAGAACATCACTGAAATAATGACAGGAATACCAGCACATAATGATAGGCCACTACTTAACTTCTTACTGCATGACATATGGACAAAGACTGCTATATAGGTGGAGGACAGAGGCTGGAACACAGGGCCATATTTGCAAAATTGTTGTAATACAATGTGAAAGTTGCTGGTGTTACAGGATTGGTTACAAGATACCCTTATTTGGGAATATGAAGTAAGAAACAAATGGATGCAGCCATGTACTGATAGCACTCAACAGACACAATGACACTTATGTATCAGAGACAAGACCTGTGTGGTGAACAGACAAAACATAACAGCCAATCCTCTGGCCATCATGTGGTTAGGCCCACAGTTGAGAGCTATGAAGACAGACTGCATTCCATGCTAAACTATCATGTACACACAAACCCTGTAAAACTAACAGTATACAATGCATATAAAAACACTACTCACACTGTCCGTAGGTGTGGAACCTTATACAAATATGTAGTTGGCCTGTGTCTGCAAGTCCTGTTGTAAGAGGTATTGCAACCTGCTGTCTGTAACACTGCTGCCCACACACAGAAAGGATGTCTTCCATACAGGAAAGGTAAAGGGACAATGCCCACATGATGTAATAATGAGTGAGTTGCCAAACAGTGTTAACTTGAAGTAGTATACAGCTAGCTACATGCAAGTAGCAAGTGGTGAACACTGATTGGTGCAGAGGCCATCACCTGATCATGTGCATCACCTATAAAATCCATGCTGCAATCTGCTCAAAGCAGCTCAATCCCTGTAGTGGAAAGAAAGAGAGAGGGAGAGAGAGAGAGAGAAACAAACAAACAAACAAATACAGGAAAAAAGAAAATTATCTAAACCAACTAAAACTACAAAAAAAAAACTATATAACTAAGGGACCACATAAAAGTGTACTCAGAAGACAGGACAATACCACAACAGGTATGTGAAACATATATGCATGTAACTGACTGTAGTACTTAGTCTATAATAATGGGATAGATGATGTGGAAAGATTTATATGTGCCATGAGGAGTTGTTGTAATGATGTCCTGCTGAACAACTGCTATGGACATAGCGTCTGGCCCTGTGCGCAGTGGGCTATACCTGTCAACTGTGCAGATCAGCACTGAATGACAAAATGTAAGCCATCATAGTGTGTGATCTGTACCTCAGGGCATGTATATTAGTGTGGCAAAAAGCTGGTGGTGGAAGTAATGCTGTTATGATAGACACAAGTTTCAGACCATACAACTTGCAGAACAGTCATGTTAAGATGAAATGTAGCATGCACAAATGCCATAGGTGTGTAATAGGCTTACCTGCAATCTGCCCCTATATATACCCCCTAATGTTAGGCTGTGTCCACATGTGATACCTGTCTGTCTTGTAGCAAGGCAGAACAGTGCAGCTGTGGAGGAAGGAGATTTAGAGAGTGTAGACCTGATGTTTTAATGCACTATATATATATGTATATATATATATATATATATATATATATATATATATATATATATATATATATATATATATATATATATCTATGTATATATATATATATATATATATATATATATATATATATATAGATATGTGTGTGTGTGTGTGTGTGTGTATATATATATATATATATATATATATATATATATATATATATATATATACATGTATGTCTACAGATATACAGACACACACACACACACACACACACACACACACACACACACACACACACACACACATATATATAAAACTCAAAATATATATAGAAACATATATATTTATGTATATACATATATAGCGTGTATGTCTGCATATATACAAACACACACACACACACACACACACACACACACACACACACAATCTCTCTCTCTCTCGATATATATATATATATATATATATATATATATATATATATATATATATATATATATATATATATATATATATATATATATATATATATATATATATATATATATATATATATATATATATATATATATATATATATATATATATATATATATATATATATATATATATATATATATATATATATATATATATATATATATATATATATATATATATACATGTGTGTGTGTGTGTGTGTGTGTGTGTGTGTGTATATATATATATATATATATATATATATATATATATATATATATACATATATATATATATATATATATATATATATATATATATATATATATATATATATATATATATATATACATATATATATATATATATATGTATATATATATATACATTTCTCCTACTGTTGAATGACAGTGCTGCAAGATATACATACACACACATATATATACAGTAGTATGTAGGTGCAAAATGAACATTAAGTCTGGTGTGAAATCCATGTTGGGAACACATTGCCCTTATTTTTGAAGGTGGGATTGGTATGTTGGGGAAGGATAGTAGGTATATTTTGGGAGGAAGGTTGGGTTGGAAGACAGACAAGAAAGCATACAGGGGCGGTATATGACATATGTGTATAGTCTGACAAAACGTATAGTATGACAAAGTGTATAGTCATCCCCTTCAGCAAAAACAAAGTGCCCACAAATTACCACATAGATGGTAATCCATTAAGTACGGAAGAAGTAATTAGGGACCTGGGGACCCAAGTTGATAGCAATCTCTCATTCGACAACCACGTGGCCAAAGTGGTTAGAAAATCATTTTATATATCCCACCTAATCATGAAGGGATTCACATCTAGATCAGGGGAGGTCATCGTGCCTCTTTACTCATCCCTCATCAGGCCCATAATTGAGTACAATGTCCCTTTTGGGATGTACCTTACCAGACACTTGCAGCAACTGGAAAGACCCCAAAAGTACCTCACCAAGAGGATCAAAGGGCTCAAACAGATGCCATATGCTGACCGGTTAAAGAAACTCTAGCTCTACTCAGTGGCATACCACCTGCTCAGAGGCGATCTGTGCCTGACGTATAAAGCCATGTCCAACCCGGAATTAATGGACATGCTGCACTTCAGAAAATCCAAATCCCATCGAGCTACGCGCTTGAGAGACTTGAACCTCAGCACTGAAATAAATAGGAAATGCTGGAGGGACAGATTCATAACCCAGAGGCTCCCTTCACTCTGGAATAAAATCCCAGTCCAGGTTAGGCAGAGTCCCTAATTGACTCTCTTCAAAAGGAATATTGATGAGTGGATGGGAGATCGTAGATTTACTCCGAGTATCACTTCTGTGTCACTGTTAGACAGATGCACAGTATACTAACCTTGAAAAAGGGCATAGCAAAATTCATTTTAAAATGGTTGTTGAAAGCCAAACACACTCTGGCTAGGCTTGTAAATGCCCTAGGGCAGATAGCCTAGTATGACCCTATGAACCTATGAACCTATATGTGGTGGATAAACACCTTGGATGGGGAGTGATGTTTGGAATGTGGATGCCCATGAGCCCCCATATAAAAACAATAAGACCAAGGTCCCCATCCATGGGCAGTCACAACTGCACCATCATGGCCCTGAAGGTGCCTGGGCTGGAGGCTGAGCAGGAGGAGCATGCAGACCCTGTGATTGTCTACTGAGTGCCTCAAGGTGGTGTAGCACATCCCCCAAGTCTCTGTGAAGCTCCCTATGCACTAGAACCTGGGCCTGACTTCGGATGACAGGATCCTATATGTGTGTGCTCCCTGGGGGAGCAAACACCATCCCCTGAGGTGGTTCCACATGAAGTTAGTGCAGGACCAGCAGATGATGAGGTCCTGGAGTAGATCCCAGATGTGCTGTGGCCTGGTAACATGGCCAGATGAGGTTGGAGAGGTGGTTCACCTGTGAATTGTCTTCCCAAACATGCTATTGTGTCACAGTTATAGAACATATGTGGGCAGTAATAGTCCACACATTCCAGGATTATGTCTAACAGCATGCATAGATATCCCCATTAACACAAAACACCAGATTTGGAGCAGTCACATAGCAAACAGAACATGTGCATATATGGAACCATAGTGGCCTTTACAATGGCATGCAGGTAACTTTGTTTGCAACAGGCCACCAATGATAGTGTTTCAACATGGATAATGGCTACAAACACATTGCACAAATTGTTGTACAATACGATATATGTCCCAACAGTAGGTTTGCTGTAAACATACCCATTGAGTTGTGTGTTCAGATTATTGTTGCAGGTATGATAGGAGGGAGACAGAGATGTGTATTAACAACTATTATATCCTTGCAGTATGAGGTCCTCAGACCTTTTTTCCTCTTTATGTCTTTCAGGCACCATGTCACGGGAACACTTGCTGATGTCCTCCCCCAGGAGAATGAGGTGGTTATACAACACCTGGTGCAGCACTACCACACTCTGTTTGGATGTACAGCCATATGATCTGCAGGAGAGGACCACCCTGTGGAATGAGCTCATCCACAGGGTAAACGATGTCGGCCTGCAGAACCGCAGTTATGAGCAGGTCTGACATTGGTGCACTGACCTACTCTTCTATGCCCATCAACATGCTGCTGTGCTTAGGAGGGACCAGCTAGTCACAGGGGGGGATTCATGCCATCCACCCCCCCTGACACATGCTGAGGAGCTCCTCGCCAGCTTCGGGGCACCTGCCTGCCCAGAAACAAAATATTTTGTTGAGAGCATTGTGGACCCATAATGCATGCTGTTCATGTTCACTTATTGTTGCTGTTGACTGCACTGCATCACAGTGGTTACCATGGTGGCATATCTTAAGGGTATGTAAGAGTCCTGCAATATAACTAACAACCTGCCATTGCAAGATGTGTGCACAGAGATAAACATAATGGTGGGGCAAATGGCCTACAGTAGGAACATGCCTGAAACATCACCCTTATACAGTGCTACAACATTGTATATACCACTATTACAATGGCAACTGTTGCAGATCTACACAACGGCATATCACAATACTGCATTCCACAACCCTTACAACCTGTAATGTGGTCCTAACATGAGCAATGAATGTGTAATATGGAATCCTATGTTAGGAAAGCAAATATGGGGAATACATACCTTAACAAACACTGGAAGCATATGTGTGCATACACTCCAAATAGCATATTGTGGAAGCAGCTTTTGAGGTACTGACAGCATTCACTCTTCATGAGCATGGACCTTCCAGCAACTACAGGTCCTCAATATCATACCAAGAAATGGTCTGCTGTCCAAGACATTTGTCCATCAAATGTGTCCACATACCTGCAACAGAGGCAGCCATGGCTTGCACATATCTTACAAGCCATGGAATGGATCCTATACCCAACAGGTAGCACTCAGGATTGGGACATGTAGCCTTACCTCACCATTGCATATAGCATGGAAAACAGTGCAGACAGTCATGTATGTGGTGAGGATGTATGGGACAAGATGAATGTAGAAAATAAACAGATGGCCATCCAAGACAGATGACAACACATGTTGCATACTGGCCATGCAGGCTGCCTAGTAACATGCTGCAACACAGAGGGAGTTGCAGGAATGTCTAGCAAGTACTGGCTGTGCAGTACCTGTGTCGACAATCGCCTGGACTCTACATAAGTGTGGCTCATGGGTTAGGGTAATCAGATGGGAAAGTTGTTCTAAAGGAAACATCAGCCAGAGCTCTCTACAGTTAGCATATGCATAACATCAAAAGTCCCCCAAAGGCATGTGTTGCAATGTGTACTGGTGTATCAAGACCAAGTTGGAAACCTTCAGACAGTATCAATTTCGATACATGTGCTACACAACCAACACCTCATCCCACCTCAGGCCCACCATCCCCATCTGTACCTTGCTGGACTCAGTGTAAACCTGTATGTTTGCCATTCATTAGCAGGGACTAGGCCGGTACACATAGTGTTCAGAATTTGGGACACTGCAAATTGACACACATGTGTAGCCCATAGTCATCAAACATCTGCAAAAAGGCTGAGGATGGGGGGTGTCATCCTGAAACACATCAGTGAACTGAAGCAGACATCCAAAGCTCGCTAAGAATCTGCACACGGTCAAGTTCATGAATTGTGGCAGACATAACCCTGACTCCACAGCAATAGTGACGGCACTGTCTGACCTCCAAGGGCTGTGCATGAGTTGACCTTGCAATCATGCAGAGTTGGGGGACATTTGTATGGCAGAGTGACCAAATACTGGTAAATCCAGATGGCCCATGCTTGTATAACCCTTTCAGGAATAGTGACTGCTATAGTACACTTAACTGTTGGTGCAACAAACCATTATGATAAGGGTGTGCACACATATGCACCCACAAATTGTATGCATTTCAATCAGCATCTGCACAACTAACACATTTTTTTTGATACTGCATTTGATTTAACAGGTCATATGTCACATATCAGGTTCGTGTAATGTTAGCATATACAGTAATGCGGCCCCATGGCATATCAGGGAAGAGGGTGCCATGTCAATAAGGGTGTGTACACTCCCCATAGCCACTGTAAGGTTTGAAGGTTGTCAGTGTAATTGTTTTTTTATTGGCCATACATGCACCGTTGATGGTGAGATCTGTAAATCAGACAGCAGGCATTCACAAATGACAGCTGTCCACATATCATCTCAGGTATGTGTCGGACAAACAAATAGGGGCTGTGAGCAGCAGAGCAAACATAACTGACACACATATACACATTCAGTAATGGTGTATACACCTGTGAGGTATGGTGCACAGTACATGCCAGGGTGCTGAACAGGTGCACAACAATACTGTGTACATGGGAACAGTGTGTTCCAGGGGAAAGGGCATCACATACTAATACAACCCATGCA
>NC_056732.1:1207424284-1207534284 GCF_019279795.1 Protopterus annectens | reverse complement strand
GTGTAGTGGGTGTGAATGGCTTTCAAACCATTAATTTCCACACACACACACACACACACACACACACACACACACACACACACACACACTTGCCAGTACTGACATGCATGGGTTCACTGCTTCACAGGTGTGTAGTAGTTGACTGTGCCAGAAGGCTGTACAAGACTAGGGTATACCTTGGCATCAGGATAAATGACAATGGTCTGCAGTGTGGCACAGGGGTGTAGTCCCTGGATTGGCCCACACAGGTGGGTATTGTATTCATCATCCACTCATCTGAGTTACTGTTGTGGGTGGCCAGTGCTGTGCAATGCTTGCCATGTATGTGTTCAATATTCCATAACATGGACAGTGTCTGGGTTGTGCACATGTCCCACATGCATGTTCTGTGACATGTGAAAGAGTAACTGGGGTTTCTGGGGAATGTTGTGTGGACAGATTGTTATCATCTGATGTGGCATTCCTGACCTCATGTGGTGGGAACTGGTTATGGAACTGAGGTTGTGCCTCCACCTACATTGACAGCATGATACAGTTATTCACTGGTGTTAGTGGCATCTGTCCATAAAGGGCATGTGTATAAGGCATGGCATTTCCTTTATGGGTTACATTTGCAGACTCTACAGTTGTTACTGGTGTCTGGTGGGGAACATAGCAAAGGACCACTGTAAGCAATTATTTGCCTATTGTATGGCTGGAACAGGGTGTCATGTCCTCTGTAGTCCACTGAAATCACACCGTGGTTACTGTCTTTGGGAAATATGCAGGGAGCTACCAATATAGTGGTTGTTGCCTAGCCAGGTGTGTTTGTGTATCGGGTGGAGAGTGTTCTCTGGGTAATACAAGACTTGCCTATATTGTTCATCAATCCATAATGTCACATGCAGGGGTATGGATAGTCTACAACAGCCTCTCTGCTGTTTGACATCTGTTGTCCTTGTAAGGTGGACATTGTGACAGATAGTAGGTCCTCAGTATTAGAAATTTGCAAAACCCGCCCCACAATGAGTCCTGTTATTACACAATCACAGCTACTTCCACACAGGATACTGATGACACACACACAAACCCATTCCTAGCTATGTATTGCTACTACAGTGTACCACATTTATAACACATGTCATGAAGCTTATAGGGCTAACCCTTCTCAAAATGTGTATTTCAAGGTGAATGACATAAGCAGGCTTGCCAAAGTAGGGCAGTGGAAAGTGTAGTGACTGTGACTGGCCTCAAAAGCATTGTTCTCTACACACACACACACACACACACACACAGTTTCCATGTCTGGGATTAGAACTCTTACCTAACGAGTGCATTACATTATAACATTATGCAGTTATAGCATGCACCATAAAGCATATACAGCTAGCCCTTCTCCAAAAGTGTATTTCAAGGTGAATGACATCAGCAGGCTTGCCAAAGTAGGGCAATGGAAAGTGTAGTGACTGGTCTCAAAAGGATTGATCCCTACGCACACAAATACACACACACACACACACACACACACACACACACACACACACACACACACACACACACACACACACACACACACACACACACACACACACACACACACACACACACACACACACACACACACACACAGTTTAACAATTGCCATGATGTCTGGGATTAGAACTTCAACCTAACTAGTACATCACACTATAGCATTATGCAGGTATTGCACATGCCACAGAGCTTACAGGGCTAGGCCATCTCCAAAGGTGTATTTCAAGGTGAATAACAGCAGCAGGCTGGCTAAAGTAGGGCAATGGGGAGTGCAGTGTGTGTGAATGGGCCATAAACCATTCCTCTGGAAGCACACACACAACAATCAGTCACACACAACTTTACATTTGACAGGACTGTGTATACAACTGCTAAATGAATAATGACTTGTACTGTCATGTTACACAGTTATCACAAGCACCACAGACACTATAGTGCTGAGGGCTGCAAGAAGCAAATGTCTACAATGATAGACATTTGCACATTGTGTGTTATTGGCCAATTGGATGTGTGCTGGGTGGGACAGGCCTCATGATGTGAAGCTCTTTGTCACTCTCTGTCACTCTCTTCCCCACATCTATGTATGTGTATGTTTGACCTAGTATGGTTTGTTTTCCTTGGATATATGTGTGTATTCCTATCCAATGTGTGTGCAAAGCATGACTGGTGTGCAACATGGTGTGTATGCACAGACATCTGAGACTGATAGATATGTATAGTCCACTGTTGTTGCCCGACATGAGCTTCATTTGTTGGTGCATGCCCAGTATGACCCTTCTGTATTTTGTTGTCAGACATGGGCTTTGTTTCTCTAAGTGTGGAAACATGCCCAGTATGACCTTCTGTATTGAATGTGTGAATCCATTCCAGGTAGGTTGTACTCCAGTGCAGGCATTTGTATTCTACACCTACAGCTAGCAACCTGTTTCTGCAAGATATCTGTAAATATGTTGACAATATGGGATCACAATGAGCAAAGGATAGTGGGATACTGTAAACAATTGTGTCTGTCCTGCTTCTGCTACATGGTTGTGGTGTTAGCAGAGATATTCAGACATATATACTGATTTGCACTGTGATGTTTTATGTCATCAACTACTGACAGGTATACGTATTTGCTTGCAGTAACTTCCTGAGGAATACAAGATGAATGAAGCTGTGTTCTGTATTGTAGTCTGCAGCCTACATATTCTTGCACAGACATGCCATTTTGGAGGGGGAGCTGCAGACACTTGCTGATGGGTCTGTGTAAATGGTTCAGCACCTTGGTACTGTGGTGGCTGAAGATCTCATGCTTGTACATCTATCGACGTGACCAAATGGCCATATCTTGCTGTGGCAGTACCTCACAGCTGTACAGATTCACACAGGTTACCCAGAGGCAGGACTCATATTTCTGGTCATAACCTGTTCACATTGTGGTTTATGAGCAGGTTTGTAGCCACCCATTCCTGTGTTTGCAGGCAGGGATATTATGAGAGCACATCTGAGATTCAGACTTCACACACTCCATGGTGTCAATGCTTCTACCCCCACCCCTGTTATGCTATCCTCTTCCTAACATTATGCAAATGATATCTGATAAGTATACCTATAGTTATCACTTCATCCCAGCAGTATTTAGAGGTTAGTCCACAGTTGATGCAGTAGGACATGGTGGAGATGCTACTGAGATTTGTCAACATGGCCTTGCATTTGTGATCTGTGAACTGCGTTATGTCGTTATTTGGGAGTCCATGAGATAACATACATTGGCAGTATGGATGAGACACAGGCCTTTGACAGAGGACTGTAGGGCATTTGGTAGTGATGCAGGCCATCTGTAGCAGGCCAGTGCATTCTGTCACTCCTACAGTCTCAGGCTAAAAGCCACTGTATTCCCCTGGGGTGACAAGGTAGGTGTGCAAGGTGTTAATGGCATTAGTTTCTGTCCTTATTAATCCATTGGTGTGGATGCTGATAGGGTGCTGCTTACAGCTAGGGACACACCTGCATGGGACACCTCTTCAGCATGTTGCATTCTTTGGGTATTCCCATACAGAGGTGGGGGTCATATTGTACTCATTCCCAACAGCAGGGATATGACCTGTGAGGTACCTGTGGCTGATGGTGGGGTGAGCTGAGTTCATGTGTGCTATGGAAGCTACTTGCTGCTGACTCACAGATATACGTGGGGCATTCCACTTATGCTAGCTTGTGCAGGGACCTCAGTGCTTTCTCAGTACTTCAGATCTGTCCCTTTTGTGGTCTGCCAGTGTTTGCCCAGACTACATCAGTATTCCATACTACACAGCCAACTAATGTGCTGCTAACTTGTATGTACGAATCCAAAGGTGTGTCCATTTGACAGTAACATTTTATACACTCTCTGCCTATGGTACTTCCACCTGTGTACAGTTTGCATGGCTGGGCCCACATTCATGCCATGTCCATCTCTCAGATGGTGACAGATATTACATCCAAACAATTGGCATGGATTACTGCTGGATTGTGTCTTGCTGGGATGCATTGTGTTTGGCACTGCAGTTGTGAGAACTTGGCCCTATCATCAACAGTACTGGCCATCGACCACTGGGACACAACCCTCCATGCCTACATGCTGACCACTTTCACACAATATACAACACACAACAAACTAACACACAGAGCCCTGCATATTGTACACATGCAACAATATATCCTGCTACTTTGACCAGCTCAGGTAATCTGTACTCAACTAGGAACCAAATAGTGAAACCACCAATGTTGAATGGATGTGAGTTCCAATCGTCCCAGGTACAGCTCACAGCACAATCACTGGAAAAACTCCAAAGCACCAAAACAAGTTCCAAAGTAGCGTAAAAATGCTAAAAACGACCGGACTGCAATTCCACAATTTATTGAAACACGATCCACAAAAACACCGTAAAGACTGCTGTTTACCTAGGTTTCATCCGTACTACACAGACTTCTTCAGAATAATGAGTTACACAACGTAACCACTTATATACACATTGTAATAATTAATGAGCACCACTTTAACAATTAACAATTAACAGAACTCATTAGTGTATCTCCCTTCTTAAAAATATACACATTATACTATATTCAAAGTTGAAAATGCTAAAATACTTAATAATGATGCTCTAAAACCAAACAAATCAAATATGTATATAAATGTAAATATGAATTAACTATGTATAAATTATATTAATATGTATTGAATATAAAATAATATTAAAATTAAAATTATATGCAAATATAGGTATATATAAATATGTATTGTATGAATTGAAAGTGTACGTATGTATATGAGTGTGTATCCATGTGTTATGTGTACATATAAAACCATATTGTGCATAAATAATTAATAAATAAATTTATATATGTCCATATAACAAAATAAATAAATAAATAAATTAATTATTTAATTATTTAATTTGTAGTCATGCCAAAAAATTATTTGTTGTATAACTTAAAATTCTGAAAAAACTGATTACTATATGTTATGATATTGTATGTATGAAAATGTGTGAACATGTTTAAAAATATAAACAATATATATATATATATATGTATATATATATATATATATAAAATTAATACGCAAGAAATATGCATAAAAAGTATACATAGAAAATACATGCTCAACGCCCCTTAATGTTCTTCAATTTCAACAAGGGCTTGATACTACAAAATTCATTCAATCCAGGTTGGTTATGGGCATTTAAATAAATCTGCCATTTTAATTCACTTACATCCAAGTCAAACTCAGTTGTTTTACCTTGGGAATCAATTATAATTTGCTTCACTACACAAAACCTAAATTCATGATCCACATGATCTAATACATGTCTTGCCAGAGCATTTGTGGTTTTGAGGTGTTTGATGTCCAACAAATGCTCTTTAATTCTATCCCTAAAATGTCTACTGGTCTTACCTACATAAAAGGCCTTACACTTTTGACACAAGGCCAAACAGACAACATTGGACGTGTAACAATTGAAATGACCTTTGATTCTAATATAACTATCATTTACGATAAAATTGTCACCAGTAGTTTTAATATATGGGCATGTTAAACATCTACCGCACTTAAAATTACCTTTTGGTCTATTGGTGATATTATTTTTACCATGTTTTTCATTCTCAAATATATTTTTTAGAGATGCATCCTTCCTATATACATAATGGAGTTTGCCCTGAAATATTCGTGCCATTTCATTGTTCAACTTGAATGTGTCCCAATTTCTTTCTATAATATCTTGTATTTGATGGAAACTATCATTATAAATAGTAATATATGATAATTTAGTTCTGGCTAATATTTTGTCCCTAATACCAGTACCTTCCATTTTTTAAAATAAATGCCCATCAAAGCTTAATATAGCCTTATATGTGCCCATTGATCTTTTACGTTTAACTTCATCTACTATTTCAGAACACAATCCATATGGGTAACCCCTATTTGTAAATAAGGTCATTATAAAAGATAGTTCTTTAAGAAACTCCTCATCATTACTGACCATTCTAGCTGCCCTGACCATCTGGCCCTTAACAATGGCTTTCTTCTGATGGTCACAGTGGCAGCTACTATAATGTAGATAAGAGTTTGAAAATGTAGATTTCCTATGTATATTAGATTTCAACAATCCCTCTTCTTTGTTCAAAGTTAACCTAACGTCCAAATAAGTTATTGTTTCATAACTAATTTCATGGGTGAATTTCAAGAACCATATAGTATTGTTGATGTATTCAAGAAACCTACTTAAACTGTTCTCATCACCTTCCCAAATGAAAAAAATCATCCAAAAACCGACAGTATGAATTAATATAGACGTAAAATTCACTATTAAAGATGTAATGATTTTCCCAAAAAGCCATAACATAATTGACGTAAATGGGGGCACAAGCCGCCCCATTGCTACACCTTTCATTTGCTTAAAATAATTTCCTTCATAATATATGTAATTGTTATTTAACACTATTTCCATTAGTCTAATCATAGTGTTAATGTGATCCTGTTCAAATAGGTTGGTTTCGAAAAGTTGTTCTTCCAACCAACTAAGCCCTGTTTCATGTGGTATTGATGTAAATAAATTACACACATCTACAGTTACAAAACAACTTCCATTCTTGTGTTTATAAGCCTTCATTTTCTCCAAAAAATCCCAGGAATCCTTCAAAACATAAGAAAATTTACATATTCCCTTTTGCAAATGTTGATCCAAATTTTGGCTTATATAACAAGTTTCATTTCTTTTACCGTCTACTATCGGTCTGAATTGCAAATTGTCTAATCCTTTATGTATCTTTGGGATACCAAAGATACCACTAATTAAGGGATGGTCATTGATTAAAAAATTATACTCCTTTTCTGAAATTTCACCCTGAAATAACATATCTTCTAAGCTCAAATCTATGTTTCTATGAGCAATATGTATCTCATTTAAACTAACTTCCATATACATGTCATCCAGAAGCATAGCCATCATGTAAAAGATGTAGTCACTTTTTTCTACTACCACTACACCATTACCCTTATTGGGTTTCATAATACGAATGTGTTTCATTTCCTGAATGTTTCTTAGTATTTCATGCTCCTCAATGGTCATGTTCTTGTGTTCAACATTAGTGTATGTCCTGAAATATTGCCTAATATCCCTTTCACTTGATTTCTCAAATAAGACTACCACTTCATTTAAAGGTGGATTGAACATACTTGGTTTGGTTAGTGAACTACCAATTTGCCTGTCTAAAGTTGAAACATCGTTTTGAAATAGTATTTTTAAGTTAACTTTTCGAGTAAATTGTTTTAGATCTAATATGGAAGTAACTAAATTACCCTTTCTACAAGGGACAAAATTAAAACCTTTTGAGATAAAGTTGGCATATTCAATTCCTAAATTTGTATTAGTATAATTATATATTTTAAAATCTTTGTTGATATTAACAATAATTTCAGGGTCGCTCAGACCCATATTTGTGATGTTAACTTGATCTTTGTTATTAAACACATATTCTTGATCCAAATTGTTAGATGTTATTATTGAATCAACAGATTCATCAATATTAAATACATCCACCAAATCACCATTTTTGTTAAACGTGTCAATAATATTAACTCGATTGCAACATGTATTATTAGTTGTTTCATAACCCATAACTGCAGGTGTAAAATTCACAATGTCAATATTCATGTCATACACACTCAAGTTTAATAATTCACTGTCAATTTTGCTAATGTCCACGAACTCAATGTCTTGGTGTTCACTGATATTCAAATATCCACTCTTATTAAAAGTTTTACATTTCGATTCAACGTTTACACCGGGCACTACAACATCGTCAACTTGGTTAGCCAAAACTGCTCCGCTGTTAAAGATTGACCTTACCTGTTGCGCTCTATTAATGTTGGAAAAATCACTATCACTTAATTCCTTATTTGTAAAAAATTCACTGGAACATAATGTGTCCAAATGTCCAGCATTCATCACAAAACATATCCATGGTTTCATTATCCTTGGTAATGATATTGTCACTGTCATTAATGGTGTTGACCATCATCCCTTCATGGTCTGTCTGCGCGTTCTCCACTCGTTGTTCGTCGCTCGATGAAAAAATTCTTGTCTTTTCGGTGTGCTCCTAATGGGCCATACTCGTCCCCTTCCAAGTTTCCCACTCGATTTTTTATCCTTTCCGATCTTCTTGGTCCATCTTCTAAAGGGCTATCATTCTCATAATGTGGGCTGTTGTTTAGTTCGCGTTCTTTAACGGAAGTGACATCATCAAATGTATTGTATCTTCCTGCGTCACCCTCCGTTTGCTCGTTGTTATGGTTACCAATGGGCTTCATAGATTTAGGATATACTTTGCCTATTTCATAAATTTTGATGTCCCGTTGGATTTTTTAATTTTTCTTGTTGAAAATATTATCACAACTATAATCAACCTCTTTAATGATATTAGCGTAGTTGGTATAATACTGTTCAAACAACAAGTCTTGACTGATTTTACAATTTAATACTTCAAGTTCATTTAACAATCCTTCTATTTTAACTTCATTATATTTAATCATTATTTCCATAATGTTGAGCCCAGTCTTGTTAAATAATTCATGTAGTTCTTTTAACATTGATTCATTGTTGTCACTGCCGTTGGGATACCTCCATAGGCGTAAGCCCTTCGGTACAATGCCCAACTCAATATTTCTGTGAAGGTAACTGTTTTCTAATTGTGTCCGTTTAAGCTTAAATAACCTTGTTTCAAATACCTTCAACATGTCCTTCATAGATTTGACATGAACGCTAGATGTAAGAACTTTTCGGGGATTTTCACCATTGAAGTTAAAACAGTTAACTTTCCATAATTCACTGTTGAAAGTACCTGCATGCCTATTGATTTCACCAGGCGCCTTTTCTTGATTAACAAAACCATTGCCATTACTCTCATCAGTGTCTCTTAGCAAAGTAGATTTAGGTGTAGTCTGGGTAAGTGGCAATCCCAAGCTCCCCGTTGTGGAATTAATGTTAGTAGTTACCTCATGTTGAAGAAGTTTATGAATAAGAGCTGAATGCTCTTTTAGCTGATCGTTAATCTGCTGCAGCAAGTTACCCAGGTCAACCGGAGATGCCTCACCCTCCATAATCCACAACCAGGAACCAAATAGTGAAACCACCAATGTTGAATGGATGTGAGTTCCAATCGTCCCAGGTACAGCTCACAGCACAATCACTGGAAAAACTCCAAAGCACCAAAACAAGTTCCAAAGTAGCGTAAAAATGCTAAAAAACGACCGGACTGCAATTCCACAATTTATTGAAACACGATCCACAAAAACACCGTAAAGACTGCTGTTTACCTAGGTTTCGTCCATACTACACAGACTTCTTCAGAATAATGAGTTATACAGCGTAACCACTTATATACACATTGTAATAATTAATGAGCACTTTAACAATTAACAATTAACAGAACTCATTAGTGTATCTCCCTTCTTAAAAATATACACATAATACTATATTCAAAGTTGAAAATGCTAAAATACTTAATAATGATGCTGTAAAACCAAACAAATCAAATATGTATATAAATGTAAATATGAATTAACTATGTATAAAGTATATTAATATGTATTGAATATAAAATAATATTAAAATTAAAATTATATGCAGATATAGGTATATATAAATATGTATTGTATGAATTGAAAGCCTACGTATGTATATGAGTGTGTATCCATGTGTTTATGTGTACATATAAAACTATATTGTGCATAAATAATTAATAAATAAATTTATATATGTCCATATAACAAAATAAATAAATAAATACATTATTTAATTATTTAATTTGTAGTCATGCCAAAAAATTATTTGTTGTGAATTTGCAGTGAATTATGGAAAGTTAACATATTTTAACATTTGTATCTTGACAAAGCCTGGGAGGTCCCGGATGAAAGCGCTTGAGCTTAACTTGGTTCGTTGTGGATTTATTTGGTGCTTATGTTCTTATTTGTGTGGAACGTGCAGTTTTGTATTTGAAGAAGGCACAATAAACTTTTGTATCCAAGCGGTTGGGCCATTCTGAACTTTATTTTACCTGGCTGGTAAGGTTTTGTCGGTTTGGAGAGTGATTAATTAATGACAGTGACAATATCATTACCAAGGATAATGAAACCATGGATATGTTTTGTGTGATGAATGCTGGACATTTGGACACATTATATTCCAGTGAATTTTTTACAAATAAGGAATTAGGTGATAGTGATTTTTCCAACATTAATAGAGCGCAACAGGTAAGGTCAATCTTTAACAGCGGAGCAGTTTTGGCTAACCAAGTTGACGATGTTGTAGTGCCCGGTGTAAACGTTGAATCGAAATGTGAAACTTTTAATAAGAGTGGATATTTGAATATCAGTGAACACCAAGACATTGAGTTCGTGGACATTAGCAAAATTGACAGTGAATTATTAAACTTGAGTGTGTATGACATGAATATTGACATTGTGAATTTTACACCTGCAGTTATGGGTTATGAAACAACTAATAATACATGTTGCAATCGAGTTAATATTATTGACACGTTTAACAAAAATGGTGATTTAGTGGATGTATTTAATATTGATGAATCTGTTGATTCAATAATAACATCTAACAATTTGGATCAAGAATATGTGTTTAATAACAAAGATCAAGTTAACATCACAAATATGGGTCTGAGCGACCCTGAAATTATTGTTAATACCAACAAAGATTTTAAAATATATAATTATACTAATACAAATTTAGGAATTGAATATGCCAACTTTTTCTCAAAAGGTTTTAATTTTGTCCCTTGTAGAAAGGGTAATTTAGTTACTTTCATATTAGATCTAAAACAATTTACTCGAAAAGTTAACTTAAAAATACTATTTCAAAACGATGTTTCAACTTTAGACACGCAAATTGGTAGTTCACTAACCAAACCAAGTACGTTCAATCCACCTTTAAATGAAGTGGTAGCCTTATTTGAGAAATCAAGTGAAAGGGATATTAGGCAATATTTCAGGACATACACTAATCTTGAACACAAGAACATGACCATTGAGGAGCATGAAATACTAAGGAACATTCAGGAAATGAAACACATTCGTATTATGAAACCCGATAAGGGTAATGGTGTAGTGGTAGTATAAAAAAGTGACTACATCTTTTACATGATGGCTATGCTTCTGGATGACACGTATATGGAAGTTAGTTTAAATGAGATACATATTGCTCATAGAAACATAGATTTGAGCTTAGAAGATATGTTATTTCAGGGTGAAATTTCAGAAAAGGAGTATAATTTTTTAATCAATGACCATCCCTTAATTAGTGGTATCTTTGGTATCCCAAACACACATAAAGGATTAGACAATTTGCAATTCAGACCGATAGTAGACGGTAAAAGAAATAAAACTTGTTATATAAGCCAATATTTGGATCAACATTTGCAAAAGGGAATATGTAAATTTTCTTATGTTTTGAAGGATTCCTGGGATTTTTTGGAGAAAATGAAGGCTTATAAACACAAGAATGGAAGTTGTTTTGTGACTGTAGATGTGTGTAATTTATTTACATCAATACCACATGAAACGGGGCTTAGTTGGTTGGAAGAACAACTTTTCGAAACCAACCTATTTGAACAGGATCACATTAACACTATGATTAGACTAATGGAAATAGTGTTAAATAACAATTACATATATTATGAAGGAAATTATTTTAAGCAAATGAAAGGTGTAGCAATGGGGGTGGCTTGTGCCCCCATTTACGCAAATTATGTTATGGCTTTTTGGGAAAATCATTACATCTTTAATAGTGAATTTTACGTCTATATTAATTCATACTGTCGGTTTTTGGATGATATTTTTTTCATTTGGGAAGGTGATGAGAACAGTTTAAGTAGGTTTCTTGAATACATCAACAATACTATATGGTTCTTGAAATTCACCCATGAAATTAGTTATGAAACAATAACTTATTTGGACGTTAGGTTAACTTTGAACAAAGAAGAGGGATTATTGAAATCTAATATACATAGGAAATCTACATTTTCAAACTCTTATCTACATTATAGTAGCTGGCACCCTGACCATCAGAAGAAAGCCATTGTTAAGGGCCAGATGGTCATGGCAGCTAGAATGGTCAGTAATGATGAGGAGTTTCTTAAAGAACTATCTTTTATAATGACCTTATTTACAAATAGGGGTTACCCATATGGATTGTGTTCTGAAATAGTAGATGAAGTTAAACATAAAAGATCAATGGGCACATATAAGGCTATATTAAGCTTTGATGGGCATTTATTTGAAGAAATGGAAGGTACTGGTATTAGGGACAAAATATTAGCCAGAACTAAATTATCATATATTACTATTTATAATGATAGTTTCCATCAAATACAAGATATTATAGAAAGAAATTGGGACACATTCAAGTTGAACAATGAAATGGCACGAATATTTCAGGGCAAACTCCATTATGTATATAGGATGGATGCATCTCTAAAAAATATATTTGAGAATGAAAAACATGGTAAAAATAATATCACCAATAGACCAAAATGTAATTTTAAGTGCGATAGATGTTTAACATGCCCGTATATTAAAACTACCGGTGACAATTTTATCGTAAATGATAGTTATATTAGAATCAAAGGTCATTTCAATTGTTACACGTCCAATGTTGTCTATTTGGCCTTGTGTCAAAAGTGTAAGGCCTTTTATGTAGGTAAGACCAGTAGACATTTTAGGGATAGAATTAAAGAGCATTTGTTGGACATCAAACACCTCAAAACCACAAATGCTCTGGCAAGACATGTATTAGACCACGTGGATCATGAATTTAGGTTTTGTGTAGTGAATCAAATTATAATTGATTCCCAAGGTAAAACAACTGAGTTTGACTTGGATGTAAGTGAATTAAAATGGCAGATTTATTTAAATGCCCATAACCAACCTGGATTGAATGAATTTTGTAGTATCAAGCCCTTGTTGAAATTGAAGAACATTAAGGGGCGTTGAGCATGTATTTTCTATGTATACTTTTTATGCATATTTCTTACGTATTAATTTTTTATATATATATATATATATATATATATATATATTGTTTATATTTTTAAACATGTTCACACATTTTCATACATACAATATCATAACATATAGTATTCATTTTTTTCAGAATTTTAAGTTATACAACAAATAATTTTTTGGCATGACTACAAATTAAATAATTAAATAATTTAGTTATTTATTTATTTATTTTGTTATATGGACATATATAAATTTATTTATTAATTATTTATGCACAATATGGTTTTATATGTACAGATAAAACATGGATACACACTCATATACATACGTACACTTTCAATTCATACAATACATATTTATATATACCTATATTTGCATATAATTTTAATTTTAATATTATTTTATATTCAATACATATTAATATACTTTATACATAGTTAATTCATATTTACATTTATATACATATTTGATTTGTTTGGTTTTAGAGCATCATTATTAAGTATTTTAGCATTTTCAACTTTGAATATAGTATTATGTGTATATTTTTAAGAAGGGAGATACACTAATGAGTTCTGTTAATTGTTAATTGTTAAAGTGGTGCTCATTAATTATTACAATGTGTATATAAGTGGTTACGTTGTGTAACTCATTATTCTGAAGAAGTCTGTGTAGTACGGATGAAACCTAGGTAAACAGCAGTCTTTACGGTGTTTTTGTGGATCGTGTTTCAATAAATTGTGGAATTGCAGTCCGGTCGTTTTTTAGCATTTTTACGCTACTTTGGAACTTGTTTTGGTGCTTTGGAGTTTTTCCAGTGATTGTGCTGTGAGCTGTACCTGGGACGATTGGAACTCACATCCATTCAACAATCTGTGCTCAACTGTTATTATACCCACACATACATGTTACTACATTTCTACATAGGATTGTGGAGGGGGGGGGCACACCTGACAACTGTAAACATTTGCTATGACTGTACTGGTATTTCAGGTACTCTGTTGGCTTCCATTTCATTCTGTATTATGACCTATCATGCAGACTAGAGGCATATCAGTGTAGTACAGTTCTTAGGTTTTATTGACCTACATTTCAGTTTTAGACTTCTTACCCTTCCGAACTTACATCCCATTGTCTGACCTATTGTAGTCTGTCTGTGTAGGTCTGGAGGGGATGTTCTCCATTGCCATAAATCAGAGGCCTTAGCACAGCCTTTCTTTGTGTTCATCTACACCTGTCCTGCTGGCTGAGACTGTTGTTAGGTATGTGAGCCTCACTGACATGCATGTGTGTGTCTTATGGACAAATGTTTGGCCCACCACATGTCCTGCAGTGAGTTTTCTCATCTTTTCTAGTACTGCCTAATATGTTGACACCAGCATTTGTTATGGATTTCATGCTGCCCACATAGATGTCTGCTATGTGCTGCCATCCCATTCAGCCACCCAATTCCCTTGCATGCTCACATCCATACCATAGATACAAGTAGCAGAACATACTACTCCATTCAGCAATTGACAGTGAGAGTGACTTACCTTGTGGCTGTGCCAGTATTGAGGATGGTGCTGGAGGGCTGACTATGTTGGATGCACATAGTACACTCCCTATACACGGTTAAGCACAGGTAGTGTCATGTTTGGCATCCCTTTTACTGTATATGCAAGTCAGAGAGAGGTGTCATTCCCTCAGTTCCTACCATGTCAGTGTATGTGCTATGCATTGCCTCTTTGCCAAGGCCTGAGCATACTGGAAAAGCCTCCTTCTGCCTACAGGGGCAGGCTCAGGTTGTTCCTCCACTAAGTCACTCTGTGCCTGTGCAGGCCTTGGCAATGGTGGGGGGCTGTGTGGCCCTGCCCCATGCTGTTCCTGTTGTGGTTGTTTCTGCAGGATCATATTGTGTTGCATGGCACATACAATGACTATTTGGGTATATGTAGCTGGTGAGTACTGCAAGGCTCCACCAGATATGTCCAGGCACTGGAACCATGACTTGAGCATCCCAAACACATGCTCTATTATGATTCTGGTCTGTGCGTGTGCCTCATTATGGAGTTCTTGTTCAGGTGTGTGTGCATTTCTGATGGGTGTCATCAGCCATGACTCCAGTGCATAACCAGCATCTCCACTAGGTGGCCATATGAGATGTCCCCATTGGGAAATCTCTGGTACAGCTGTGTCATATGCCAGATGTGGGAGTTGTGATAGCTTCCAGGACTGCCAGCACACACATTTATTATAATGCCCTGGGCATCGCACATGACCTGGCAGTTGGTGGAGGGGAACCCCTTGCCATTTATGTAGACTCTACCCTGTTCACTGGGTTGTGCTTTGATGTGTATGTGCATGCAGTCTAAAGCACCCACTACCTCAGGGTATTTTGCTATTTGGTGGAAGAGACGCATATTGCTGGTCAATGCCTCACTGGTGTTGAGGAAATATATGTGCTCACCAACATGTGCTGACATGGCATTCAGGAACTGGTGGAGTACCCTCGATGCTGATGCCTGTGAGATCCCCATGATATCCCCAGTTGGCCTTTGGAAGGTACCTGTGGCTAGTATTCATAAGCCTACACATACCTTGGTGTCCACTGGAATGGGTTCCCTCTGTTGGTTCTATGTGTGAGGTGTGGCCGGCACAGCTCAACTATTTGCTATTGGAGGTCCCTGTCCACCCTATAGTGCTCCACCATCTTCAGCTCATGTAGCCCCTGGTAGGTTACCCTGGGTCTGTACACTCTTCTCCTTCGCCTCACTGTGAGTTGGTCATCAGCCTTGTCAACCTCACCACTCTCAGCCTCTTCCACTTTCTGATTTATGACAGCAAAAGCAGCCCCTATCATTTTGTTGCTTTTGTTAGGTAAAATTTCCCCATTTGTGTACACCAGTGGTGTAGAGTTTGTGGGAAGAAACAGAGGGAAAGGCGTTTGCATACTTTATAGTAGTGTGCTGGGCTGGGCTGCTGCCCGTGTAATTGGCTGGCTTTGATACATTTCACTTGCCAGCTATGCTAGTTCTCTTTGATTACCTTCCTACTGCTATTTTCCCTTCCCATTGCCTTCCCGTTTAAGCCCCAAGGTGCACCGCGCAAACCCAGTGCTCAGATGTGAATGGAGCTGCTATTTCCTGTATTTTTTTTTTGTTTAAAATCTGGTATGCAGTGTGCACACCCATTAGGCAATGTAAATACTGTTAGGAAGCTTCAGACAGACACCATTCCTTAGCTGTGCTTAGCTAAGGCAAAACACAGGCCACAGAGGTCCAATAAGCTTACAGAATGCATGACACACCTCCTTATGAAGTCATCTAACTCTTAGGCTTACACTGTGGTCTTAATGCACCTACACGGTTGGGTGCAAGCTAGCACTGAGGGGAAATCTGTGATTCAGTATCATTGCCCTCATTTGCATAGGATTGACTGCTAATGCATGGTTACAAATCCGACACTCAGCTTTCCCCCTTAGCAACCAGTATTCTATGGTCTTGTTGTGTTATGCATGCCATTGACTATTATGGCAGAAATATGATTTTGGTTTAAAAGCTTATTTCCAGCTTTTTTTAAATTTTTGGGGCGTTCCCGTTTGCACACCACTGCCCTGCACTTAAATGTCCAAAATCAGCCAACAAAAGTTAATTTTTATAATTTTGAAATTATTTTTCATGCCTATAGCCGTATATTTTGCATTTGGCATGCCTAATCCATCTAATACTTCCATTTTTATGAGCTGTCATGTCTCCATTTTATAGTTTGTAGAAATGTATTCAGCTACTGGCTGAATAGATTTCTGCAATCTGCACTATTCTTGCACAGACGTCTGCCTGCTTCCTGGCTCGCTAATTCACCTCATTTGCATGGTTTTCACCAGAAAATTAAGTAATTAGCATACAGGGGCTGTGTCCATGCAGGAATATTGCAGGAGAGCTCGTGCACATCCCGGGAGCTTATTCCTGGATTGCACGGCAGCCATGTTGCCTGCAGCAGCTCTTGCTCTATTCCTGCATGCCGTGTAGAGCTTGCTGAATCCTGGGGCATGTCTTAGTGACCACATAGACATCAGCATTATCTAGGGTAAAGAGAGCTTTTAGGGAGTGGAGTTTTTTTGTTTAGACTCTTAGCATTGAGCAGTAATACCTTTAAATGTCCTTGGTTATGATTTGCTATGTCAGAAGTACTTTTAGTCTGGCATTGCCTAAAAAAAGGCAATATGGGGCAAGACAATGTTCTAGCTAATATTCAAAAGCCTAGGGTAGAGAGGTGCAGATCATCCTTAGCCTGGTGAGAAGGACATCAGTGTGTCTCACTATAGAGTCTCCAATGACTAGAATGTTGGATTGTGTGGTGACTTGAGGCTCCATGAGATGTAGCTCTATGTGTTGATGTGGATGTTATTTTGAAAGAGTGCATGTGGGGCTGCTGAGGGTATTTGTTATGTGTACTTCATCTAGGAGGTTTTTGTGGTTTAAGAAGGTTACATGTAAGTGCCTCAGCATATGTTGGTCTAAAGACATGCTTCTGGAGCATTTCTCCGTGGGCCTCCACTAAAAATAGGATCTGTGGAACCTAGTTGGACTTTCCCAGTCAACAAATGTTAAATAAATAAATATGTCTGCTTTGAATTTTGTGTCAGGGATGCAGTGTATGTGCTCCTGACAACTGTATTGACATTAAGAGTACTTTTATGTGAGAGCTTTTCCTCCAGTGACATTCTATAAATACATCTCTAACATACCAATTTCAACATTGCCTCAGGATGCCCGTATTCACCAAGCTGGTAACAAAAACAGTAGGAAAGTTCATATCTATGGCAAAAGACCCTGACGCTTTTTTATTGATTAGACAGTTGGAGTGAGAATATCAATCACTGTCAGGAGTATCCGGTTTGCAACTATGTGGACAGTGCTTGTCACTGCAAACTAGTTGCCCTGTGTGCAACTAGTTATTGGAGAAATTCCAATTGTGCTTTTACAGGAAAAATGTCACTCAAGGTGTCTGCGTCTGTACAGATCATTGCCAAACACTTGAGGGGAAACTAATACATAGACCCTGAAAATTTAAGGATGAAGAATTTAGGCAGATATTCTGAAGGTATGTGCTGCTTTTTTATTTCATATCTCATGTGACTGGGGGGCTTGGTCTCTGTCCCCTACACAACCTGATGTCAGTGTCTCTTCAGACTCTGATGATGATGGTGGCCATAGTGAGGTGCAGGTGTGGGTGTTGGGGGCTGACTCTGTCCCAGAGGTAAACATTCATCTTCTGCCTCCATTGTCACCACATACAGTTACTATATCAACACATACCCTGTCCCCAGAGGCCACAGATATTGGGCAGTCAGGAGGTGGGGACATTGAACAGGAAAGTGTGGCAACTATGGCTCCAGTGAGTGTAGACACTGGCCATAACCAGAGAGCTGGCAAGGTCCCACACAGGCAGATTGACAGGGGTGCTTATAGGAGGCCTGCTGTTCATCCAACACCTGTTGCAGGTGTCACATCACTAGTCAGTCAGTGCATGTTTTGGGCTGTCATGGAGGCACAGGCATGTTCTGAATGGAATACCAGACATATGCTTAGGGTTATGGATGCAGCACAGTCTGACACCCGTGACTTCCTCCACCACATTGGGGACACTCTGGATCTGTTGACTGATGCAGTGGACAGAAGGTGGGCTGAGACAATGTCTGTCTTGGAATGCACATTGTCTGTGCTGGAACATGTGGTTGGAGTTGAACATTGGACTCGTGCATGCAGGTCAGCAACCCCATCTGTTGGACGTGCACAATCACACTCCCATAGTGGCAGTACACCCAGCACTACAGAGGGGAGTGTGCTGTCCACACCAAGACATGGCAGGCCATGGGTCAATGGTCCTGGGCATTCCTGTGGGGGACATGGTCCCAGCAGACAGCAGTCACTGTCAGGTACTAGCACCACTTCTGAACTTGGGCATGGAGGTGCCAGTGCAACTCCTGGCAGAGCCAGTTCCTGTGTTCAGGGCTGGAGACAGTGAACAGTCAACTCTACCACATATGGTCCAAAGCTGTCCAACATACACACATGTAGGGCTAGCAATGAGCTTGACTGTGTACATGCACACACTCACACACTACTGTTAAATGCAGGTCACCTACAAACAGACATGGCACCTTTCAATGGTCCATCTTATGTGCTTCTCTTCCTGACTCACACACATGCTGTCAACCATCTGCGTCAACCTAGTTATCCTGCACTCGCACACAACACCCTGTGCAAGTGATGATACCTGTGCCAGCCACATCCCTGTCATCCTTGCTATCGATGCATGAAATGAGGGTGACTAAATTAGTTAACATGTACTTGTGTAATGCAATGTTGTTTTGCCATACCACTTGCACTAGTTAACAACAGATACTGTATGCTGGCATTAATCTCAGTTACCCCACATACTTTATTGTATCTTATGTTGAATGATGTTGTAATGGCTGTATACTTACATGATGACAGTTGTGTCATGGACCTGTTTATATTTCTGTTTTAGGGTGTCTGCTTGGATACACAGTGGCAATGAAGCAGCACAGGATGGTTTGTCAGTACAGCAGAAATATGTCTTCAGCAAGGTACTGTACTATAAGTGCATGGCTCCATAGGTTCATATATGTATAATAGGCTAATAATGACAATGGCGGCATTCAGCATACTCGTGCATCACTAATCTGTGAACAGTTCTGTTATGCTTGACATGTGTCAGCAGGGGTTTGGGAACTCACACATCTACAAGCTGTGGTGATGGTGATGACCCATCTACAAATATCCTGTGTCCAGTACAGTTTCCAGACACCAATTATGATTATCATGCTCTGCATCCCAGTGTGTAACCTGCACATGATGTATGTCACAGCAGATGTGTGATTCACATGCATGGGGGGCCTGTTTCATGTAGGATGTACTGTCTGTGAGGGACCATACTGTTGAGTGCAATTGCCAGTGCTATTTGGAAAGGTTACATACCTGTCTCTCCAGCATGTACTATGTATACCACAGTGATTATGAAGGAGTGTAGAGCAGGTGAGATATGTTTTCTCCTGTCATGAATACACAGGAGGTACAGAGTGGGATCCAACACCTCCCTGTATGGTGCCAGACACACCCTCGCCAAAGCATTTAGGGGACAGACTACATATGTATGGTCATGACATGGACTCCATAGGGCATGTTATCTATGCTGTGTGTTGGTGTACCGTGGAACCTGCATGTCTGCTACAGTTGTACAATATGCCTTTGTAGTGACATAGCAAGGGTGCTATTGCACACAATGATAACTGTGATGAATGCCACATTCAGTATAGCAGTAACTATCTGGGATTTACATCCCAAACCTGTTGGTGCAGGGTGTACAACAGTGAATGCATCTCCACATCTTACCGACCAGTAAGAGTCAAAGGCTACATTACTCTCTGTGTGCATAACTCCATGTGTAATGGCTCAACTGTGTAAGGTTTGTGGACACTACAATATTTTGCAGGGATGGATGATGTCCCATTAGGTGGTATTGTGCAGTTATTGGCAATTAGTCTTTGTCAGTGGCTCAAAGTATAAATTTTAGTTATGTACTCACCATAACTTTAGATGTTTGGGATCCATCTCGCCTACATTCTGTACTGATGGGCTCGGAGCCGATCCTCGGCTCCGACTCGGCACGCTATGCTATAGAGCGAAGCCTCTCATTGGCTGAGCAATTCTCTATCCCAGGATGCACCACCACTAATCCCCCAGATCTTGTTTGTCCGCATTCATGCACACACACATAACTTGTTCATATAACATTGCCAGATGTTTCAAGATGAAACAATAGAATTCGGACCGTCCGATCTCTTCTGATCTCCAAGGAAGGGGGAAGGAGGGTGGGTTATTGGGAATGTAGGAGATGGATCCCAAACATCTAAAGTTATGGTGAGTACATAACTAAAAGATGTTATGTGATCCTATCTCGCCTACATTCTGTACTGATGGGACAGCGTCCCTAGCACCTAAATCCTGGGTGGCTCACTGGAAAAC
This sequence comes from Protopterus annectens, assembly GCF_019279795.1. NCBI lineage: Eukaryota > Metazoa > Chordata > Ceratodontiformes > Protopteridae > Protopterus > Protopterus annectens. The sequence continues at coordinate 1,207,513,203 of NC_056732.1, read as the reverse complement.
ACTCCTGAGCACTGTGGAACCAAATGAAGCTCGCCCCGGGATGCCACATCCAATTTGTAGTGGGAAATGAAAGTGTGCGGGGAAGACCACGTAGTCAAAAGCACAAATGTCACTAATGGCAAGCTTCGAATGGAATGCTATTGAAGTAGCCATAGCTCTTGTAGAGTGAGCTTTGACAGAGGTCATAAGCTCTTTATTAGAAGAGGAATAAGCTTGAGTAATACAGTCCCTGATCCATTTGGCAATAGTGACCTTTGTGACGGCTTTGCCCAATTTATTATCCGCAAAGGACACAAACAATTGATCTGTTTTCCTTGTTTGTTTGGTCCTGTCTAAATAAAAATGCAATTGCCTGTGGACATCCAATGTGTGGAATATGTATTCTGCTTTGTTTGAGTACTTTGGAAAGAAAACTGGAAGTTCTAATGACTGTTGCAGGCAAAAACTGGAACAAACTTTAGGGAAAAAGGATGGATTAGGCCTGAGAGATACTCTATCTTTGTGAAAAAACAGGTACGGTGGTTTTACAGATAGAGCTTGAAGCTCTGAAACCCTTCTGGCAGAAGTAATCGCGACCAGAAAAGCAGTTTTCCAAGATAGAAATTTCAAATCACGTGTTGCTGCCGGTTCGAAGGGAGAGGAGGTTAAGGCACGTAACACCACATCGAGATCCCACGGAGGAGCAGGATGAGAAATTGGAGGTCGTAAAAGCGCAGCATCTTTCATGAAGGTTTTACACAATCTGTTGCTCATTAAAGGTGGGTTTATAGATTCATGAAAATTGGTAATAGCTGCCAATTGGACCTTGATGGTAGAGACTGAAGAACTTTGATTGAAAAGGGAAGTTAGAAATTTTAGGACTTCCGATACAGGAATAGTGATGGGATCCAGACCCCGGAGTTGAGCCCAAATAGCAAATCTCTTCCATTTGCTAGTATACAATTTCTTAGTGGCAGACTTGTGGGCCGAAGATAAGATATGTATGACTTCCGGGTCTAAGGTATGATCCCTGACTATAGTCGGAAGAGGAGGAGCCAAGCTGTTAACTTCAAAGTGTGAAGGGACTGGTGGAGTAGTCCCGACTGATGAATTAATAGGTCTGGGATCTGATCCAGGAACCATGGACCGTCCAGTGCATATTTCCGAAGATAGGGGAACCATACCTGACGAGGCCAGTAAGGAGCAACTAAGATCATTTTGCTCCCCAATTGAGACGCCTTTTGGATCACTCTGGGAAGGAGGGGAACTGGGGGGGAAGGCGTATAGCAAGCCGGTGGGCCAAGGATGGGCTAGTGCGTCCATAGGACTCTTCCCCGGAGCTGGAGTGAGGGAGAAGAAATTTCTGCACTTCGCATTCAGCGGGGTTGCGAAGAGGTCGCAACAAGGAATTCCCCATTTGCTGAAGATCTGAGTTGTCACTGCATTGTTCAGAGACCACTCGTGAGGAAAGAGGATAGTTCTGCTCAGTCTGTTGGCTATCAGGTTGGATTTGCCAGGGATATGAGTTGCTATCAGAAAACGTCTGGTCGCCACTGCCCATTTCCAGACTCTCATGGCCTCTCTGCAAAGAGGGTAGGATCTGGTTCCTCCCTGCTTGTTCAGATACCAGACCACTGACATGTTGTCGGAGTGAACGGCAATTATGCCCTGAGGGAGGTAATCGTGGAGGGCTTGTAGAGATAGAAGCACCGCCCTCATTTCCAAAATGTTGATATGAAGAAGACTCTCTTCTGAATGCCATTTGCCTTGGACTGACCTGCCCAGGGAATGCCCCCCCCACCCCATCTGGGAGGCGTCCTTGGTCAAAGTGGCCATAGGAGGAGGTGGAACAAAAGGTCGACCCTGATCCAGATTGGAGGGCACCAGCCACCAGCGAAGGTCCCGTTTGCAGGTTTCCGTGATCCATATGAGGTGACTGAGCGGGAGATCCTGAAAGGACCACTGTGTTGAAAGAAGCCACTGGAGAATTCTCATATGCAACCCTGCTAGGGGGACTAGAAGAACTGTGGCCGACATAGATCCCAATAGTTGCAAGACCATCCTGGCTGGAGCTTTGGATCTGAGAAGCAAGGCTCGGACTTGAGCTTGTATGGTTTGTATCCTTTCTGTAGGAAGATAGACCCGCATTCGGTTTGAGGCTATTTCTACTCCGATGAATCTTATGCGTTGAGATGGCAGCAACACAGACTTTGGCCAATTGAAGGTGATTCCAAGGGAAGCGCTTAGTGATATTGTGGCTTGTAGGTCCTGCAATAGTAGACGTCTGGAAGTGGCAGTTAGGAGCCAGTCGTCCAAATACGGAAACACCTGGAATCCTAGACTCCTCAGGTGAGCAGTCACGACCGCCAAACATTTGGTGAACACCCTGGGGGCTGTGGTGACACCAAAGGGCAGCGCGCGGAACTGAAAATGACTGTCTCCTAGGCTGAAGCGCAAATGTCTCCTGGACGCCTGATCTACCAGAATGTGGTAATAGGCGTCCTTGAGATCTATGGAGCACATCCAAACACCTTTCTCCAGCAGTGGGAGAATGGATTGTAAGGTGACCATTTGGAACTTGGACTTTTTGACTGAATGGTTTAGAATGCTGAGATCCAAAATGGGCCTCAAGTCCCTGGTCTTTTTTGGCACCAAAAAGAATCTTGAGTAAGTCCCTAATCTGATCTGGTCTGCGGGGACCGGTTGGATGACTCCTTTTCAAAGCAGCTTTGAGACTTCTAAGGCTGCAATTTCCCATTGACTGGGTGGCGGGTCCGGGATTTTCTTGGATCGAGGTGGGGAGTGAGAAAAAGGGATGGCGTAACCTCCGGCGATAATTCGAAGCACCCATCGGTCCTGAGTGATACCTTCCCAGGCTTTTAGGTGCCTCAAAAAATGACTCCCGACTGGCTCCGGAGCTGCACAGTCGGGCAATCCTTCAGGGATTGTGGAAGGCTGAAGATCCACGAAAGGACTCGCGGTCTCCAGTGTTGCGGGGGCCTCTGCCGCCTCTGGGACGGTGTCTTCCAGAAAAATTTCCCCCTCCTCTGCCTCTAGAAGGGGGATCGTCCTGCTGTGAGGGATAAGACTTCTGGGATCTACGGAACCACATTTCCCCTCCTCTTTTTGCCTTGGGATAAGGCCGAAAGGGAGTGGAAAATCATGCCCCTACGGCAGTCAAAGTCTTACCTTCTTGCTCGCAGCGGGTCAATGTGTCCTATACCTTGGGTCTAAACAAAGAGGACCCATCAAAGGGAGCGTCGGCAAAGGAAGACTTAAAGGCTTCCGCAAAATGATACAGGCAGAGCCAGGCTTGCCTCCGTAGAGCAATACCCGTACCCGCTGCTCTACTCGCCCCTTCAGCCGCATATGAAATGAGCCTCATGGACGAGTTTGATATCGATGACAGCGTAGCCAACTGAGAGCCAACCGTCTGGGCCAGCTGCTCAGGTAGGTTACCCAAGAGGGTATCTGAAAGCTCTTTGATCAGATCCCTCTGAAACCTGGTGAAGTGCGCTAAATAGTTCAGGAACCTTAAGGTAAAGGCCGCTGAACTGAGGGTGCACTTCCTGTACCGATCCATGCTCCTAGACTCCTTATTAGGAGGATGGACGGACGTCGAAGCCTCTGCTACATCTTGTTGGGTAGCAGATGCCACCACCAAGGCATCTACAGCCACACCTTTTGTCAAAACTCCTTCTCTGGGGGTGCTGATAGGAACTTATTTGGGCGAGCAGGCAACGGTTCCACAGAATCTGGATGTTCCCATGCCCTTCGACAGATCAAATCTAGGAGCTCGTCGAAGGGCGGAGACAACCAGGAGGTGGAGGGCTGAGCCCCGAAGGCCTTAAGGAACACCGACTCGTCAGCAGAAAGGGGTTTGGAATGCCAGCCGCCTCGTTGTTTGAGGGCTTCCAAGATGTCTGCAAAGGGGACATCATCTGAGGATGACTTAGGGGACCCCTCCGCATCATCAAGATTAGTGTCTGACGTGAGAGACTCATCGGGGGAGTCGACGTGCTTCCTCTTGCACGATCTTTTCCTTGGGGGTTCCTCTGAAGAAGCTTCAGAGGGACCTCCAGGAGGGGGGGAACCCCCAGTGGGGGTGACCTCAGGCCCCGGGGCTCCACTGTCTAATGACAGGGGGACTGCCAAAGACCCAGTCTCCGTATGTAGGGAAGGTGCTGGTGAGACTGTGGAGGTAGCCAAAGAAGATTTGGCTAACGCACTCCTCATGGCCTTGAAGGCTGGACCACCAGAATCCTGGGAAGGTCCAACCCCCGTGGCCACAACAGTAGACGGTACCCCCGCAGCCGACGCACTGAGAGGAAGGCTCGGTACCGAAAACATCAGTCCCAAAGCGTCCCCCCCGGGGCCGACAGAGGAGGTCCATGTACCGAACTCTGACTCGAGAGCCGGGGTTGGAGTAAGGGTCGGGGCAGACCCGAAAACCTCCATTGGCTCCACCAGCACTGGCTCCAACGGTGCCGAAGCTGTTGGAAGAGGAACCAGAACTACAGGGTGGGCCATCGGCTCCGAAGCCGAATGGGCTGGAGCCAAAACTAATTTCTGGAACACAGGAGACTGAAACAGTCTTAGGAGCACCCTGTCGATGTCCGAATCAGACAACTTGGAAGATCTAGAGGAAACCGATCGGGTCCGAACCGACTTCTCCATCGGCTCCAAGGGACTGGGGGACCGGCTCCAAATGGACTCAACCAGTATCGGTGCCGAGGGAGATCCCAAAACAATTTCCCTCGGTGCCGAGGAGGGCTTCGGCGCCGAAGGGGAAGAGTCTGAGCCGGCAACCCTCATCGGCTCCAAAATCAGTGGAGCCGATGAAGGTGACCCGCCTCTCGAAGCCCCAGTCATCGGCTCTGAAACCAGAGGAGTCGAGACTGGGGGCATCGAGGCAGACCATTCCGCCCTCGGCTCCGAAGTCCGTGGAGCCGATGGAGAAGCCTGCCTGGATTTCTTAGTAGTCGGTTCCGACGGGCTGGTCGGAGCCGACGCTTTCTTTTTCTTAGTTGGAGAGGATGAGGAAGATAAGGCCTCCTCGAAGGAGGGTTTAATCAGCCCTTTCAAGATTAATTTATTCTTCCTCTCTTGGAGGACTCTAGAGGAAAAGGCGTGACACACACTGCAGGACTCCTGTAGGTGCTTGGCGCCTAAACAATATACACACGAGGAGTGGTCATCGGTTATAGACATTTTATAATTGCACCTCGTGCACTTCTTGAACCCTGAGGGTCTATGTTCTTTGGACATAATGTCTCTAAAACAGTTACTATAACTGTGGAAAAAAATCACTATCTGGTCTGCAAAACAAAGATTTTAAACTACAATATAAAAATATATATATATATATTTTTTTACGATACAAATATCACAAACACCAAAAAGGAGGGCCAAGAACCCTCTAACTTAAACAGGTACTTGACCTCCTTAAACAAAAAAAAGAGAAACTTGTTAAGTAATAGGGGAAGGCCCCTCTAACTTAAACGGGAAACCTTTCCCTAAACAAACACACAAATTTACCACAAAATTATACCAAAAAACACTCGTACAACAACAATAGCTGTTAAAACAGCTTTTGGGTAAGAATAGAGAATTTCCTGACAGGAAAACTTTAGAAAAAAACAGCACTTAGCTCAGCCAAGTTGAGACCACGTCCTAGCTTGTAAGCGGCAAACGAGATCTGGGGGATTAGTGGTGGTGCATCCTGGGATAGAGAATTGCTCAGCCAATGAGAGGCTTCACTCTATAGCATAGCGTGCAGAGTCGGAGCCAAGGATCGGCTCCAAGCCCATCAGTACAGAATGTAGGCGAGATAGGATCACATAACATCTGACTGTTTCTTAGGCTATACTGGATACCTGCTGGTTCTGTGTGGAAGTCTGCATACTGGGAGCTGTCACTATCACCTATTAATGTACTCAGTCAGAGGTCACTGGCACTATCTGTGACTGTAGAGAGGCAATAGGTAGATGGGGTATGCCAATAATGGAGGATGGTGAACCCCACTGGTGCCTGGTGTTATTGCAGCACAGGTCTCCCACTTCTATCTTTCTAGAGTATGACTGTCAGATACTTGCCTATCCACCAGCTGACATAATACTCTGTACATGATGTACTCCATTTTCAGCAAGGCCTGCTGGCCTAATATTGTCATACACCTTGTCAGGAAATGGTTGGTGGAGTGAGACATATGTGTGACACCCACTGCATGGTGTAACTCTCAATGGACTCCACCAGTTACAGCTGGTAGGCATGATCTGACCTTGAGCAAACATAATAGTGTTTCATCCAGTGTCACTAGGTGTATGACAGTGTCAGTGCTTGTATCCTTGCTAACTACTATCATGGTATTTCAGGTGACATGACTCAGTGATCTGGGGACACCGCTTGGCACTAGTTGCTAGTTGTCCTCCATGCAAGTAAGTGATGCAGTTACTTCCAGCATGCTGCAGGAAGAGAGTCATGCAAGGTGTTTGTAAAGAGCACAGGCAAACATGTTATGGAAGTGTAATATGTACACACTGTGTTGCTTAGTCATGCTGTGGCTCACTTGCTCAAAGGATGGTCTAGGTCCTTACCTACAATGCCCTGCAGCACTGACGTGACATCCTCACGTAGGAAACCAACATAGTGCATCATGTGTTTACCAATATGGGTGAGTAGTACAGCCCCCCCCATTGCGAGGTCCTCCCTCGTACGATCTCACCACAGATCAGTCTCCTTATAACTGCCAGCACATACCCCCCCCATGGAGAAAATCCAGACGTATATGTCAAGACAGCCATTTATTACCTCCTGAGGGATGGTTGACATAGTGTTACTGCACACCCCTTCAGATGGGACAGGTAAGTATGCAGAGCTCAACATTCATGCATTATTTCACCAACCTTACAATGGCATGAACTTGGTTGTATGTGACAGGAGGGACACAGTCTCATCATGGATTAGCAAACCTGACTGGTGTACAACTGCCATTAGCAGGCTGTACAGTAACAGGTGGACAGTGCTGTGTGACAGTTGGAATGAGGGTGCCCCACCTAACATGGAGGCACTTCCTCCTCTGCTAAAAGAAGCAGATTGTGTTGTTGTGATGTTGAGTAGACATGGTAAATGACAAAAGTAGCCACCCATGCAAACAGAACCAAAACTCAGTGTAGTTACATGTGTGACCTCAAAGGACAATCTGAGATTGACAGTGACCTCATACTTCATGATGCCACATATGATGGGTCTGGACTCATACCTGATCTGTACACCCACACTGTCTGTAGCAATTACATTCCCTTGTCCCCACCACATGTGACACATGACATTCCTGCAACCTGTCTATTAACTTCCATACTTACCTACAGAGCAGTTCATAACTGGCCTCTCAGTGGAGGATACACAGCATCTATTGCACATGCTAACATTCCAGGCCGCATCCCACATTTGATCTAACAAGGATTACTAACACCATTGGGACACCCTTGGAATCATACCGACACTACTGGCTGCACACCAGCTGAGTGGACAATGGTACCTGTTATACCCTTGCACAGAGATGGTGCATCCACTGACCAACATAACTGTACACCACTTTGTCTGAGTATCCATATTTATATGGCTGTAGGAGCAACCATCATGGAGCTGATCAGCACACATATATGTGTTCTACACATAGTTGACTGTACATGGTTTGGATGTGTGACAGGGGGAGCATGACTGTTACACGTGGTGGACAATTACAAAGCAGTGATCATGGACCAGGGTGAGGGTACATCTGGGCATATGACCCCCTAGACTCAGCCAAGCCATCTGACTATATCCCCTAATCAGGCAACATTTAGAAAGCACCCACTTAGCCATTCATTATATTCTCATTGTAGGGGTCACTAAGTGGCCGGTTGCTGACACATATATGCAACATAGGGACAGCTGCCTCTAATTGCTGATCTGTCAGCATCAGTGCTAAACAGGGTGCAGTCCTGGGTCCTTTACTTCTTGGGATCCATTCAATCACAATACATGCGACTACTGACTGACTGTGGCTAGCAATGTTGGCCGATGCCTGCAAATTGTAAGCACTCACAGAGTCTCTGCGGTATGTTACTATCCTGCAAGATGGTATTGTGAACACATGCCTGTTGACATTGTAATGGCCGTAAACTCCATGCAAATATATATGTAGTATCAGTTCCATCAGTTAGACCTATGTACCTGGTAAGTAGCACATCAGTTGCAACATGTTATGTACATAGTTAGCGGTGAACGAACTGGGCACACAGACCTGGCCACACACATTTACATTTAATGTGCCTAGGATAACCGTGTCTCTGTAGTGGTATGGCAGGAATCATATGGCATAGCTGAGGCCACAGTCACCTGTACGTGACATGCTCATAACCTCCAAGTACACTTCCCTCAGCATGCCAATATCTGAGTGCAATGGCCATTTGGTGATGTACCGGTCCAAGAAGTACTGGCAATTGCACTCAACAGTATGGTCCCTCACATGTTCACTTCACATCTCTAGTATACGTTCAATGTGTATAGTCTGCAATGGGTGTCATTGTCACCCATAGCATATAGACTACACAGAGGTGATCTGTGCCTTGCATATGGGGCAATGTCTGACCCTGCTTAACTGCATATGATGCCTAACTGTAATAGGCATAATAGATTTATAACCCACTGTAAGGACATTCATCTCGTATGTGACTTTGGTACTACATTCTTGTGGTAGAAATTTGTCTAGCAGACTTAAACATACCCTTGAAGCAGAACCCTACCTAAAGCAACTCAGTGCACCTCACCACATGGCATCTGTATGAATGGCTGGGCAACCATTATTTCAACAAAGGGTGTCTGCCTATGTCCCTCATGGACTTGGGCAATATGTGCTGATCCCATAACTATGGGTATAAAGGTGTCTTAAACTATCAGGACTGTATGGCCATTATACCAGTAACATTCAAACATTCTATGGTTCCATAACATGATGTAAATTGCTCTAATAGGCTCACATACAACTGTGGCTACACTGAGGTTAGCGCCACTTCCAATCATTGTGTACTGCAAATGCCAAGTCACACATGTAGTGCAAGTTGGCTGCATGTAGATGAGAACACTTACCTATGTAATGATGCAAACTACAGATCACAGTACAAGATGCACGTTACACACCTCATGTCTGCTAGTACTATCAGTTCAGGACATGCTATGCTTGATGACATTAGCAGGCCTTGTTGTGGTCAGTCCATTGGGGGCCACATCACATGCTACAAATAAAATACTGCATAACCATATCTAATTCTATGTTACCAAAGTGATTATATTGATGCCATCAAGACAACACACACCACATAGCCTGCAGTGAGATTAGAACCCCAATACCTATATAGTTTTACATACTTTAAAATACAGTATTTAATGCACACACCATAGCTTGAGTCCTGATACCACATTGTCAGCTGGTAGTCTTAAGGTGGATGACATCATCCAACCTTGTAGAAGAGGGCAGTGTGGAAGTCAGCAGCAAGTTTTAGGGCCAACAAGTCCATACCCATTACAGTTGGATAGCCAATGAGGGCATGGGAGTTGTTTTTCAGGGGTACACACACACATGCACACCTTGTAGCCTGCAGTGAGATTAGAACCCCTACCTATCTAGTTTTACATACTGTAGAACACAGTATTTGATGCACACACCATAGCTTAAGTCCTGACACCACATTGTCAGCTGGTAGTCTTAAGGTGAATGACATCATCGGGCCTTATATAAGAGGTCAGTGTAGAAGCCAGCAGCAAGTTACAGGGCCAAAACGTATATAAACATTGCATGTGGATAGCCCATGAGGGCATGGCAGTGATTTGCAGGGGTATAAACACACACACACACACACACACACACACACACACACACACACACACACACACACACACACACACACATTAAGCTGTAGTGAGATTAGAACCCCTACCTATCTAGTTGCATTTATTATAGATCACAGTACTTATTACATGCACCACAGGTTGAGTCTGTAGTATACATGATTGCAGGCACAGTACGTGTGCATTACACAAACTAGGCTTGTGTTGAACAGTGTCTGTGGTCTGCAGAATTATGTTGCTTCATATTGTTATCTGCATCTAGTATCCTAGCAGTGGGATAACTGTAATTTTATCCTAGCTATGTGTGTACATTTAGCAGTATGGCATATGTGACTGCTTGCAGTTAGATGGGCAAACCTTTAGGCAAGAACAATGTGCCCTGTCCATGCATCCATTGACAATATTATACATTACATCACCTGCTCACCTGTGTCTCTTAAAGTGGTAAAATCCAGCAGGGAGAGGGGTCTGTAGGTAATTGGATTATGTACTGTTGCGCTTTTAGGTTGGATCCTTTGAGCAACAGTATGGATGTGTGATAGTGCAGATTTACTCACCATTATTAGGGTATGTAAGACATTACAGACATCCACATACATATTTATGTAATTAACAGGGATGTATATATAAATGTAGCTGTGTGCATCATTGATATGTATATGTGTTATGTAGATATATGGGGAGACTCTATGTATCAATGTGATATATATATATATAGCTATTTATATTGGCATATATCTGTTTAACACTACATAGCAATAGATATACTGTGTATGTGAGAGAGAGAGATAATGACAGATGGATATGTATACATATATGTCTGTATGTCTAGACATATCTATACATAAGAGGTCAATCTGCTGATGGGGCAACAGAATTGCTCTCATTTTAACTAAGCATTTTGGCATGCCCAGTGTGACTGTCAGTACTTTTACAGTGACTCCAGGCCACACTTACCTGTACTCCAGTCTGGGATTTTTTGTGTTACAGACTATACATCTAAACTGTCCAAAGATTTGCATAATGTCCAAAGTTTTGGCTCATGGTCTGTTCCTCATAAAATTTATGGTTTTCTGGCAAATCACTTGGGTGAACTTAGGATTGAAGTCACTAAATAGTGATATAATTTGAGTAGTTGACTTCAAATCCTTCAGAAAATTGTCTGTTGAAACACACCCTCTGTTATTTTAGCAACTGTTTACAATTATGAGAGTAGTATTTAACATATGCCCCTATTTGTGGGCCTTTGTCCTCTCATTTTGTCGGGCTTTGAACAGATTTCTTACACTAAGAGGTTGAGAGGTATGTTACAGACATTGATATCTGCCCCTGTTTCTGCAGTACTGCATGTCACTCTAACTGTCCATGGCATTCCCCAACTGTCTGCTGTACTTAATATGTGACTGAGGTTCATAATGTTACAATACACACACACCACACACACACACACACACACGCACACACACGCACACACACACACACACACACACACACACACACACACACACACACACGCACACACACACATGCACACATACACGCACACAGACACACACACACACACACACACACACACACACTGACAGTCTGTGAAAACACCAACATAATACCTCACATGCAACAGATATGCCTACATCCAGATTAGAAGCATCAACACCATCACTCATGATAACTTCCCTAGTCCACTGAGCCACACAGGCTGCCAGACAGAGTGTTAATGAGTTCTATGTTACAACCCTGAGATTGTCTGGTCTGCTGAGATACCATTGCTGACTTATTGTTAAAGCAGTTATATGGGAACATTGCTGTGTTGGGTGTGGGGGAACAACAGCACATGATCTGTTGGGATAAGCAGTATTCCAAATATCATATGACCCCACTGTTTAACAGCTCCCTTGCCTGATGTAGTGCATATTCCAACCATGAGGCCTATTGATTATTAGGGAACACATGCTATTGGACTGAGTACCTGCAGTCACATGTGGATGTCATTCTGTACACATAGCCCACTATATTTTATTGGATAAATGCAGCAGAACTATACATATGATACCATTTTATATTAATTCTTACAAGTAGTGTGTAGGTTAGAGACTTACCTTGTGAATGCATCGGTTGACAGGACTGTAGTTCAGCGCTGACGGTGTGTGATGCAAGCAGTACACAGCCAATACATGGATAGGCACAGGTTGTATGAGTTATCTGGTATCAATAATTTTCCTATATGTATGTGAGTCAGAGTAAGGTGTCAGTCCCTAGGGCCCTAGGTTGTCAGTGAATGTGCTATGCATTGTCTCTTAGCCAAAGCCAGGGCATACTGATCATGCCTACATCTGCCTACAGGGTCAGCATCAGGGGGGTTCCTCCTCTCAGTCCTCCTGTGGCTGTGGTGGTGTAGGTACTAGTGGGGGGCTGTGTATCCCTTCCCTTTGCTGATCCTTCTGCAGCTGTTTCCACAGGACCATATTGTGTAGATGAAACTAAGCACAGATAAGACAGTGGTAATGGCAGAAAATTGGGGAAATCAGAAGAAGCTGAGAATAGAGATAGAAGGGAAGATAGTGAAACAGGTAAACAGCTTCAAGCATCTGGGAGGGGTGGTTGAGGAAAAGGGTAGCCTGAATGAAGACGCCAAAGCTAGAATCAGAAGGGCTGCAGCCAACTGGCATATAATGTCTGGTATAGTCTATGACAGAAGAATGCCAAAGAAGCTGAAAAGTAAGGTGTATAAGACAGTGGTGCGACCAGTACTACTGTATGGTATAGAGACCTTGGCAGTAATGGCAGAACAGTTGAAAAAGCTGGAGGTGATGGAAATGAAGTGACTGAGAAGGGTGGTAAGATGCACAGTGAGGGACAGACAAAGAAATGAGGACATAAGTGCAAAAGGCAAGGTAGCTCCAATTGCAGAAAAGATCGAAGAGAATAGATTACAGTGGTTTAGACATGTGCAAAAAAGCAGAAGACAATCTCATAAGGAAAATTTGGGACAGGCAGTAAGAGGGTAAGAGGAAGCGAGGACATCCAGCAAAGACTTGGATGGATTGTGTGAAAGAAGATCTGTGACAGTCAAGCATGATTGTAGGGTGTATGCATACTTGAAGAAGGCAGGAGTGTGGCACTGAAATGAGAGAGTTGGTCACAGTTAGCACAATACCCCAACCCCATGTAGAAAAAATGAGAAAAAGGAAGGGGCTGATGATGATGATATTGTGCAGCATGGCACATACTGTGAACATATGGGCACATGTGGAGGGAGAGTACTGCAGGGCTCCACCAGATATATCAAGGCACCAAAACTGTGACATAAGAAGCCCAAGCACAGTCTCTATGATGTTCCTAGTTTGTACGTGTGTCTCATTATGGCATTCTTCAGTGGGAGTGTGTGCATTTCTGATGGGTGTCATCAACCATGACTTCAGTGCATAGCCAGAATCCCATAGTAAATGGCCTCATGGGATGTCCCTCCTAACAAACATCTAGTACAGCTGTGATGAGTGCCAGATATGGGAGTTGTGATAACTGCCAGGGCTGCTAGTACACACATTCATAATAATACCCTGGGCATTGCACACAACCTGGCAGTTGATGGAGTGGTACCTCTTGTGGTTGATGTAGATTCCATCCTCCTCACCGGGTGGTGACTTGATGTGTACATGAGTGCAATTTATGGCACCCAATACCTCAAAGCAGTGTGCCACATGGTAGAAGTGTTGCATATCGCTGGCCATTGCCTCAGGGGTGAGGGTAAAATAAATGTGCTCAATGGCATGAGGTAGCATGGCATCCTGATACTGGTGGAGTACCCTGGAAGCAAATGCCTTTGAGACTCTCATCATGTCCCCCTTTGGTCTTTGGAAAGTACCTGTAGCTAGTATCCTAAGGGTTACACATACCTTTGTTTCCACTGGGATGGGTTCTGCTCTGTTAGCTCTAGGTCTGAATTGAGGACAGCACAGCAGAGTTAGTTCTTGTAGTATGTCCATGTGCACACTGTAGCGCTCTACAATCTCCAGCTCATGTAGCCCCTGGAAGGTTACCCTGGGTCTGAACACTCTTCTCCTTCTCTGTCTAGGCCTGTTGTCAGCAGCAGCAAAAGCACTGACTTCAGCATGTAACACGTACAGATATAGCATATCTGCAGCAGCCCATAGCATCCTCTCAGTTAAAATTCCCAAGTCTGTACTCCAGTGGTGCAGACCATGTGGGAAAATCAGATTATAGGGTGTATGCATACTTTATAGTACTCTGCTGTAGGTGCTGACTGTGGGATTGGCTACCTATGATGCATTCCTCCTGTCTAGTATATCATTAACATTATTTAATGGCCCTAGTTTAAGTTAAACAGGAGTCAAAACTAATGAATATATCACTGGGTTTTAGATGCAATCAGCACTGCGGTGCAGCATGCAAATGTGCGCCCCGCAGGTAAACAAAGCTTAGCAGTCAGTGTAAACACCCACAAAGACTTCCACGCTTAGCATAGTGGCACACCAAGCAACCACGAGGAAACATGTTCCCCTTAGCTAAGCAAAGATTAAAAGTAAGTGCATACACCCTCCTGCAAGGATATGCTCAGCACTGCAGCTAGCCATGCAAACAGGCTGAAATAAACTGACAAGTCATTGGACACACTCTCTTCTGATGTCAGCTACCTCCTCTTTAAAATGCAACATGGTTCTCTGCCTACATGAAGGGGATATGCGAATACAATCACCCTTTTGTGCTATTCAGTAACTCCACCTCATTTGCATAGGGATCCATGCTCACAGCCTGGAAACTACATGCTTCAAAGCCCGACCACGTTAGCAACAGCACCAGTCCACCATTGCAAATACTCCACGCAGGGTCCTGTAATACATTTCTGTCACATAATATTAATTTTGTTTTTTCCACTTTTTTATTTTCTTATAAAGCATGTTTGTGGCACTCCTGCATGTCATGCAAACATGTCCAGATTATTAAATAAAATAAATTTAATTTAACTTATTTCCTTTAATTTGTCAGACGCACACAGGATAGTTTCACTCATATTTGTATGTGCTATGCCATCTTTGTCCATCTATCTACATTTTTATAGCCCCTTTTGTCTATCTATATTCTTGTACATAGAATTTTTTTTTGTACACTACGGACACTGACACGGGGTCTGCAGAGCTGCCTATCTGCTTGCTGGATCACTCTACCTGCCTCATTTGTATGAGATTCACCTGCCTATGAGGTGATTTGCATGCCATGGAAGTTTCCATGTCGGCGTGCTCGTGTGAGACGCTCAGCAGCGCTTACTGAATCTAAAAATGTTCATGCCCATGTTAGCAGCACAGTGCAATGCCTACACAGAAAAAAAAGCGTGTAGGTTTTATTAATTTCCCCCCTTAGTCTTTTTTAATTCACTCAGAGAAAAAGAGAAAGAGATGGAATTCCAGGTTTTAAAGAGAAACAAGTGTTGTTTGATTTAGTTATAGTTAGTGACATTTTGTCAGAAGAGCATAGTGATCTTTTGGGGCAGTAGTCTTACTCATTTGTCTAGGTCAAATATTATCTTATGTGTTGTGACAAACTATGAGTGGGTTAAATTTGCCTTAATTCCAGCCACTGAAGTCACTTTACTGAGAGGCAGTGATGTGTCCTATAATGATGGATGGCAACAAATTTTGCAATTTTTTTAAATCAATGCAATTGTAAATGTAAGAAGTTCTTAAACGAACAACAGTACTCCACTCATGATCCATCAGCAACTGCCCATTATACACCTTAATAGCTTGTGAATATGGTAGCCACTCCCTTCATCTCACCCTATTTATGACTGTGACTGGAGAGCTGCTATTATGATACTCTCCACAAATGATGTCCTGCCACTGACCCTAGAAAATACATTAATTCTTACTACTATCATTTATTAAATAATGGATTGTATAATCATAGAATTTATAAATAAAGACTTTGGAAACTTATAAGACCTGGGCCAAAATCAATCTGGCATTATGAAGGGTAGATCTTGCCTATTTAAGGTGGTGGATTTCTTTAATAATGTCAGTGAGGCACTGAATGAAGGCAAGTCTGTGCACATGGCCTTCATAAATTTGACCAAGGCCTTCAATATTATTCTTTACTCTGGCATTACGCACACATAAAAAAAAAACACTGTCACCAAATAATAAACCCCATACATAATTTATTAGAAAGCAAACTGGCTTAAAGATTGGTTGCATACTTTCTTCTAAAATATTGGTCACCAGTTATATTCCCCATTGTTCTTTACTGAAGTGACTACTCGGCCTTTTCTTTACAGGTTTCAAAACAAATATCATTGGCCTACAGACAAGTGAATAAGTTTGCTGTTGACTGCAAAGTTAGAGATATCTTCATGTTGCCTGAAAACACCAATGTCCTCCAAATGCTCTTTCCCCAAATAAGTTATAATGCCAGGAAAATCGACAGAAGCTAAACACGGAAAAAATGCAGATTTCAGTCTTCAGGAATGAGGTATACCTGTACCTCTATCACATAAATGGCATTCCCAGTCTAACTGGATTTCACCATTAAAGATCGTACACATAGACAGTGAACATCTGTGGTTTCCGGCTTTCTATGTAGCCTGGATAATTACTAATGCTGTTTTGTACAAGTTTAAAAAATGTATATTCCCCTCATTAGTCATCCCTCATTGGGCATATACTTGCTTATAATGCCCATTTGCATGTACTTATCCAGACAAATCCCTTAAATAGAAAAAAGTGGAATGTGTTCTTATAAACAAAATCTTTGACATGAGCACCCTCAGTTATATAGAATGAGTGAAAGCCTTTTTTACCTACTCTGTCTCCTCTTATAGATTTATGTGCAGTGACCTCTGTCAGGTGTATAAAGCACTACATATCCTTACCCTGCATAATCCCTTGGACATTCATAAGCCTGGTAGTATCATAGATACCCCCCCCTCCCGGGGACCCACATCTACAACAAATTATAAACAGAAACTGTTGGTGGGATCACTCTGTCTCCCAGTGAATCTCCTACTTATAGAATAGGTTTCCTCATCAGAATAAACAAAACATCTCCCTATCTTTGAGCAAAATCACACTGAGTGGGAAGAATAGAGTACATTTTTCTCCCTTTAGACATAAATTGCAGTGGCTAAGGTACCAATGGTCTAAGGGGTTAGGACCCTAGTATCTAACTATAAATATATGCATCTATTATATCAGGAAGGCTGCACAACCAATGTAATTGCATCTGAAACTTCCATAAACACTCTCTTTATCATCCATACAGGTCATCCAGCTTTATGCATGAAAAGTTGGAAGAAGTTATTATATATATATATATATATATATATATATATATATATATATATATATATATATATATATAAATATATATGCATATACAATGAAGATGTATGTTTTCTGCTCAAGAAGCTTGTTACCGAAGACATATAACATAAAAATGCTTAATGTGTTAGCTTAGTAACCTCTTACACCAGAAATTCATCTGTTTGTATTTTCCTTCCCTTTTCACAGTGTTAAGACAAGCCGAAAGGGAAACTTGACATGCATGTGTACTTATAGTGAACAACAGAAAACTCAATAACTGAAAAAATGAACAGCCAGGAATCCAAAACATCTGTAAAATGAAGAAATGTAATGACGATTAAATTTCTTCATTCTGCAGTTGTTTTGGATGCATGTGTACTTGTCTGAGCAAGTGCACAATAATCAAGCCCCCCATGTCATAGAAATGGCAGATGCTGAGCTCACAAATGTCAGTATCTCTAGTGAAGTTTTTCTATACATATCTATCAAACACAGGTATGTCTTATCATATCATAATATGGCAAAGACTAGGCTATTCATTTTCTGCTCACTGTGTAAGGTGGTGGTTGGTTATGGGGTTGCAGCCCTAATAATGTAACCAAAGCCCCCCTCCCAATTGTGGATAGATATATGAATTATCAATGGCCTGGTGTACTGCTACTAAACAATAACAGTAATTTAAAAAGAAAACCTGTACCTTTTTAGAATAATGTCATATACCCATCTACATGACAACATATTTACAATGCAGTGACTAAGTAGTCATTACCACTGTAAGCATGACATCAGAAATTAAACAGAAGATTTATTAATGAGCAAGTTGAGTGTGCACCGTGTCTTGTTATTTAAAAGGTAGGTGTGGTAATTTTTTGTGTGTGTGTGTGTGTGTGTGTGTGTGTGTGTGTGTGTGTGTGTGTGTGTGTGTGTGTGTGTGTGTGTACATGTTAGTTTAGTGATAGAGGCAGCATACTTTTATTATGAAATGCTACTTTTCTATCCTCTAACAGATTTGACTTCCAGTGTTAGGTGAAATTTATCAGGTTTTAATTCCTGATAAGAGTGCAGTGCACTTTGGAGGGAAGAAAACCCTAGACATTGTATTATAATAATAACAACCAAATTTCCCATTCACTTTTTATGTTTTCTTACCATGTATATAATTTGAACTTGTGCTAATATTAATATTGACACTGGTGCATACCCGAAGCATTTTTGACAAATCCCCCATGCGCAAACTAGGTGTGTCCAACTCTCCTGTATAAGCACATTAGGCAAACGGAAAGGAAGAAAGCAGGAGCACACCTTTCAACCTCTTATTGCAAGAAATCT
The DNA here is from genome assembly GCF_019279795.1 of Protopterus annectens. Classification (NCBI taxonomy): domain Eukaryota; kingdom Metazoa; phylum Chordata; order Ceratodontiformes; family Protopteridae; genus Protopterus; species Protopterus annectens. Next base: position 1,207,494,688 of record NC_056732.1, on the reverse strand, counting down.
GGACAAAGCCTAAAATAACGGTGGGACAAAGGCCCAAATATAAGGACAAATTTTAAATATACTGCTCTTATAATTTTAAAAAGTTGCTAGAATAACTAATTTTGTGTTAGCATGCATTTTCAGAAGGAGACAAAGTGACTAGTCCTCAGTGATTTGCCAGAAAAATACACATTTTATGAGGAACAGATGAAAATATGACTAAAAACATGACTATTTGAGAGGTATGAGAAGGGACATTAATTATTTCCTTTCACAAGAGTGTTGAATACTGTAAGGAAAGAAACAAAAAGAAAAACTCTCCCTCTTCAGTCTTGCCTTTTCCTACCTTATCCAAATGTACTTATTTTTTATTTATTTTATTTATTTTTATTTTACATTTGTTAACCGGGCTAGTCCAACTGGATACATGTCCATTTTCAGTGGAGGCCCGGGGAGAAAAGCTCCTCTACAATGCTACTATAGTAAGACTAAACAAAAAACTTTATCAGAATATATCAGCATACACAAATAATATCTAATAACATATACTTTAAACCTTCTGTTAGAATTAAAAGCATTTGAGTACAATATGAGGTAAAGTACCTAGTCTCTCTATTACTTAGAAAAGAGTACAGTATGAAAGTACAAGTAAAGTACCTAGTTACTCTATTACATCTTTATAAGAAGATGAAAAGTAGAGATTTAGCTCCTTTATTAGAAGTGACGTAATAGAAACAGCTTTGTAGAGAGTAATGTAGAGAGTTAGATATACGAGATAAGAGAGGGTGGAAAAAAAAAGTCCCATAGCAGGGAGATATAAAACGGTTAGTCTGGGTTATTGCAAGAGCAAAGCCAATGGTTGGAAAAGAAGAGTTTAAGTTTAGTTTTAAATAGTGGGATTGATGTTTGAGTAGTGAGATCTTGAGGTAGCTGATTCCATAGTTTTCCAACTGAGTTGGAAAATGTGGAGTCACCTGCTGAGTTCGTAGAAAGAGAAGTATGAATCAGTATTTTGTTAGAGGAGCGCAGGTTCTTCAGATTGCTATAGGGTTTTATGAGGGTGGAGAGCATTGGGGTATTGTCTGGGTGGTAGAGAGCTTTATGGGCGATTGTAAGTTGGTTAAAATGTATTAGGTTGGGTAATTCTAACCATCATAGTTTTTTAAGATTAGAACAATGGTGAGTCCTGTATGGAGATGCTGTAGGAAATCTGGCAATATTGTTATAAGACGTAGTTAGTTTGTCAAGATATCTTATACCACATAGATACTTATATCACATAGATGCTGAAATTATCCAGATGTAGTATTTCATTTTTTTAGGCAGTTAACAGGACTGTCCGGATACTTAGTACCTCCTTCCCTACATAATGACATAGATAATCAAACATGCATTTATTTTCTGTCAGTTTTATCCTTACTGAAGAAAGTAAACCCACATTTCTTCAGCCTCTGTCAAACCAGTCCACTCTGAACCCAATAATATGTTGCGTCTTTTGGCTTTTTCCCAGTTAGGGGTCGCCACAGCAGAACTCCGGTCCGCTAATGATTGGCAGTAGATTTTTACGTGCCAACTTGCCAGGTCTGACACACAACCTTCAACAAAGGTACGCCCTTTCACGCATGTCTCCACACAGAAGACATTCTAGCTGAGAATCGAACTGGGCAGCATCATACTATGAAGCAACAACGTTACCGCAGCACCACCACCACTGCAGTCTTCTGAACCCAATAATATAAACCATACTTATTCTTGCCTCTATTTTCTGTACAGAGAAGCCAACCTGGTTCTTTCTCTGAGTCATGATTCTTTATGCAAAATTACTTTCCAAACCAAACTTTACTATCTTCTCAATTTCACTTCCTGAAACAAGGTCATGAAAATTGTATATGGTCGTTTGTGTCATAAGTATTGAAAGTGACTAAAACACCACTATGCAGTCGCTTTGTTTCACAGGACCATATAAAAATATGTATATAGATTTTTACACCCAACCCCCCCCCTCCACACACACACACACACACACACACACACACACACACACACACACACACACACACACACACACACACACACACACACACACACACACACACACACACACACACACATCAGTCAATTTCTGACTCAGATGTGATTTAACCAGGAAATCCATTAGTGTATAAGAAAATTTCTTTAAATGGGATGTAAGATACCCTTTAGTGCTTAAATCCCTGTAAGTAAAGACACAAAGCCTTGGTTGGTATTCGTGGATGTTTAGCCCACTGGACAGTTCAGTTAGCTTGGACAGTGATCAAGTAGATGGCAAGGATGATTCTAAGACACAGCAAGGCTGTGCAGTGATCGAAATACAGCAGTAATCAGCACCTACTAAGAGTACAGCATGACAAGTGAAGAACCCCTGCAAATGAGCCACTCAGAATACACAAATGATGGCACCTAAAATGACAGACCAATTCAGAAATGTATAAAACGGTAGAACTAAGTGGTGGAGCATACCTATTCTAAATGCTGAAAATGAGCGATGTACTTGAGTGAAGACATTCTAGGTATAGCAGCAACACAGCAACCTGTGTTGGGAGCCACCATCAGAGTTATTACTTGCATTGTTATGCATCAGAGCCATCCACACCACCGGAGAAGTATACATTACTCACAGTACTATGGGTCTATATCAGATCATCGAAATGTCTCATTATCGAATGCTGTAATGCCGAACTGCAAAACCCAAACCCTAACAATATCAAAACCTCAAAACATCAAATTTTTTCCCCAGGGAAAAAAATCGATGTTCAGAGAAACACACACACACCACAAGCACACTAAAAAGCAGCAATCCACATGCATACAGTTAAAAGTTACATCTAACCCTACACTACACTGCACATACACTACTATCTATCCACTTACCTTAACCCAGACCCTAACCCTAAGGTCCGTCACTATTGCACACTCACCTCACCTCACCCGCACCATAACCCTAACTCACTTAACCTGCCCCTAACTCCAAATTCTCACTATTGCACACTCACCTCACCCGCGCCCTAACCCTAACTCACTTAACCCACCTCTAACCCCAAATTCTGTCACAATCGCATACTTACCTGACCTGTCCCTAACCCTAACTCACCCAACCTGTGCCGTAACCCAAACGTCTGCACAGTCAAACACTTACCTTAACCAACCCGTAACATTCCACCACATCGCTGAAAACAGCGAAGCCACAACAACGGCCATCTGAATTCTTTCCTTAGGAAAGAATTCGGTTTTGTGCAGCTTCACTGTTTTCAGCATTCGAGATATTGGGTTCAATATTAGATCATTCGAAATTCTGCCATTTCGATGATCTAATATAAACCCGATTACTACTTGTAATAGAATCTGACAGATGAATGGATCACAGACAATTTTCCTGTGGACAGGCATATTGCAACGGATCTAGTCAGACTGTGTTACCTGCATGTAGAATAAAGTTGTATGCACGCTCATTCCTTTTGATATTAGAGTATGTGCAATATTAATCTTCTTGGCTACAGTGACCTTTCACCAACCTGCAAGGACATGTTAGGGATATTCCAGGTGAATCCTAACATTAGGATAGGATACAATTACACTACAATATGTGGAGTAGCATATTTGGTTCTGCAGGACAGCAGCAGCAGAGTAAACCAACAGCGTGTAGGCCTTCTATGACATAGTCCTTTTCCTTGAGGTGGTGGGATCCACAAATTATACCCATGTTGCTATCAAGACTCTGCTTTGTTCTAGGGGTATATGATATGTAAGCAGGAAGGGTTTCCACACCCTTAAATGCCAGATGCTCTGCAATGTTCAGTGCATTACTTATAATACCTTCCTGTATCGCTTGAGCAATTTACATGATTCAAACATCTGGCACCCATTCAACCTATATCAAAGTTTTCTCTAAGGGAGCATCCCACAGGGTCACTTTGTTCATTGATAGGTGGACACACATGCAAGATAGGCCTATAGACACAAGTACCACATATGGTTGTGCATATGTCCCACAGCATATGCTGATTACACCAATATGCAACCCTCAGACCATGCAGGAGATGGCCTATAATACTGTCTATGAGTAAATGCAAACATAGTGGAGTTGATATTTGAACTATTGAAAGTGCACTTCTGATATTTTATTCATCTCAGGAAGGGCACATCTGTATAATTTGGACATGTGTAAAAAGATATTTATTGAGTGTGCAATTCCCCACAGCATAGTATTATGCACATTATATAGTGTCAAATGAACAACATGCCATGACTTGATGTACAAGTAGAGTATCAGAAGAAGAGCAAATGGGGAAGACAGAAGAGGGGCATGTAGTACCTGAATCCCAGCCAAGGCAGAGATATGCAAAATACAGTGCAGCACTGGCAAAGAGGCAGGCATGGGGTGCACATCTAACAACAAAGAATAAAAGTATATAAAATGTATCAGACCTAGGCTATGCAGGACAGTGCATAGAATGATAATGCTGTGCATCAGATATCCCCATAACCATACAGGTTAGGTGGTGAACAGGACACAATGATCATCATTTGCACAGCTTCTTAAAACTCTCCCATAGCCATACGCTACCTACAAAATTCCTAAAAACATTGTAATAAGAAAGCAACTACTCCAGGCAGGGACAGTTTTCTTGTTACAATGATCGTTCATTGTGGTTACTATAGAAGTGTACCACAATGAACGATCACTCTAAAAACTAAACTGTTACTTTTCAGAATAGTTGCAAAGCAGAAGGAGCCTCAACATACCTACATACCTATAAGCCTCTTAGAGCAACTAATGCAGACAACGTCTAAAATAATGCAGAGAACAGCAGCTCCGGACAGTAAACATTTATTTTTATGATCGTTCATTGTGGTTACTATAGAAACAAACCACAATGAACGATAGCTCAAAAAAACAAATTAGCTGCAAAGCAGGAAGATCCTTAGCTTACCTGTCAGCCTCTTAGTGTAAGTAATCTGGACAAAGTCTAAAATAATGGGGAGGGGGTGAAACAGAAGCTCTGGACAGTAAAAGTGTCTTTTTACGATCATTCATTGTGGTTATTACAGAAATGAACCACAATGAATGATCACGCTAAAAACTAAATTAGTTGCAAAGCAGGAGGAAACTTAGCGTACCTGTCAGCCTCTTAGTGTAAATAATCCGGAACGATCATGCTAAAAACTAAACTATTAATGTGCAGAATAGTTGCAAGGCAGGAGGACCCTTAGTCTACCTCTCAGCCTCTTAAAGCAAGTAATCCGAACAAAGTCTAAAATAATTGGGGAAGAGCAGCTCTGGACAGTAAAAGTTTCTTTTTACGATCATTCATTGTGGTTACTATAAAAACGAACCACAATGAATGTTCAATCTAATTCTGGTACTTTTCCATTATTGGGGCAGCACTAGTAACGTGCGCTGGCATCCTTATCACAATGAATGATCTTAACACAATTTTATAAAAAGGGACCAAAACTATGGGCATTCAACAATAGGACAGTAAAAACAAAATGTAGTTGACACTGGGAGCAAAAACAGGACTGGAATTGAATATTTACCGGATATGTAAAAGAAAAGGGATACCATGGGTGGGAATGTGAGTGACGTGGTGAAGTGGGTGTGACTTTGGTCAGCTTTAGAGTAGACCCGAATTTTAAATGCTGGGATTGTCCCTTTAAGGCCATGTTAAGCCATGCAGGGATGATTTAGTTTTGATATATGAGAAGTTGTGTTTCTCTCATGTTAAAACTTTTTTTTTTATTTTATACACTTGATAATTGGGTAAGCTCCCAAGCCATATAAGTTTCTTTTTGAGGGTGACCCATGAGTTGCATCTGGTTAGGACTTCTGCTTAGAATCACACAGTATTGTTTGATTACAAAAAACTGCTAACAGTCGTGACCCTTGATCCTCTTCACTAACTGCCACTAAAACATTGCTTTCTAAAAGGGAGAATTTAATTGTTTTTATACTCTGCTAGCATGCAACATTCTGTGTTTATTGTACTTTTAATTGTTTTTTTTATTGTTTTGGCTTATAACCACTTACTTTATTTCTGTTAATACTTATTTAGTTTATTCCATCGAGATATCCTTTCCTTTTGTACTGACTTTGTTAAGAAATCAGCAGGATATTTCACCTCTATTTAAATTTTTCTTAATACAAAGTTACTTTCTGTCCAGCTAATACAGTATCCACTTCCTGTCTTAGTTGCATTTTCCTTCATCTTCCATTTTCTTAAACACTTACTTGCTGTAGGAGTCAATTTTCGATCACTCGGTTTCTTCACAAGCACTTAAAACTTGTCTAACTTTTTAAACAAATAAAGTTGTCCCTTTTCTTGCCACTCCTTAGAAATAATAGTTTCTTACTAGGACTTCAATGACTGTCTCATCTCCCTTACAAATACCTTAACCCTTCCACATAACAGTCTTGCCCAAATGATCCTTACTCATCACTCCCAGTTAATCATAAACCATCACCCCATCAAGTCATCGCTCCAACTTAATTTTTCTCTAAAGGAAGATGATGCATGCTCTACCTATGGTTCTCATCCTATTATTTTTTTTAATTCTTACATACATACATACATACAAATATCTATAGCATGGTTATTAATGTGCTTCTAGCCTGTCAATTTACAAAAACACTTGCCATAATAAGTGTCCAGGCTGTTCTTAAAAATATCTAATCTAGTACTTGCTTTAATGTAATCTGGTAGTCTGTTAAACTTTTTAATGAAAAGAAAACTTGTAACTATATAAAATTCTTACATACAAGTTGTGCAATTTGGTAACATTTTGTCTGGTATTCAGTTTGATAGGCTGTTTGAAATGACTGTAGCAAAAATGAGCTTCATAGAGGCCATTTGCACTAATGCAAAAGGCCGTAAAATAATCAGATGCAAATGAGAAATGTTGTAGAGTGTATATGCTAATGAAATGGTTTTGCAATTCATAGTCTGACAGCCTGTGCTATGCATATTAAAAGTAATGCTTCACCTTTGATATTGGAGTTATCCATGCACTTGTTTGCCCAAGTGTGCACAAACACTTCCTTGACAGACAAATTAATTACATCCCCCAACAACCCCTTCATTAGTTTGCATTAAGTATACACTGGCACTAAAATGACACAATATATTATTTTGCCCAGCAATCTGACCATGTATGCACAAGCACTTTCTTGACACACATATGAATCATTTCCCCAAGTGAATCCTTCAGGAGTATGTCCTAGTATGCACAAGCACCAGAATGAAAAATTTCCCCACACAACCACTTCAGTAATATGTTCTAGTAAGCACAAGCACTAAAATAAACATTCACCCAGGCAATCCCTTTAGTGACATGTCTTAGTATGCGCAGGTACCTAAATGAAACGTTCATCCAAATGACACCTTCAAAAAAATATACACAAACACCAACCAATCTCCCCCTGTATCTCTGTATTCTTCTGAAAAACTGTTGCTAACTGGCATAACTTTAGGGCTATTTACACACTTTGTATGCAAATAAGCTCATTATATATTCATGAATATGAATCATCCTCATATAAATACATGTAAATCCCCTTAATAGCATAGTAGCTGTCCCACTATCTCTTATGCTTTTAGCATGTTACATTTTTGTGATAGGGGGTGTGCTCACAATAAGTCCTTCACATACAGGAATTTATGCTGAAAGTCTCTGATTTGCATATTGATGTAACACCGCTCTTTGTGTATCACAAATACAAAAATGCAAAGCCCTGGACATTGAATACTATCCTTAGAGTCTAAAGAAAAATGAACTTTGCTAAACACTAATAACTCGATTGTGATCTAAAAAGGACATAAATGATGCCTAAAGCTAAACCTCGCTAACTATTTATACTATATACAAGATGTGTCACATTTTCTGTTTTTTTTTTTTTCAAAAACTGTTTATAACACTGTCACCAGTACTGATTTCAAAGATGGAAAGAAGCAAGACTGATAACCTTACTTAAAAGAAAAGACTAATAACCTTACATAACAGTCTCTTCAAACTTCAGCAGCAATATGGATAATTTAGGCCAATATTTAAAGTTACTAGATGTCTTTCATAAACATATATGTAAGTGTGTGTGTGTGTGTGTGTGTGTGTGTGTGTGTGTGTGTGTGTGTATATATATATAAATTGATTTTTCCTGAATCTTAATTATTGTTTTTGGACATTTGCTAAAAGATACTAAAGAAGTAGCAACTGAGCTTTACTAGCAGACACATGAATGGGAGGATAAAAAAAATAGTTATAGTACTGTGTTTGAACAAATGACAGCAAATGTGACCAAAATGTTATTAACAGTTTACTTTCAGAATTGCGAGTGAAGGTTTGGTGACCACGGGTTGTCAAATTGTGGTTGGTTGAACCCCTGTTGCTAAACCATCATGTGTGCGAATCCTGGTACAGTGAATGCAGAGTACATTTGCACACAAGTTCAATTTTGTAACTAGACTGAGATCATGGCACAGTGGGGATCAGGAAAGTTATCCTTTTCCCCACTGTAGTATGATCTCAAGTTGGAATATATAATTTGCAGGGAGTGTGGGGGTTGCAGGGGGACTTGCCACCCTGAAAAATCATCATGGGATGTGATGTGTACTGTTTGACTGCTGTGTACGGATTTAGAGGAAGGTCGAATTCGCAACAGGTAGTGTGTTTGCAACATTCTGACCTTCTCGACATTCTAAGTTGACGTTTTTATTCGACATTTCAGGTAGGAATTTGTTTTGACTGTCGACTATATGATAGTAAAGCATTATTAACATATTACACTGTTTGGTATTTGGGCTATTAGCAAAAGTGGATATACAGCCAAGATATGGATGGATTGTGTGAATAAAGACTAATGACAGTTGGGCATGACTATCAATGAAGGTAGAAGAGCAACACTAATTTGACAAAGGCGGGTACATTTGACACCACATCCTGACCCCTTGTAAAATGGGGAAAAGGGTGTGATAATGATGATAATTACTGAAAACAAAATATGTTGCTAATTGACATATCACATGTTATATCTCCGGCATCATCTTTTGTGTATATCTTCCCAGCTCTGTGCATACTAGGGAAATTTATATGTATGAATTTCCAAGTACTTTTTTCAAAACAATGGTGGCATTGCACTTTTAGGTGAAAGTATTATTATAGCTTTATCTTTGAATATATAGTTTTGGTAATTAATATGATTTACAATATTTCAACAAGATTTAGAATAACTAATTTATTAGATACTATAGTTGTTTTTAGGTGTGATAAAATTCAAGTAACTGCTATTTCATTTAGCAGTATAGATTACAAACATTTCAACTATGTTGTGTAGGTCATTGTTTCTGTTTATATTCATATTATGCATCTTTAACACTAAAAACTGAATCATATTGTGCACCTATATCCAGTGTTTAGCATCTAATCTGTATTTATGAACAGTAATATGAGATGATAAGATTGTGGCTACATTTAGTAAGTAAATCTGAAAGGAGAGATCATCAGGTTTCAGTTCTATCATGTTAATGAAATTATGAAACATAGAATATATCAATTTATTTAATATTGGATTATAAATTATACAATGCTTACATTGATTTAAAATTAAAGTATATTTAGAATTCATCAGAACAGCATTTCATGAATGTATGTAATTATTGAATGTTTTCAGTATTTTGCAATCTATAATGGGGGTAATTTAATAAAGCCTACATGGACTTTTTCGTCATGTAGACATAGTGGCACGATGCTTACATGGAAGTAAAAAGATGTGCAATCCAGTAAAGGGAGTTGAGGGGCATGCATGAGCGTGTGAACATGGAAGTGTCCATGGCATGCAAATCAGCTCATAAGCAGGTGAAATGCATGCAAACAAGGCAGGTAGAGTGATCTTGCAAGCAGATGTGCAGTCATGCAGACTCCATGTTGGTGTCTGTGATGTGCACAGTAAAATTCCATGTACAGGATATAAAATGATACCAGGGGCTGGAAAAGTGTAGTTACAGTGGCAGAAATACTATAGAGGCTACAGATATGTGCAAAAGTAACCACTATGAGTCCAAAACCATACCTAGTCTTCCTTCCCATTATGTACCCTCAAAAGGACCATACTTAGTACCTCATTACACCTCACTCTCCAATGTGTCTACTATGCATTTGCACAATTTTATACAAACAAAAAATATTTATTGTTGACCTATTGAACTATATCAATGCAAAATTGTTACTTAGCTTCTTTTTAATGCAACTTTAACGTTATGCATGTAACCCAACATATGTGAATTGTTTTGTTATAACTGCTATTTTATCAATATTGTTTGAAATTGTACTTATTTTAAAATGTATTACTGGAGCTTTTCTCCTCGGGTCTCCACTGAAAATGGGCCACAAGCCCAGTTGGGCAAACCCGGTTAACAAATGTCAATAAATAAAATAAATAATAAAAATAATGTAAAATAATTTTGTTTTTCTTAATACCCTGGGTATGTTTGAATGGCATACCACAGTGCACAAACATGCCATTATGGAAAACAAATATATAAAAGTATTGTAAAAAGAATATGTAACAGTGATGCATTACAGGACCCTGTGTGGAGTACATACAATGTAGGACTGCTGTGGTTGCTAATGAGACAGGGCCTGGAACTGTATAGTCACCAGGTACTGTGCATTGGTCTGTATGCAAATGAGTTGGGGTTACTGAATAGCACAAATGGGTATCTGTGTCTGCAGATCCCATCCGTGTAGGCACAAAACCATGTTGGTGTCAACAGAAGAGGTAGCTGACATCAAAAGTGGGTGTGTCCACAAACTTTTCAGCTCATTGGAGCTCAGCAGCACCTGTTTGTGCGGCATGCCACCCTGCTCAGTGGGGAGTGGGGTGTCTGGTGACTACTAAGGTTCTTTACCTTATGGTCATGTGTTTCAGGAGGTTTGAGTGGGTTTGTGTGGTGCTTAGCTGTGCTGAGTGTGACCCTTTTATGGGGGCGTGTCTACTGACTGCTAAGCTTTGTTTATCTTTATGGCGCAGGTTTGGGTGGCATGCCACTGTGCTCAGTAAGGAAGGCTGTCAAATATAAAAATCATTGGCTGAGAAAGCCAATGATATATTAATTACTGATGAGCTCTGTTTCACTTAAACTAGGGCCATTTAACCCCTTAATGATGTACTTGGCAGGGGGACTGCATCATAGCTAGCCAATCACATAGAGTACACCTACAGCAGAACACTATAAAGTATGCATACACCCTACAATCTTATTTTCCCCCATACTCTGCACCATTGGAGTACAGACTTGGGAATTTTAACCTACATAATGCTAGGGGCTGCTGCAGGTCTGCTATGTATGTATGTGCTAGATGCTGAGGTCAATGCAGCTGTTGCTGATGCTGACCATAGGCCTAGACTGAGAAGGAGAAGACTGCTCAGGCTCAGGGTAACCTACCAGGAGCTACATGAGCTGGAGATTGTAGAGCACTAGAGGGTGGGCAGGGACATACTACAACAACTCAGTGACCTCTGCCACCCTCAGCTCAGACCAAGAGCCAATAAATTCAAACCCATCCCAGTGGAAGCAAAGGTGGATGTAGCCCTTAGGATACCAGTTACAGGTACTTTCCAAAGACCAACTGGTGACATGATGGGGGTCTCACAGGCATTCATTTCCAGGGTACTCCACCAGTTCCTGGATGCCATACTACCACATGCCAGTGAGCATATTTATTTTCCCCACACCCCTGAGGAGAGGGCCAGCAGTATGTGACTCTTCTACCATGTAGCTCACTACACTGAGGTACTGGGTGCCATAGATTGCACTCATGTACACATCAAGGCACCACTCGGTGAAGAGGGTAGAATCTACCTCAGCCACAAGAGGTACCACTCCATCCACTGCCAGGTCATGTGCAATGCCCAGAGAATTATCATGAATGTCATGAATGTGTGTGCTGGCAGTCCTGTCAGTTATCACAACTCCCATATCTGGCATGCATCACAGCTGCACCAGATGTTTGCAAGGGGGGATATCCCACATGGCCATTTAGTTGTGAATGATGGCTACGCACTGGAACCGTGGATGATGGCACCCATCAGAAATGCACACACACCGACTGAAGAATGCCATAATGAGACAAATGCACAAACCAGAAACATCATAGAGCATGTGTTTAGGCTATTGAAGTCAAGGTTGTGGTGCCTCAATATATCTGGTAGAGCTTTAAAGTACTCTCCAGCCACATGTGCACAGATGTTCACAGTATGTGCCATGCTACACAATATAATCCTGTGGAAACAGCTGCAGCAGGATCAGCAAAGAGAAGGGATACACAGTCCCCTGCCAGTGCCTAGGTCACCACAGCTGCACCCACAGGGGGACTCAGAGGAGGAAACCCTTGAGCCTGTCCCTGTAGGCAAATATATGTGCACCAAATATGCCCTGGCCTTGGCCAAGAGACAATGCATACGACATGCACTAACAACCTAGGGCCCTAGGGACTACTACCATACTCCGACTCACACCGGGAAACCACACAGTAGTAAAAATGATGCCAGCCAGGCCACACAACCTGTACCTCACCATGCATTGGCTGTGGACTGTGTGCATTAGACAGAGTCAACCCCAAACTACAGCTCTGTCAACTGCTGCATTCGCAAGGTAAGTCTCTCTCCTGTACACCACTTGTAAGGGGTACTTGTAAGGGGTATTTAGCATACATATGGACCTGCCTCATGTATGCAAGTGAATATGGTGGGCTATATATAGTGTGCCACTGGGCTACTTGCAGAGATCTATAGTGGGCTACTGGGCTACTTGTACAGATCTAACAGCCACTTGGGACAACAGGTACTCTGTTCACTAGTATGTGCCACATAATAGCCACTAGGCCACATGGCTGGAAACTCCATGACAGTATTCCAGGGAGATGCCAAACAGTGGGGGTCACAAGACAGTCACATGACTGTTTATGCCAGCAGAGCATAGGCTGGTCATCCCGCATCCCATACACATCAGTGTTGCCATACAACTGCTGTAACAGTAAGTCTGTAATTATATACCAACAGACCAGACACGTCTTCTATCTTGTTGATAGTGTGAGGAAGGAAACTTCTCTGGTTGATGGCTGGTATGACTCAGTGGGCCAGAGACAGTAGCATTTGTGATGGTGCTGATGCTTCAAATCTGGCAGCATCCAACATCTTATGTATGTGAGGTGCTCATATGGTGGTAGTCCCACAGACTGTCATAACCCCTCAATTTGTTACTGCAAGAAAGCTGGACAAAGCTAGAGTGAATGGGGCCACAAAGGACCATACCTACAGATATACATTATACATGCTCTGAGTAACCTAGCAGGTGGCTAGTATAATAGTAGGCTGCAACATGTCAGATTAGCTGCAGGATGTAAAGGCAATCAGTTAAATGTGTCAGTAGGTACAACAAGTCAGTGACCAATGTACACACCGGGAAACCACAAATGTATGACGAACACAGCAGACATATGGCGTAAAATGCTAAACATTCTGCAAAAACATTTACAAAGAGAGGTATGTAGACTGTTGTCCTGTGTGTGCTATTTCACCGTGTACCCCAGTCACATCCTACCTCTCAACCTCTTACAGCAGGAAATCTGGCCATATAAAGTGAATAAAAGTGGGACCAAGGCCCACAACTTGGGACAGGTTTTAAATATTTGCGCCTACGAAAGTAGAATGTCAGTAGAATAACAGGTCCTGCATTACCATAACTGTTGCATTCTGATGTGCATGGAGTCTGAAACTCAAATGACTGTCATTATTTATTTTCTTCAGTCTTCACTGATTTGCCACTAATTTGCCAGAAAACCACAATGTTGTGTGAAATGGGCCAAAAATATGTGGCAAAAGTCTTGACAGTCTGTAAAGCTCTGTGCAGTTCTGAAGTTTAAGTCACATATTAAGGTCAGCAAACAGCTGGGGAATGCCTTGGACAATATCAGGCAGTACTATGGTAAAAGGTGCAGCAGCCAGTGGCTTGCAGCACACAATAATCCTGAACTGGAATACAGGTAGCTCTGGCCTGGAGTCACCTTATAAGTACTGACAATCACACTGGGCATTGTCCTACTTAGCTAACTTGAGCCTAAGTCTACTGCCTCTACCACCCAAAGACCTGCTATGTGGAAATATGTCTGTACATACATATAGCTACATATACAGATCTGTTTCTCCCTATCCCCCTCACGCTTGATTAGTGTCTCTATCAGTGTTTGGTACATATATATATATATATATATATATATATATATATATATATATATATATATATATATATATATATATATATATATATATATATATATATATATATATATATATATATATATATATATATATATAGAGCTATATAAAATATGATACATTTAAGAAAACAACCCTGTTATACACATTGATAATTATATGGGAGTGGATTTATGAATGTTCCCACATACCCCTGAAAGCTGGGGTTATCTGCACTTACACATCACAACACCTGTACGATGGCACCAGACCAAGGCCGCAATAGTACATAATCCACTCATCCACAGTCCCTACAGACAGACACAGGTATGCAGGTGGTGTAATGTACAATAGGTGCAACACATTCCTTAGACAGTCCATATTATTCCTGGCCACAAGTCTGCCTATTAAACTGCAAAAATCTACATATGGCCAGACTGGTAAGTGTACACATAGCAGGGATATTACCAGGTATCCCAGCCCTAGGACAATAGGTATAAAATTTGTACCAAGCAGTATCACTATGCAGGCCACACATGCTGTCTAACACAAGGCCACTTTGTGTACTCCACAAGTACTGTGCCTGCATCATGTAAAAGAGACATAACCTGTGGTGTGTGCAATAGTTACTGTGAGCTGTAGTGTGTAATACTAGATAGGTAGGAGTTCTAATCTCACATTCTACAACTCTGTGTGTGAGTATCAATATATGTTCTCACAGCACTATTGGCATGCCCATATTGGCTGTCTCTGTGCAGTGGTAGGAATTTTATGGCCCTGTGAGTGGCTGCTAGCCTCTACATTCCCTCCTCTATAAGTCCTGTGGATGTCATCTACGTTAAGAGCACTGACCGACAATCCAACAACAGATAAACTCCATGGCACATGTGATAAGTACTGCAAGCTGTAGTGTGTATGACTAGATAGGTAGGGGTTCTACTCTCACAGCATTCAACTTGTGTATGTAAGTATATCCCCATGCAACACTTCAGGCAAGCCTGTATGGGCTATCTCTGTGCAATAGTTATGCATTTTATGCCCACTGACTAGCTGCTGGCCACACCATTGGCCTCGGTTACAAGGCCTGCTGATGTCATCCACCTTAAGAGCACTTGCTGACAGTGTAATACCAGATAGGATGGCACATGTGAAAACTACTGTGAGCTATAATGTGTAATACTAGATAGGTAGGGGGTTTATTCTCACAGCATCCAACTTGTGTGTGTGTGCGCATATATGCCCCTTTACAGTCTAGAACATGTCCATGAACATTGGTTATGCATTTTATGGCCATGTGACTAGCTTTTGGTTCTAAATTGCCCTCCTCCACATAAGCATACTTGATGTCCACCACCATCTAGAGTTGTGCATGCAGAATACCCAGGTGATTATATCAAGGAGAGTAGAGTACATCACAGGGTATGAAAGCATGATGATACTGATTGTCCCTGACACACTGTTCTATACATATGCACCTAGGGAGCCATGCACACATACTGGCATACCTTTCTAACATCATATCTCTGCTGTGCTGTCTTGCCATCCTGTGACACTGTGTTGCTGTCATGTGTCTATAGTTTATCCCCTCAGACTCCCGGGACAAAAATTGTATTCTGTAACACTACCACCAATGTACCATCAGGCAACAAAGATACATACTATTTGATTTGTAGTCCTGACACATGCCAGCTTGCAGTACCTGTTGTGGCCCATAACAACTGCCATGGCATAACACTACTGCATTACACAAACACATGTAAAGTTATATAGTCACCCTGTACATCAGACACATATATGCAGGACCCTGCTTCAATGGCATGGATGGCAGGGATGTGGCACAGGTATCATCACATGCACAGGGTGTGGTGTGAGGGTGCCATAGGCCTAGGCTGTGTGAGTCAGGAAGGGGTGCTGGTTACATGGGCTATGGAGTACTGCCATGTGTGTCTGTAGGTGACCTGCACATGACAGTGGTGTTGGAGTCTGTGCATGTACACAGTCAAGCCCAGTGCTAGCCCTACACGTGTGTATGGTGAATAGCTGTGGTCTGTACATGGTAGAGCCAACATTTCACCATCAATGGCCCCAAAGATGGCAACTTGCTTCAGCAGGAGTAGCATGGGCAGCACCATGCCCAAGGTCAGATGCAGTGTTACTACCTGATGGTGACTGCTGTCTACTGGGCCTGTGTCCCCATGGGACTACCCAGGACCATGTGTTCATGGCCTGCTAGTTTATGGTGTGTACTACACACTTCCCTCTGTAGCACTGGAGGTACTGCCACTACAGGAGTGTGAGTGTGCATGGCTATGTGAACTCCCAGCAGATGGTGTTGCTAGCCTACTTCCACATGTCTGATGCCCAACTCCAACCACATGTTCCAGCACAGACAACATGCACTCTAAGACAGACACTGTCTCAGCTCACAGTCTGTCGACTACATCAGTGAAATGTTCCATGGCATCACCAATGCAGTGGAAGCAGTCACGGATGTCAGATTGTGCTGCATCCATAACCCTAAGCATCCATGTCTGTTGTTGCATTCAGATCATGCCTGTGCCTCCATGATAACCTGAAACATGCAGTGAGTGACCCGCAATGTGACACCTGCAACAGGAGGTGGATGGACAGCAGTCCTCCTTCGAGCACCCCTGTCAATCTGCCTGTGTGGGACCTCACCAGCTCTCTGGGTATGGTAGAGTCTACACTCACTGATGCTATAGTTCTCACACTTTCCTGTACTATGTCAGCACCCTCTGACTGTCCAATATCTCTGGCCTTTAGTGACTGGGTATGTGTGGGCATACTGGCTGTGTGTGGGGACAATGGGGGCAGAAGACGGATGTCTACCTCTGGGATAGATTCAGCCACCGACAACCCTACCTGAGCCTCACTATGGCCACCATCATCATCAGAGTCCGATGAGACACTGACGTCAAGTTGTGAGGGGGACAGACTCCAACCCCCTTGTTCACCTGTGAGAAGCAAGACAAAAGCAGTACATTACCACCTACACTGTTAGGTATGGTAATCCACACAGAGTCATACAGATGAGGATGCACAACTGCATTACATGTCCCATTTCTTTTCATCTCAGATCCCATGCACAGCACACAAACTCACAACATACATAGACAAACTAAGACCTGTATAACATGCACATCACCTACATCCAGGTAATGTTGCCAGTACAATACACCTGTGAGGTATGCAATATGACAGTGTATGTGAAAGAACTACACATAAAACCCAGTACACCCATCTTGACCATGATATGTCAGTTGTACTAGCACTTTCTCAGGTATGTACCTTCTCACTATTGTGTTTGAATGGGACTCTTGATGAAATCGCCTCATGTATAGTAGGCTACGTAGTTGCTCATAACTATAAGTGCAAACATGTTAATGTTTGTACAAATACACATCTGTCATTCTCTAGGGTATGCACTGTAGTTAACTGCTCCAAAATGGAACATACAACAATTCTACTCTGGCTAAGCACAACAGTTGTGCATAATGCAAAATGGCAGCCATTAACATTCATAGGGTATATCTGTAAAACAACAGTATTGCACTTACCAGGTACAGGACCATGAACTCCAGCCACACCTGACCTATGAAAAGGTGAGGGAGAGGTATTGTCAGCAACACCAAATGTTGTGGTGGTACAAGGTAATATGTGTGTATATCCACATTTACAGTACCTAATGTAATACTGCCTATATTGGTGACATTCTGAGTATGTGTGCACAACTGTGGATAAAAGCCAACCCCCCCATGCAGATAAACCTGACACCCATGTACTAGTCTGTAGATCCTGCCACAATGACTGCTAATGTATTACACTGGTGAACACAGTAAGTTTACCTAGATACTCCTCTGATGTGGAGGTTGTAACCCCCACCTCCAGGATGTATGGTGTGATGGTTGGCTGGAAGCTGTTGGTTGATCCTAAGTTCACCAGGAATTCCTCTGTGGCTGAGAGTGATTGTTCTGTTGCATGCCCTCCACCGGTGGCAGCACAATCCCTGGTGACAACAGCTGCCCTTTTACACGCTGCATTGACCATAGCTGTGGCCCGGTGTCAGATCTGCTTGTAGGTCCTGTCTTGTTGGCCAATATGATTAACATCCCTCACGAGGTCAGCCCACAATGCTACCTGCTGTTCATGATTGTAATGACCCCTTGACAGCAAGATGTGTTGTCTGAGTCTGAGGGCATCCACTATAGTGTCATTCTCTGCAGATGAAAGTGAAGAATGTCTCTGTCAGTACATCATTCTTGCAAGTCAAAAAGAGGGGAACACATTACAGAACCAGATACGTTGATGTCCACTATGTACAGACCCTACACAGCCATAATGGCCTGCACTATCCACTGCTCCTTCACATTTCATACCCCACAATTTAGCAACACACTACATTTGTGACTTTCAGCAAGATAGTAGCAATACTGGGTAATGCCCCTGTGTGCTGTGACAGATTCTGCTGCATGTCTCTACACACATTACTTCAGTGCACTGTGGTGTTTCCTCTATGGGAAATCTCCACTAATATGTCATACAGCCACTGTTGAACAAATAGCAGTGTGCTATTCCAACAACTATATGGGGACAGTCCAGCAACATCAGTGTGCCACAATGAAAGCTAGCAATGCAAACCTGCTGTAGTATATGTTACCTGTAGGCATCATACCTATCAACTAAGCAGATGTTTGCAGAATGTCACCATGTTTGCCTCATAGATGTGGTCCTTCTTGCACAAACTTGTGGATGTCTGACAAATTGTTGTCCACTGATTAATGGCTGCTGCCAGAAAATTGACACATAATCTAACTGTCACCTGTCAGACCCCTCAGGCAACAGTTATGCTACAGTAATATCTGTTATTCTATTTACATTCTTACTTTGTACGGCCAATATGCACTCTGTCATTGAGTTTGGGCCTTTGCCCCCCCCCCCAGTAAATATGGCTTTGTCCTGATTTCTTATTGAAGGAGGTTGAGAGGTACAGTATGTTAGGCATAGCTCTCAACCAGACAGGGCTGAATGTCCATGGAACAGGGACTTAGCAAGAGTACATCAGGGACATTCAGGGACACTTTTACAATGTTACTACTATTTATGTGTGGCATTGACAGACTGTGAGGAGGTGAATTAAAGTACACCATTTGATGTTACAGGAGTGTACACCCTTACTTAGTGTCACTATGTCTTATGTGTAATCCACTATCTTTACTATAACAACCGACTGTTGTAGGAGGGATGGACAGGGACAGAGCAGAGATGTGATTGAAAGCAGGGACAATTGAGATGCATGCCTTTAGGTGTTGGACAACAGTATCACTGACATGTCATTATCAGAGATCTAATACAAGCCTACTGTTTTAACTGATTACATCTGAGTGTTGCCCCCAGGAGCATCTGTAGTTAACTCCTACTGACGCCTCTAGGTATCAAATATTGCTTGTTCATATTTGCATCAATAATTCCAAAACCATGCTATGTACAAGGTTTTAAAATATTTCAACTTAAAACTTACATGATGGCAAACAACTGCATTAAATTTTGACCTGTCCAGTGTAGGTAAATATATATTAACTGTGTTTCATGATATTAATTTAAATATATATAATTTTTACATTTTTCTAAATATCTCAGCAATCAAGTAATACAGACAGAGCTCCTTCACATCATATGAAAGCTCTCACCTAGATGAATAAAATGGTGCTGACAGTATGTGTGTAACTTGAGTGGTTGCCGATATATTGTAAGTTGTTTACAAAATATTACAAATGTAATAGTTACTGTGTTTACTGTGACATAAAATTCAGTTTAAGACCCAGAACTGAAAGTATACTACCACTCCAAAAAAATAGTGCATGCTGAAGAGTTAGCATTATATACTACTTTCATAACCCCTGTGGTTCCAGAGATATGAACATTTGTTTGAAATGTGAGGAAATAATTTGATTCTATCAGAAGACTTAGGCTCCGCTCATTGTATGTTACATTGCAAACTTCCTGATCTCTCTTTTCCCCATACCTCCATCCTCCCATCTGCATCCTGTTTTAGGGGGAATTGTAGTACATACCTGGTAGTGACATATTCCTTTTTTTTAAGCATTCCTCTGCAAATGCTTTGCACATATGCTGTCTGTGTGAGTAAAACTGCATACAGATCTGTTCTCCATAAGCATTTACTTGCCTTTTGTAGGGAATGTTGATTAACAGGTAACTGCCTCTGCACCAGTCTGTGGCTCAGAATTGTTAATTTCATCCAAACTGCTGAATTCCACTATCGTTAAGCAATGCCATGGCACCACAGTGCAATATATAAGGCCTTCATGTAGGCCTTGTCCCTTTTCTTAGTTTTTCAGATGGACATTACTATGGTGTGGAGACTACAGCATTGCAGAGGGTAAGTACAAATACTTTACACTTTAAAGATGTAAGAAGTATGTCCACAATTTTGCTTCATATGTTTGGTCAGTGTCCCATGACGGTGTGGTTATCTGTCAGTTCACTGGCAAACATTGTGGGTTGAGGTCAGAAAGGGGAGATAGTCATGTGAGTGTCACACTTCATATCCATCAGAATATGCATGCTAATGCAGTAGCTGCTATTCTATCAACTTACAATCTTTGTATGGGCAAACTGTGAAACATGTACCTATCTCTGAGCCTTTTCCCCGCTTTATTTATGGTTGTGTCCAGATCCCTTGTTATAGGGGTGGAGAGTTATAGTTGGCCTGTAACAGCTACCTTAACATACACTTGTGTAGGCTCCAGGCTGCAGCTGCTGCTGCAGACTAGGACACATAGGGGCAGTGTGAACACTTTGGAGTCCTGCAAGTTGTATGCGTAATTGAAGTAGTTGTGTCAGCCCTGTTGTTACAGCAGAGCCAGGGTAAAGGTACCCATTACAGTCCACTTGAGGCATGTGCTTAAGGTACATCTGTTATGCAGCAGTGCCAATAGCAGAGTAGTAGGCGATATATAGTTAGGTATACGAATATGTGCAATGTGTCCTTGCCTGCAGGCCTGTGACTTGCACAACTGGGTAGCTGATAATTCACTAGCAGTAACATGTGGGGATTAAAATTGCATGACTCAGTCATTACTTGCTGTGTTCACAACAATGTAATTGAAGTGCAACATACTGGATTTGAACCCAGGACTGTGTTTAGCAAAATGTTCTGTATACAAGGCATATTTGCCAGATATATGTGCTGACATACAGGCTGTGACACACATTGTCTGCACCCATCAGTATGTGCATGGCTTTCAAAGGCAGTTGTTCTGCAGCAGGGTCACATTTTAACATATGTACTGTGCCACTGATGACTTATCAGGTGAGTTTGAAGATGTTGCAGGTAAAAGGGAACCTTTATCTGCTATGCCAGGCCTCACATACAGCCATTATTATTTATTTGCATCAGAGTCCCAAGTACACTCCCATTTGTCACATTAGGTTTGATTTCAGTCTGTCAGTGACTATCAATATGTATTGCTGTAAATACCAGCTATAAATAAGATCTGTATGGCTTAGTGGGTTAGTGCAGTAGTCTGTAGTTGACAGGACTGACACATGGTAGACGTGACTGTTTTATACACATGCTTAACACTGTGAGAAATGCATAGGATCATTAAGGCACATTAAAGCTCATTTAAGAGGGTTTGCTTGGTGCTGGGTGATGGGGCGCTCTGTTTAGCTCCATGCAAACCCACACTAAAAAACTAAAAAGAAAAGAAAAAGGGTGTGATAGGAAAGTGGTGAAATGGAGCAAGTAAGGGGAAAACATAGTGAAAGGCATGTAGGGATGTGCAGGACAAGTGTAGGGAAGAACAGCATCTTTCCATTTCTTGTACAGCAGCAGCTGTGCATTTTGACAGATTTATGGATGAATCTGGACTCTTAAACCCCAGAGAGAGGGGTGAGATAAGCCATTTGGACCAAATTAGTTGTGCCCAGTGGGCACATGTGCAAAATGGAGAGCTATGTATAGGGCTATATATTTTTTTGTGGGACAAGTGCCCATTTTTTTTTTTAAGGAGAGAGTGAAATGTTGGGTAGAGGATATAGATACATGTAGGGAGGTAAGTTGAGTAGGAGAGGATGCAATTGCAGACAGACAAGACAGTGGAGAGTGGCAATGTGTGACACATGAGGGGTGTAAACTCCTTGGATGGGAGGGGGGCTGTTGTGGAATCCGAAGTACATGTGCCTCGAGCTGTGTGACTGAGGTCCCCACCCATGGGAAGTCAACACTGCTCCTTCACTGCCACAAAGGTGGCTGACCTGGAGGCTAAGTGCCAGGGCCAGCCGGACCAACCAGGTTGTCCAGTTTACCTTCGATCTGGCGCAGACCACATTCATAGCTCCTATGAACAATCTTGATCACAATGGCCAGTAGCTGATCCTGGGTAACTACCACCCCTCTGCTACTGCTCCCAGGGCAGACAGACCCCATTCCCTGAGGCAGTTCCACCAGAAGGTGGTGCAGGGACAGTGGAGGGGGCCAATGGCTTGGGTTCCAGATGTGCTGGGACCCTGTGCCATAGCCAGCTGAGGGAGGTTAGGCAGATCAGCAGGAACCAGCCTACTCTGAGATGCTGTTGTTATGAAGGTAACATTTAGGATAGTTATGAACAAAACCATTGTTAGTAATAACAGCATGCCAAAACATTGGAAATAATCCCATTACATTTCAATGCATATTACATGAAACACAACAATAAATAACAGAATAGTCAGTGTATTAACAGCATACCACTAACAGTTACGGCATATGGCTAACAGAATAGGTAATTCAACAAGATATGCTAATATGCAACCATTGTAATACATAACAATAATGAAACACATGCCCCAAAATAAAGTTTATGGAACAACATATAGTACACCATAACCAATGCAAAACAATAATAAATATTTGAAGATAAGGAGTGGGGAGAGGGAGAAATACAATCCATTAATACCATTATAGGCTATATAGTTGATATCAGTACTGCTATATACTTTACAGGTCTGTCCTTTATTTATGTGTAAAATGCTCTATTGCTGCTGTAGCATGTACATACCTCTTAAGCTATCCACATGGGATAGTATGGGCCAAGCAGTAACAACTGAAGGTACACAACTACACAAAACACTTGCACATCAGGTGTACCTATATAACTACCAAGGTGCACTGTGGGCTGATGTAGTGTTACTTTGCTATTTACATAATTGTGTCAATGATACATCTGTGACAGAGGGATTACACAACAGTAATTACATTCCATGACAGCGTGAAACATGAGAGACATGTATGTGTACAGTACAGAGAGTAAACAACTATCATGCCTTGCTTGGCAGGGATGGGGATAGAACCCAATAGCAGTGACTGCTGAAGGCATCTGATCAAATGTATTAATTGACTGCAGCAACCTTTAACAAACACTCTAGGCATGCAGCCATACCAAAGTTTACACATTTTATTTCTGTTATTTTATTTATTATCATTTCCTGTATTGTATGCTGTATTTCCACATTCCTGGTAATGATTGTAACACTCTTTGACATGTAAACACAGACAATAATGGACTCATAATATGGGATACCTCACCCATTTATGTGTATTTCCTGTGGAGAGAATATGTGTAAACATTACGTGACTTGTATTGTAATATTTAGATCTACATACCACTGGATTTGAACCCTGGTCTGTGTGCGGCAAAAATGTACTTCATACACAGCATTTTTCAAACTGAATTATTGAGTCACTGTTGATTACTAACTGACTTATATTTGTCTAGATCTCACCTGGCATGAAAATATGACCTGCTACTAGTGGTACAGTTTTATACTTGACTACAGTGACAGTTGAATACACATGCTTGACATGCAAGCATGACAGAGATCCTAGGTAAAGTATACTTTACTACATAGAATGCAGGTGTACACAATACATTGCTAGTGTGTTGAAATATCTGTAAAGTCGACAAACAATATCTGATTATAGGTTATTTGCAGTCTACAGCTAGTTCACTGTTATACCTGACTGCAGCACCATACCTCACAGTCTGAATGCTTGTAGATGACATGCAATGGTGAAAACAAGACAATCCTGATGTACATGATTTACCTTGGAGTTATTGCTATTGGTCCATGTGTCACTGCAGACCAGTCGTCATAAGTCATTTCTTACAAAACAACTCTGAATCTATACTTATTGCACAACAGACTTTATTAGATATACCTTTATGCAGGTACTGATACTGTTTCATTTTTTATTGCAGAACAGTTTTAATAATTGATTTCTTGTGAAACAGCCCTACTTCTACAGTCATTGCACAACAGACTTTATTAGAGAAATGTTCAACCATTTACTGGTATAATTTCATGTTTTTATTGCACAACAGTTGTCATTATGCAGGTATTGCAACACGGTTGTAATTCCACAGTTACTGAACTGCAAACTTTATTGCATATAGTTTATTATGGGTAATGCTTTAGTCTTCCCTGTTTATGGCACTACAATTGTCAATATGCACTTCTTGCAGTACAGGTGTAGTCCACATTCATTGCAGAACAATATTTACTTATATACATAATCACAGTTAATGCTTTACTCTTTCTTGCTTATTTGACTATAGATAGCAAAATACATCTGTACTCACCACACTAATGGTGCAACCTGGCCAAGCGCCCGGCATGCCCCTCAATGTTGTGAGACCTCTCTTCTGCAGCCACTGGGAGAGAAGCACACCATTATGCATACCAGTTTAGCAGACATTCAAGATTAGATATTGGTGAAACACAGGTAATGATACTTACATACTTGTGGGATATTCACAGACTGCTTGGAGCCAGGTGTCCAAGAGAGCCACCTTCCATCTTTTCAGGTCAGCATGGTGGTGATGACACCGCCCACCTGTGTGGGCGATACCAGTTTCACTGGTGAGGTCCCAGGCCTCCACCTTGCACTTTGACCCCTGGTAACCTCCCTGCCTCAGCCGGCCCTGTTGGTTTTTGACAAGGAGTCAGACCATGACCCTGGACTCCTGAGTGCCCCACTGCAGTGCCCAAAAGCAAGAAGCCTCTCTAACACCTGCTATTGTATCTTTCAGAGACGGACCTCCAATGGAGTATGCTGTATTCCTGCTTATTGGGCTTAATACAACCACAAAGCATTCTATAACTATGTCAAGAATCTAAATGGCAATGCTCAGATCTGCTCTGAGCTAAAACAGAATGGCATTAAATATACTGATCTGAAGGATATTGCCAATATCCTGGCAGATCGATTCAGTGCCAACTTCACCCCCCTCTCACCCCCTAAATGGCCCATCTCAATACCAGAAAATTGCCAAATTCCAGTAATAACGGCCACATAGGTACAAAACACACTCTCTAAAGCCAAGAATACAGCATCCATGGGACCAGATGACATCCCGGGCTGTGTACTACATGAACTACAATATGAACTGGCACCTCACCTAAGTGTCATGTTTAATCATAGCCTCACCTCAGGTTTCGTGCCCACTGAGTGGCGCAGAGCTACAGTTATCCCAATCCACAAGGGGGGATCCACCTTGGATCCCTGAAACTACCGTCCCATCAGTCTGACAAGCCTTATCTGCAAGGCCATGGAGCGTATTATCATGGAACTTATAAACAAAGACATTGGCAACCTTCAAACACTGGACCCCACCCAGTTTGGGTTTGTGAAGGGCCGATCTTGTCTCCTGAACCTGATTGACTTCTTTGAATCAGTCTCCAGAGCCATGGGCAAGGGTAAGGTGGTCCACACAGCCTATCTAGACCTTGCCAAGACCTTTGACACCATCCCCCACTCTGGAATCATAGATAAACTTACTAAGTTGGGCATTAATCCCTATGTCACCCAATGGGTTGCTAAATGGCTTACTGATAGAACCCACACTGTAAAAGTAGCTGACTCCAAATCCAGCTCCAGACAAGTGACAAGTGGAGTACCTCAGGGTTCAGTCCTGGGGCCGCTCTTGTTTGGTATCTACTTCTCTGAAGTACAGGTCAACACTAAGGGACTCTGGCTAACAAAGTTTGCAGATGACTGCAAACTGGGAGCCATTATTGAATCCCCAAATGATGTGGATACTCTACAAAAGGGCCTTACAGAAACAGATGCTTGGTACCAGAGCCATGGGCTCAAGCTCAATGCCAAGAAATGTATTGTTATCCCCTTTGGGAAAAAACATGTATCCATGAATTACCATATAGGTGGAAATACACTAAACACAGAAAGTGTGATGAGACTTAGGGACACAGGTGGACAATGGTCTCACCTTCGATAACCACATCGCCACAACAGTCAGGAAATCCGTCTATGTGGCACACCTCATCACGAAGGGCTTTTCATCCAGAAAAAAGGAGGTCATTGTCCCACTGTACTCATCCCTCATTAGACCCATTATAGAATACAACACCCCATTTGGTATGTACCTCTCAAGACATCTGCAACAACTGGAAAGGCCACAGAAATACCTCACTAAAGGAATCACAGGCCTAAAGCAGATGCCCTACGCTGACCGCCTTAAAAACTCCAGCTATACTCTGTTGCATATCGTCTACTCAGAGGCGATCTCTGCTTAACATACAAGGCCATGTCAAACCCAGAGCTGTTGGACATGCTACACTTAAAGAAATCCCAATCCCTCAGAGCTACACGCTCCAGGGATCTAAACCTTGTCATCACAATAAACAAAACATGCTGGAGGGATAGGTTCCTGACCCAGAGACTCCCCAGACTCTGGAATAGATTGCCCATACATGTCAAGCAGAGTGCCTCTTTGGGCCTCTTCAAGAGGAACCTTGACGATTGGATGGGAGAAAGAAAATACACCCCAGGGATCATGTCAGTTGCCTTGCTAGACAGGGGTCCAGGAAATTAAATAATGTGGGAAGAAATAGCCAGGGAATTGTTATGGCTAGGCTTGTATAGGCCCTAGGGCTGATAGCCTAGTACCAACCTATGAACCTATGAACCTATTAACCTATGAACCTATAATATATCCTGTTTTTCCACCCTTACATGCCATTGGGAAATATTTAAAAATGTGGCACATTACTTAGCAGCACACAAACCAGTGCTGCTCAGTTGAGCATTGATAAAGTACGCATGCTTAGCAGTGCTTAACAGTGTGCAAACCAGCCAAGTTATGCCAAGCAGTGAATAAACATTAGCCACCAGTATTTGTTTATGCAGCACTTAGCAGGTCTTAGCAGGTCTTAGCAGAGTTTAGCTGAGTGCAACAGGCCAGTATTTAAAAATAATTTGCATAATTTGTATTTCAAAGAAAATGCTAACTTGCTCTTCCATGTATTCGAAACCTGCCCCTACTGCTCTAACCATTTATCTACATGAATATGTGAAATTTTGCTATAGCTTTACATATACCGCTGACCTACCTTTAAGAAATGGTGAGCACCGCTGCATGCTATGCAGACCTGCTCAGCTATGCTTAAACTTGTCCTTTACAGACTAATTAAATATATCCGGTTTCTATTTTAGATGTCTGTCAGGTGTTTAGGCACTGCTTTGCACTGCTGTCTTCTGCACCACTCCATGCAAACATGCTTTTTAAAAAAAAATAAATTACATTGCTATAATACAATTGGATAGTGCAGGGAGTGTGTTACTCATCTTCAGACACAGTTAGTACCACGCTCCCTACACTGATTCAATAACCATGTTCCAGGGCTCTCCCTTAACAATGCTCCATGATTAATATGCATGGCGCACTGCCAAAGAGGAATTGTGTACACGGTAACATTCCCTGTAGGCTCTACACTATGTCTTCATAGATTTTATTAAATCTAGTGAAATATTTACATTTTGATTTGATATTCTGTGTAAGTTTTACACAGCCATAGTAATATCACTTGGAATATGGATGTTATTGCAAAAGATTTTATATCTAACCCTGCATTTTTCCTCAAACAAATATGATGATGAAATGTACTTCAAAACTTATTTTGGTAATGCAGGAAATGTATAACACATTATTTAAAGATTTAATATGCTTTGACTGGCATTAAGGATATAATTTGGATTACACATAAGTCTTCTGACAATAATATAATTTCGAATCACTTTCATCGTATCTTCAAATGTAAAGAATATCTTATTTCAATTTAAATATGTATCATTTAAATATTTTATAATATCCTCACAGTCTGAATGGTGCTATCAACACATTTAAACAATGTATTGCTTAAATATTTCATTGCTTTTTTTTCATTCTCCATTATGTGTAAAATGATTTGCTGGTTTCCCTTATGGTTTATTAATATTGACTTTGCTTTACTGTCATTATTCTTTCAAAATGTTTAATGCACTACATATTTTT
Source organism: Protopterus annectens (assembly GCF_019279795.1). Lineage (NCBI taxonomy): Eukaryota > Metazoa > Chordata > Ceratodontiformes > Protopteridae > Protopterus > Protopterus annectens. The sequence goes on along the minus strand of NC_056732.1, from coordinate 1,207,466,053 downwards.
GATACATTAATGTTACTGCAGGTTCACAACACAACATCAGCAAAATTAATTTATAGACTACAAAAAACACCAAGACAACGCGGCAGGAGGACCAATAAATAATGTCTTGCAACGTCAAACCAACTGTGTTAAATCCAAATCTATTTCCAAAAACGAGATGCGGTGAATACAAAAAGATTTATTCCAAAGTAAAAACTAATGTCACAAGCAAAACACCCACAGTGGAAGTCACAGCAAGATAATAGTTAAGCGCTTTCCTCTGGGAACAATCCCGGGCTTCTTCAGAACATTTTAAAAATGAACAACCATGTGCTTAAATATCCACTCGTAGCATCATGTGACCCCCAAATCAATGAATCACAATAAACCATCAAAAATAAATTCAAACCCACTGTTAAAAATATATATATATACATATATATATATATATATATATATATATATATATATATATATATTACATTATTAACGTGTGTTTATATTATCTAGTCACGTTAGTAACAAATATATGACATATTAAAAGATTAAAATGTGAAATCTAAAACAAAGTACATGTAAGAGACCTGGAAACCACCTGATTGTAATAAATTAAAAAGATGTTTTTGCCAACTTAATGAAAAGGTGTTTAGTGAACGTTGTTTCTTGTTAAACATCACAGAACTGATGGTTAAATAATTATTAAACCATTCCTTACCCAACACTTGATCATAGAACAATTTTATTGAGAAACAAACAACAAAGTATTAAAATACAAGTTAAAAAAGTTAAAACTAAAACTAAAAGGTTGTCATAATTCCTACAACCTAGCAGACCTTAATTTGAGTACACTACTAATATTGATGTTGTCATTTAACCCCGGGGTTCGACCTGCGTCCAGCTTCAGTTGCCATAGCAACTCCCTATATTCTAGTTTGGTCTCCCAATGCTTAAAAAAGGCATTGGTCTCTTCTTTTTTTAACATCATAAAGATGTTTATAGACTCTTCTATTTAAGTGCCTTTCCCTCTTCCCTATATAAAAACTGGAACATGTAATGCACATTCCTAAATAAACCACCCTATTTGATTTGCAATTAAAATACTGCAAAGATTTAATGTGAAACTTCCTGGAAGGAATAAATAAAGAAGTCATATTAAACATAAAAGAACATTGGTGACTTGACCCACAATTAAAAGTGCCCTTCTTCTTATTGTTGTTACCTATCCGCTCTCTATTACCTCTCTCCAAATAATCTTTGAGGTTCAAATCCCTTTTTCTAACAAACCTAGGTTGAACGGGTATGTATTCTGATATCTCTTCATTTGCTCGTAATACATGCCAACATTTTTTGATAACAGTTCAGCATAAGTATGAACAAAAGCTCCTGTCTTGTAGTCCGTGTTAGAATTAACAGTCTCAGTAATAATTTTACCTTTCCCAATAAGTGGATAATATTTAATTTCCCTGTTCTTGACTACTTCTTCGACCAATTGATCAATGAGTTCTCCCGGATAACTCCTTTCCAAAAATAAATTTTTAATAAAAAAACACTTCTTTCATAAATTCCTTGAAGCTACTTGTCATTCTAGTGGCCCTTATTATCTGCCCCTTCACAATCCCCTTTTTTTGGTACAAGGGATGACCACTGTCAAAATGCAAGTACATGTTAGAAAAAGTTTTTTTGCAAAATATTTTGGACTGGAAACAATTATTTGCCATATCTTTATATAAAGTGATGTCCAAATAATCTAACCTTTCCTCTCCAACATTGATGGTGAACCTTAAAAAATCTGTTGTTTGATTAATGTAAGCAAAAAAATTCTCTAATTCATCCTTTGTTCCCCTCCATAACAAACAAATATCATCTAAAAATCTAGTGTACTGTACTATATAATTCTTCCAGTCTGTTTCAAGAATAAATCTCTTCTCCCAGTAATACAGTACACAATTAGCATACAAGGGGGCACAAGGTGCCCCCATGGCTATACCTTTCTTTTGGTGGTAATATTCCCTATTAAAATATAAAAAGTTATTTTTAAGGACTATTTCAGTAAATTCTAACACTAGATTGATAGATTTGTTATCTAACCCTGATTCACCAACCAGAATCTTAGACAACCATTCCATCCTTTCTAAGTGCGGAATACTTGGAAAAAGTTCTATCCCATCTATAGTAACCATCAATAATTCTTTGTAAAACAAATTTTTGTTAATCTTTTTCAAGAACTCCCAAGAATCCTTACAAATGTGCTGTATAGAGCTTACAAAATTCTTAAGAGTAGCATCTACAAATATTGCTAAAGGCTCAGTGATACCACCAGCCCCAGCTACAATAGGTCTAAATTTCATGTTTTCTATACCTTTGTGCGTCTTGGGAATACCAAAAATTGTAGGTATTTTCGGTTTTTCCACCTTCAAAAAATTATACATTTTTTCGTTAAATGTGCCTTGTAACAAGTGGTCATATAAATGATATTTTATTTTAGCATAAGCTATGTTAATCTCGTTATGAGAGACCGATTCATATTGATCAATATCCTGTAATATATTGTGCAAATGAATCTCGTAGTCATTGTTGTACATCAAAACTACGCCCCCCCCCCTTATCCGGTTTCATGACCCTAACTCTATGTTCATTCAGAGTGTTCAAGACTTCCATATCTTCTTTAGAAAAATTGTTCTCATTTTTCTTCCCATTGTACTTAAGAAGCCTAATTTCTCTCTCTACTAACTCCTCGAAAATTTTTAAGGATTGGTGAGTAGGGGGATTAAAAGTACTACTCCTAACAAAGTCTGTTCTAAATTGACTTTGACCTTTGAATAATATGTTCAAATTTAACTGTCTCAAAAACAATTTTAGTTCAATAATAGTGTTGGCAAGTGTTCCAGAACACAAGGGCACATACTGAAAACCTTTGGTGAACAATCTGAATTACTGGTCCGTAATAGGTATTTCAGTAAAATTAAAAATGGTAAAATTATCTTTTTTACAAATTACTTGTAGTGCAAACATCAGATCAGTTTCACCGAGGCCTGTCCCATGGTCCATCACAACCTCAGGAACCATGTCTAATTCTGTCCAATGTTCCAATTCCTCCCCTGAAATGATAATATTTGTTTGTTATGGAGGGGAACAAAGGATGAATTAGAGATTTTTTTTGCTTACATTAATCAAACAACAGATTTTTTTAAGGTTCACCATCAATGTTGGAGAGGAAAGGTTAGATTATTTGGACATCACTTTCCAAAATATTTCGCAAAAAAACTTTTTCTAACATGTACTTGCATTTTGACAGTGGTCATCTTTTGTACCAAAAAAAGGGGATTGTGAAGGGGCAGATAATAAGGGCCTCCAGAATGACAAGTAGCTTCGAGGAATTTATGAAAGAAGTGTTTCTTATTAAAAATGTATTTTTGGAAAGGAGTTATCCGGGAGAACTCATTGATCAGTTGGTCGAAGAAGTAGTCAAGAACAGGGAAATTAAATATTATCCACTTATTGGGAAAGGTAAAATTATTACCAAGACAGTTAATTCTGACATGGACTACAAGACAGGAGTTTTTGTTCATACTTATACTGAGTCATCAAATGAGACTGAAACTGTTATCAAAAAATTTTGGCATGTATTACGAGCAAATGAAGAGATATCAGAATACATACCCATTCAACCTAGGTTTGTTAGAAAAAGGGATTTGAACCTCAAAGATTATTTCGAGAGAGGTAATAGAGAGCTGATAGGTAACAACAATAATAAGAAGGGCACTTTTAATTGTGGGTCCTGTCACCAATGTTCTTTTATGTTTAATATGACTTCTTTATTTATTCATTCCAGGAAGTTTCACATTAAATCTTTGCAGTATTTTAATTGCAAATCAAATAGGGTGGTTTATTTAGGAATGTGCATTACATGTTCCAGTTTTTATATAGGGAAGATGGAAAGGCACATAAATAGAAGAGTCTATGAATATCTTTATGATGTTAAAAAAAGAAAACAGACCAATGCCTTTTTTATGCATTCCCTTACATGTCCCAACATGGTGCTCAAGTTTTTTGTGTCATAGCAAGTGCATGTTGACCCCAGGGGTGGAAGTTGGGAGACCAAACTAGAATATAGGGAGTTGCTATGGCAACCGAAGCTGGACGCAGGTCGAACCCCGGGGTTAAATGACAACATTAATATTAGTAGTATACTCAAATTAAGGTCTGCTAGGTTGTAGGAATTATGACAACCTTTTAGTTTTAGTTTTAACTTTTTTAACTTGTATTTTAATACTTTGTTGTTTGTTTTTCAATAAAATTGTTCTATGATCAAGTGTTGGGTAAGGAACGGTTTAATAATTATTTAACCATCAGTTCTGTGATGTTTAACAAGAAATAACATTCACTTATAACATTTTCATTAAGTTAGCAAAAACATCTTTTTAATTTATTACAATCAGTTGGTTTCCAGGTCTTCCAGGTCTCTTACATGTACTTTGTATTTTAGATTTCACATTTTAATCTTTTAATATGTCATATATTTTTTACTAACGTGACTAGATAATATAAACACACGTTAATAATGTAATATATATATATATATATATATATATATATATATATATATATATATATATATATATATTATTTTTTTTTTTAACAGTGGGTTTGAATTTATTTTTGATGGCTTATTGTGATTCATTGATTTGGGGGTCACATGATGCTACGAGTGGATATTTAAGCACATGGTTGCTCATTTTTAAAATGTTCTGAAGAAGCCTGGGATTGTTCCCAGGGGAAAGCGCTTAACTATTATCTTGTTGTGACTTCCACTGTGGGTGTTTTGCTTATGACATTAGTTTTTACTTTGGAATAAATCTTTTTGTATTCACCGCATCTCGTTTTTGGAAATAGATTTGGATTTAACACAGTTGGTTTGACATTGCAAGACATTATTTATTGGTCCTCCTGCCGCGTCGTCTTGGTGGTTTTTGTGGTTTTCTACTAATTGTTGCTGTTCGTAATTTATAGACTAATATAATTTTACACTTTAAGGTCTTCAATCTTTTTTATGCTATCTAATGGAAGTTATTAATAGCTCCATTGCTAAAGCTAATCCAAGAGGTGGTAGAAAATATTGACTGAGCGATGTTTACTCCAAATTTCAATTCAAGCTAAACAGTTCTAAGAAAATACTCTAGCATGATATCTGGAAAGCCAAATACTTCTGACACCTTAAATAATTATAGTAAATTTATGGACTCAGTGACATTTTTCAGTATTTCAACTATCATCTTTCCATTCCTGATTATTAGCATTTGCATAATCAGGTAATATTGTTTGTCTTTCAATTATCTTTTATATGTGTCTTGTTATACTTAATCCAGTACGTATATTTATTTGGATTGCCAAAATCAATTTACGCTATTGTAAAGTGTGATACAAATATTTTGTAATTTATATTTAATAAAGAAATTGCATCATAATATGCACATACATTTAGATCTTTGTCCTTCTTCAGTAGATGGATTATCGATCTCATGAATTAATACAACTGTATCTATTATAATAATTTTCGTGCATTCATTTTAATTTTTTTTCAATGAAATCTGAATTACATTTATAGATTTGTCAATTATTTATTAACATTCTCATTTTAAACTCATGATATTCTTATTTGAAAAGAAAGCCTATACATTTTCATGTAAAATTTCATTATCTAGTTTATTACATAATATTTCAAAAGCTACAAAGACATTTTTTATATTATCTTTTATATTTGTGACATTACAATTAGCTCCAGAAATCTTAACAGATTGTGTTTAATTTATCTGCAGCATCTATTTCTTAATCTGTGCAAGCCTTTTAGGAATATTCCATATGATAATAATTTTACAATTTTATAGTTACTGCTCTTTTGTTGTTTAAGGTCTTAACTAATCAATTAATACATTTCCCCCTTTCTGGATATTTTAATTCTGGTATATTTAAACCATCATTCACTTTTATCAGGATTTTATGTCTTTCATGTATTTATTTATTTATTTATTCATTCTGATTGTGAAGTCTATCAAATAGAAATGATTTAAAATACTGCAAAATATTGTCATTTACCTCTTCATTATCATTAATTTGAAGCTATCTTATATTCTTTTACTTTGTCCTTTTTTAAAATCCTTTAACATCCTCTATGTACGAATGAATTCTGTTAATTATTTTTAAATACATTTATTAAATTACCACTTAAGATATAGTTACACTCACAAACACACATACACACACACATTAATAGAAAAGAAAACAACCCATGTTAACATTTTTATTTGCATATATTATACATTACATATATGTTTTCGTTCTTCATAACAACTTTCATTAAGTCGAGCATTACATAAATTGTTCTGTTCCTGCCATACCACAAAATTCACTCCTTCTCCTTCTTAACATTGTTCTGCATGTATTATTCTCACAAATACCATTTATTTTTATATAACTTGTTCCTTCTCTTTCCTGAAGATCCCACTTCCAGTTATTTTATGTCTTATGCAATCCTTCAAATATAATTAGATTAGAGTTTGATTTTCCTTCTATTAATCCCATTTTGGCTGTCAATATAATTAAACGTAATAAGGCAGTAGAATAATTTCCTTACTTACAGCTATTTGCTCACCCAATATTTTTGGCAGAGTACTCCCTAGAATTTTTTTTTAAAATCTGCCAACACATTACACTCCCAAAAAACATTTTTCCTGTTACCTCTTTCTTCCACATGACAGCTCTAACATTTGCTCTGTACCTGAGGAAAAAAAATTGAAGTCCGATTGAAGTATACAAATACTAATGCATAAACTTCCAAGCAAAAATGATAAGCCTTTTAGACTTTGCTGTATACTTGGGAGGCATGCATATGTCCTCTATTTTCCATTGTGAATTTCCTTTCCAGTCTCTCTTCCCAGTCTTTTCTAGCCTCCCCTGATCAGTTCTTATAGTTATTATGCAATATTTTATATGATGTACTAATTATCCCCTTTTAACAGCACCTTCTGTTCTAGATTTCACTAAAGATTCTTCCTGGGTAGGTCATTCACTTAGTATACCATCTGTTTCTCTTGTCCTATACTCTGATATCCATCCCTGTTAGAGAAGGCAGTCTCTAAACTGCAGTCCAAACTTCTTGGTTTCAACACACTGTATTACCTTTCCATTTCTAGTTATTTTTTCAAACATCTTACTTTCTTTGCCAGTTTTCTCAATAAATTCCATCCCCCTCTTATCTATTGTTGTACCCCTGCTTTCAGTCATCCCTATTGGTAATATAATCTTTCTACATCCCTGTGTTGGCCTACTTCTTCAAACACTTTGCGCAGTTTTATGAATATAATATTAATTGTTAATCTATTCTAAATCATATTCAATTTAAAACCATTGTGATCCAACCGAGGACAAGCAATCACTTTAACAGTATCAACCTTTGCGCACAAATCATTTGATATATACAATTACTCAACACACTTTTGACTTCCAATGATGTTAGAACTGTGAGTAAAAACTAAGAATTCCTATTCTGAAAAATCAGCTAAATCATTTTAATTCAACAACAATATCCATTTTTTAGAGATTTAACAGAAACTAAAATCTAAAGGGTACCTCTACTACTATAGCTAGAATAGTTTTTATTTAAAATTGAATGCAAATCTCTAGCAAGAATCAGAATGTTTATTAAACTGTTAAAAGTTATGCCAAGATGTGGTTTCAAACATTATCTGCAAATCCTGGAACCCAGAACATGATGGCTAGCATGACAACTCCAGTCTGATACTCAGCAGTTGCCATTAAAAACTTTCCTTAATACACAAAGCTACATTTTTTATATTAAATTAAGGGGATCATCCAGACCTTGTTTTAATTTTCTTTTTCTGAAATATAGATTTCAGTTTGTGTTGCTTTAGATGACCTAGAAAGTTATGAATGAGTACATGTGTCTTTATTTTGCATATTCAGAGTGTGAAGTTTTAATTTAGTCTCTAGAGTAAGGAAAAATACAGTAGGTTTAAAGCAATTTTAGAAACTTTGATTATATAGCAAGGTTGCAGATAGACTGTTGTTAGTATGCCAAGAATGTAGATTACATTATAGTATAATTAATTACACAGTGTCTGAAGTATATGTTTTATCACAATCTGTATCTGGGATCCACGGTTAGAATAAATAATTCATAAATATACCAGAAATGTAAGAGCATACTAAACCATGCATTCAAGCACATACTCAACATTAATGAAATGAAAGTAAGTTGTAAGAAAGTGACATCAAACATTTATGTCACAAAAGATGAAAGTAAACAGAAGAAAGGAAAATAATGCAAAGGAAGAAAAATGGTAAACCATGAAATGGGAGGAAAAGAGGTGAAAGACTGAGAAGTACTAATGACGATGGAAATATGATGTACTGAAAAGGATTAAGGAATCTACAAAAGTACTGGAAGAAAGTAGTGCGAGCTTTGCGGAAGCTTATTCCACATGTTTGCAAATTTGCTGGCATTCTGAGGTGAACAGAAAGTTCTAACCAGCCATGGGTGTTAACATTATCACATATTGTATAAAAAGTGACTGTAACTGCAGAAACAGACCATCATCATCTTCGTTTGACTGTTCCCGTTAGGGGTGGCCACATCAGATCATCTGTTTCCATTTCTTCCTGTCCTCTGCATCTTGCTCTGTCACACCATCCACCTACATGTCCTCTCTCATCACATCCATAAACCTTATCTTAGGCCTTCCTCTTTTCCTGTTGCCTGGTAGCTTCATCCTTAGCATCTTTTTCCCAATATACTCAGCATCCCTCCTCAGCACATGTCCAAACCAATGTAATTTTGCCTCTCTGGCTTTGTCTCCAAAACTTCCAACCTGGACTGACCCTCTAATATACTTATTCCTAATCCTGTCCACCCTCGTCATACCCAGTGCAAATCTTAATATCTTTAACTCTGCCACATCCAGCTCTAACTCCTGCCTTTTTGTCAATGCCACTGTCTCCAACCCATAGAACATAGCTGATCTCACTAGCCTCTTGTAGACCTTCCCTTTCACTCTTACTGGTACTCGTTTGTCACAAATCACTCCTGACACTCTTCTCCACCCACTCCATCCTGCCTGTACTCTCTTCTTCACCTCTCTTTCACACTCACCATTACTCTGAACTATTGATCCTAAGTATTTAAACATATCCACCTTCACCACCTCTACTCCTTGCATCCTCACCATTCCTCTATCCTCCCTCTCATTCACACAAATATATATATTCTGTCTTAGTCCTGCTGACCTTCATTCCTCTTCTCTCTAGAGCATATCCCCATCTCTCCAGGGTCTCCTCCACCTGTTCCCTACTCTCACTATCTGTAGTGAGAGTCATCAATGTCATCTGCAAACATCATGGTCCACGGGGACTCCTGTCTGATCTCATCTGTCAACCTGTCCATGACCATTGCAAATAAGAAAGGGCTCAGAGCTGATCCTTGATGTAATCCCTCCTCCACCTTAAATGGATCTGTCACTCCCACCGCAGACCACACCACTGTCACACCACCCTCGTACATATCCTGTACCACTCTTCCATACTTCTCTGACACTCCTGACGTCCTCATACAGTACCACAACTCCTCTCTAGGCACCCTGGCATATACTTTCTCTAAGTCTACAAAACAGACCATATTATCAAAAATTCAAAATTCACCACAAAGTTTCGCACCCTTGAAGGTTGTCATATTAAATAAGGGGATAACATTTAAAAAAACACTTTAATGAGGTTTGTGGATGACTTGACCTTTATAGGGTCATAGGTTCATATGTGTTTACTAGGCTAACAACCACAAGGGCCTCTTTAAGCCTAGTCATGCATCCCAAATCTCTGAAAAGTTCTGATACCCTTGATAAGTGTAAGCAGTGGTTTGGGAGATGAACCATTTACAGGTTACCTGTGTCCATTAGAGGCACAGGTGCCAAACCAGGGATGAATTTCCAGTTTCACATCCAGTTGTCCAAGATGCACTTGAATTGGGTTAGGGAGGAACTCTGCTTCACATGAATGGGGAGCCTGTCCCATAGATATGGTAGTTTCCGGGATACATACCTATCTCTCCAGCAGGACCTATTTATAACACAGGCAAGGTTTAAGTCTTTAGAATGGGTAACTCTGGTGCTGTTTGTTTTGTGGATATGCAGGAAGTTCATCAGAGTGGAGTCTGACAATGCCCTGTATGCCAGGCATAGATCTCCCCTCAAAACCCTGTGGGAGACAAAATACAGGGATATGGCCTTGAGGCAGTCTGCATAGGACATTTTATTTACACCTTGGATTCTTTAAGTGAGGAACCTCTGTTAGAATAGCTTCATAAATGTATTTTAGGCTAATGACCACATAGGCCTTATTATGCCTAACTATGCATGCCCAATGCATCTCACAGGTGTACAGTCCTTAGGATTATTCTAACAGGTATATGTAGACTATAGCTTGGGTGATCATGCATTTGCATGCTACCTTTGTCCATTGTGGACATAAGTGCCAGACCAGGAGTGAATTTCTGTTTTTTTATCCAATGGTTCAAGTAACTCTTAAAATGGGTCGGGAAAGAACTCTGCTTCACATGGATAGGAAGCCAGTCCGTAAGCATGGGTAATCTCAGAGACCTATACTTGTCCCACCAACATGTCTTATTTTTGTTGCAAACAAGGTTTAGGTCCATAGATTGGGTAATTCTAATGCTATTTGTTTTGAGGATATATAGTAGGTCCATCAGAAAGGGCTTCAATGATGTCTTGTTTCTCAGGCTTAGATCATGCCTCAACAGTCTGTATGAGACCAAATAAAAAGATGATTTTGAGATGATATGTCTATGATGTGCTATTTATGCCTTGTATTATTTTGTGAGGAACCTCTGAGGATGTTTCAGTTGATGCATGTGCCTTGGCAGATGCATACTGAAGGGGGCGTTATACTCAATGATTGGTATGATGGGGCAGAATACAGTGGAATGATGACTTCCTGGGACCTAGATGCCATACCCTTAACTATAAATTGTGAAACATAGAATGGATTCCTTACTGCTTTAGCACCATGATAGATGAAGGCCAGGGTTCTGTCTACATGCATCTTCAAATTCCAGACTAATATGTCTACTTTTTGTGGTGACTTATCAATGAGGTAGATTCCAGGGTTAGCCACTTTCCAAAAATATACTATTATGCATTTCATGTGTTTTAGAAAGTGGCTCTGACACCAATTATTTGTCTTATTCAGCCCTTCTTGGAGGACACGTGTCTTAGCGGGATTTTACAATTACACCTATGTTGTGGTGGTCTACAATCTTGGTTAGCCAGGGGCCATTGTTGTTGGCCTTGACTTCAGAGAAATAGATGCCAAAAAAGTGGTGACCAAGCACAGAGCCCTGTGCTGGATCACTTTATCCAGGGTACCATGTTTATATTTTTGGTTTGTTGTTTTAATTAAATGGTTTGTTGATGGAGACAGGTAAAGATAGTTTTGGAGACAAGCAGAGTTACCTTTACAATTACTGGAGTAAAATGTGAATGAGATTTCTGATTCACATTACAAGCATTCTTGATAATTTTATTAAATTTAGGGTCATAGGTTGTTGGGGTTGTTGACGACTTTCAGGATTTCAGTAAAGATGGGACTGCTTCTGTCATTCTGATGATTATGCTTGAGGAAATGGAGCCAGAAACATGATGTGAAAAGACCGGTATTGATTTTATTGATAAAATCCTATACATGTCCATCAAAATCTAACACAAAATTAGACATGACACATGTGACATTCATAAATCAGCTATGCAGATATGAGAGTCCTTAAGACCATATATAAAATTAATAAAACTGTAAATATTCTAAATGTAGTACGTTTCCAAGTGTCATGAGGTAGCAAAAAATGGTAAACACATTTCTGTTCTCAGTGAAAAACTACTAGAGACATGTTTAAGACAGGGAAGAGAAGTGACGGGACACAGCACAGCAGCATCTTAGCATACTGAATGAATAGGCCAAGGAACAATGCGGCTCTTTGCTACTTGTAAAATTAGAACTAGGTAGAGGAACTAGGATATATTCATGATAGGCACCAAGAGTAAATGGTACTAAATAAGAGACAGAGAAAGACAGATTTTCCAGTGGTATGACTGCACTCTGTCTTAAAACTAACTCTATTCCAGATATGTTACTGATGAGTGCATACTGATGTCTTTGTATTTGTAGTATATAAATTGATGACATGATGTCTAAAGCCTCTGAGGAGGTGATAATAAGGGTGGTATTAGAAAGACCAGAACTAAGGTGTGGAACATCTCAGTTAATGCAGAAAGTTAAAGGCCAGTTGTATAATTAGGCTTGAGACTATTATATAATTTTTCAGGAAAATTAATTGAATTTTTTAAGAAATAAACTAGATACATATTTTAGATAATGAGCAGATTAACTTAACTTGATGGCAACTGTTAAATTGTGCTGATTTGTGGGTTCATTTTAATTTATTGAATGTCTACACTGTTGAAACCCATGTGGTTGAGACCATATCATTGACAATTCATTTTGTCAATAAACTAACATAAACGCAAACAACACCTGCAAACAACACAAGCAATGTTTTTGCATGGGGGAAAGCACACCTTTACCCCCCCCCCCCACACACACACACACCCTGCTAATTATTTATACCAGCTCCAAGATTGCACTACATTGGGGACAAGGGCAAATTCCTTGTTCCTTACTGTACGGCAGTCTAAGTCAGAAGAGTTTAACAAGCATGTGGTCTCCACACATATATCGAATTTGGACGTTCAATAAATTAAAATATACCCATTTTTACAACTTTATAAAGCACAGTTGCAAAGATTTGAGTCTATAATTTGATAACATAGCCTTTTTTAATGACAATTGTTACAGATATACAGATTTAATATTTTTTTTTAAATATTGTATTTTTTATTTTATTTTATTTTACATTTGTTGACTGGGCTAGTCCAACTGGATATATGTCCATTTTCAGTAGAGGCCCAGGGAGATAAGCTCCAAAATTAAAATAAATTATTAAAAATTAATTTGACAATTACAAAGGATAACTTTTAGCACATTGTTACAGTTCTTTTCAATATGACAAAGTACAAATTAAAAACATATGACAAAAGAGTTAATTTCCTATTCCAATCTAGAGTAGGAAATATAATCTGATTAATGCTCTTCTAAAGTAATTTATAGCTGATTACTTAGCTTGCATTTATCATTTCAGAAGAAGTAAATAACATGGTCTAAGAAGAGAAAGTAGAAAGAAGTGAAAAGTGTAACAAACAAGTAAAGGTTAGTCAGGGTTACAACTAGGACATAGCCAATGTTTTCTGAGGTATATTTTAAGTTTCTGTCTGAAAATTGATAGGGAGGAAAGTGATGTAAGATCACTAGGAAGTAGGTTCCAGTTTTTCCCAGCTGTATTTGAGAAGAGAGAGTCCCCTGCCATGTTGTTGGAATTGGTTGTACAAACAAGTTGTTTATTAGAAGAGCGTAAGGTGTTTAGATTTTTGTAGGGACTGATCAGGGAAGATAGTATTGGAGTCTTATGAGGCTGGTAAACGGTCTTATGGGCAATTGTAAGTTGGTTAAAAATTAGCTGATTCTGAAGGTCCAGCCAACCTAGCTGTAAGAGATTCTGACAGTGATGGATTCTGATGAGTTGTCCAGTGGCAAATCTAGCAATGTTATTGTAGGATTTAGCTAGTTTCAGGAGATTATGTTTAGACAGGTTAGTATAGATAGGAGAGGCATAAAGAAGTGTAGAGATTAGGTGGGAGTGGGTGATAGTAGATCTAGCTACTGGAATAAGGAATGGTTTAATCCTGTAGAGGGAGCCCATTTTTTGTTGACAGTTTTTACAGTATTGTTTATATGAGTATCAAAGGAGAGGTGGTTGTCAATAGTTACTCCTAGGAGTTTGGTTGTTATATCAGGAGATATAAGTGTTCCATTTCTACATGTAATTGAGAAATTAATTTGGGTGGACTTACGGGTAGGAGTAAATAGTAGGAGCTTTGTTTTTTTTAGGATTCAATAGGAGGCAACATTGAAGAAACCATGCTTCAAATATTTTAAATACTGATTGAGTTTTTGATTGCAGTTCAGATGAGGAACTGGCTGAGCAAATTATTGTCCAGTCGTCTGCATATTGTACACAAGTAGCATGTGGAATAGCTAAGTATAAATCATTGATGAAGATTGAGAAAACACCTAGAGTAACAGGCAGGTGGAAGGATAGGTGATTCTCCCAGAGAACTGCTTGCTGCCTATTGCTGAGGTAGGAATTGAACCATTATGAATTAAGAGAAAGAGATTTGAGGATATTTATTAGCAGTGTGTGGTTAACCATGTCAAAAGCTTTTGACAGGTCAATAAAGAGAGCAGATGTAAGAATATTACTATCTCTGTTTTTGTTAATGGAGTTAGAGAAGGACAGGAGGGCGGTTGTGGTACTATGGAATGGCCTAAAGCCATCTTGGCATTCAGCAAGCAAGTTATTTTGAATTAGATGGTTGAGTAGTTGTTTCTGAATGCATGTTTCCATTATTTTTGCCAAGGGGGTTAGTAGAGCTATAGGACGATAGTTAGAATGTTCATTACAGTTCCCTCCTTTGTGTATGGGGATAATGTGAGAGATTTTCCAGATTGCTGGAATTGTTCCCTCATTTATGGTTCTGTTTATGAGGATGGCCATTGGATAGGCAAAAGCTCTAGCTTGAAGGACCTGCTTGGTGAACTTCAAAAGTTGCTTTAAAGAGGAGCGAGTGGATAACTGCAAATTATTTTTTTTTTTAGAAACAGAAATACAGTATTAGTGAGTTTAAGGGGTGCACAAAATATTTGAAAATCAGTGGGTAAGTAACATGATATACCTTGCACAGTTAATAATTCTTCAGCAGGTTTTGCCTGGAAGGTGTAACTCATGAAAATGCACACTTTTTTTTCCTCATTTATGTCTAGTTTTTGTATGGGGCTGAGGAAATTATAATGCTTGGGAAATGCAATTATAGTAATTAATGACACCATCAAAATGATAACAATGGAAGGGGACTTAGCACAGCATTTAAAATATGATGGGAAAGAGATGGATTGAAACATTTCTTAGATACACGTAAACCACGCCCACTACTTTTGTAGTCAGTTATGCAGTATTTCAAGTCTCAGCACTCCATTACAAGATTCTTGATAATAAATAACTTGCAGCTAACTCCTCTGTATACTGTCTGCTTATACCTGACTCTCTATTTAAATATTATGTCATTCCTCAAACAAGAACTTTATTCCTTCTCAGGCTTTATATGCCATAGCTACTACATTCTTTTGGAATTTTGTAGCACAGAGATTCTTGTGAAATTCTATATGCCATATAATAAAGAAAAAAAATTATACAATGACTGGCCATTAATATTAAAAAATGAGCAGCCCAACCAGCGTGCCTGTTGTAAATCCGAGAATTTACCAACGGGAAAAGGTCCGGTCGCCAGGACTTTTTTCCATTAGTATATCTCATAAGTGTTTTTTTTTATTTATTGAAAACAAAACAAAAAAAAGGGAGACTTTTAACGAATGAGGGAGATTTTTTATTTATTTATATATTTTTATTTTTATTTTACATTTGTTTACCTGGAAAGTCCGACTGGACACAGGTCCATTTTTAGCTGAGGCCCGGGGAGAAAAGCTTCAAGAGAAATACAAACATTAGAATATAATACAGTACAAAACAGAAACAATATTATACAATGCATTATAATATAGGAGAGAACCTTAATAGCTTTTACATACATCAGTGAAAAACAATGTAGCAGAGATTAGTAAGTCATACAGTAAACCATGTAATACTATGTATACGTAGCTGTAGTTCTGAAACAATTTCTTGGTGTGGATTATCCTGGGGAGTTATATGAACATAGCCAGTTATTTAAATAGTGGATTGTTAGGAATTTTTTGAAATGAGAAGTGGAGGTGGTAGAAGTTGTTTCATTTGGTAGTGAGTTCCAATTATTGGCAATGGTACTGGCAAAAAGGGATTTCCCAGCATCGATTTTGTGTTTGATGACAGTTGTGAGGTGCTGATTACTAGAGCATAAAGCTCTAAAAGGTAAGTGGGACTATATTAGTTGTCGAAGTGCTGGGGTTCTATCAGGAAAGCAGCAAAGTTTATGTGTATAGATAGTTGATTGAGTAGTAGGATGTGAGGCAATTCCAGCCAGTTGAGCTGCTTAAGGGATAGACAGTGGTGGAACATATATGAGGCTTCAGTAGCAAACTTGGCAATCTTGTTATAGCAAGATTTCATTTTATTTAGCTCGGGTAGTCAGAGATAGTTAAGATGGGAGATGCATATACGAGGATGGATAGAAGATGAGTCTTTGCAATGGTTGCTTTGGTAGATTTAGTAATGAAGTGTTTGTTCCTGTAAAGGAGTCCAAGTTTTTGTTTACTTTTTTGATGGTTTGTGCAATGTGGATGTCGAATCTCAGGTTATTGTCTATTACTACCCCTAGCAGTTTGGTGTGTGTGGTTGGGCTGATTTGAATGTTATCTTTGGAGTTGATATGAAAATTATTATTAAGGGGAGGTGGTCTGCCTGGGCCAAAAAGAATGAGTTTTTTGGGGGGGATTAAGAAGAAGTTTGATGTTTGTGAACCAAGTTTCAGCTAGGGTGAAGTTAATTTAGGTTAGGGATTGCAGTTAGTCTAGGATGGGGGGGGGGCACAAATAAGGGTGGTGTCATCTGCATATTGTATAATATATGTAGAGGGTAGGATAAGCAGATCTGGTTAGTAAACAGAGAGATGGTGCAGACAAAAATAAAAGGATAATCAGGTACGTTCTGCAAAACTATGGAAACTTAACTCATTATCCTTTTATTTTGTCTGTCCTGGCTCTCCCTCATTTGTTAAAAGTCTCCTAGTTTCTTTTTTTTTGTTGTTTTCAATAAAAAAAAAAAAAAAAAAAAAAAAGTAACGGAGATCTTCCTTTCTCCATTGCTTGCTTTGCACAGCACTGATACACTGCATAAGAGTGGGAACACAAGTCCCGTACGGATGCACAGTACATCAGAAAAAGCCCCAGGATACCACAAAAATGCAGAAGGGCAGCACGGAGGCATTATACAAAGACATTATTTAAGAAAAGTAAGTATTTTTTTCCTTAAATAATGTCATTGTATAATAGCAATAACCAATTCCGTGGTTGTGGTATATTGAAATTTACCCATGGTTGGTTTTATTTAATCACTTGGGCTTTGCCCTCATGATTAAACCACACTACCCATGGATAAATCTTCAATATACCACACCACATCATTGGTTATTGCTTGAGTAATGCATTACTAGTCAGGTGGATGACAGGACAGTACAGTACTCCAATCACAGACTTTGTTTTTCAAAAAAGCACACTATCAGAAACAAACTGCTGAAGAAAATGATACCTCTCTGCAGAGTTGCTTAATCCAGTCAGTGAGTAATTCTAGATAATGTTAGCCTCACTGTAACAAATGACTCAGTTTGTAATCAAAGTATACTCTCAAATTACTGCATATAAATAGTACTGGCTGTTCTAAAACAAGTTTGAGCTCATACATTGTTGGATTCAGTTGCATAAAGTTTATGTTCTTTCAGTTAAAGAAACCTGGCTGCCCTCCAATATAAGGGTCCAGGTTGTTCTGACTGGTAACACAAGAGACATTGTTAGCTCAATTAACTCCTTTTGCCAGTCCAACAAACTTGCACCCTGTTCACTCAGATAAAAAAAAAAGACTTGCTTACTGTAGAAAGCAGAACAGCAGCCAATGCATCCTGCCAAAGCTCTCCAAGAGAAGGGGAAATACATTTTTTTGCTCTTTGGATTACTGTAGGAAGTTGATTGTCTCTCAGCAGAAGAGGCAAAGAAGTCCCCATCTTACTTTGCAACTGGCAAATAATAACTGTAATAAGGCAGCCAATCCATAGCTCAGATTTTCAAATGAACAGAAAAAAAAATGCTAAACCCAACTGTATTTCTGTAAAGGCATTTTTGTACAGAAAAGAACTCTAAATTGTACTCCCTATACTTTGCCCCTGTTGCAATATTCCCTATTACCATACCCTTGCTATACTACAGAATAACACAATATACAGATATGACAGAAACAAAGTGGTAATTTTCTTATCAAACCATCTGACTAGATGGTCTACAAAAGTTTAGGCGATTCTCATATATCTAGTAAGATGAACATAGAGAAGCAAATCACCTTTGGAGATGTATCTATAATAAATCTATTTAGCTCTCTCTCTCTCTCTTTCACTATATATATATATATATATATATATATATATATATATATATATGTGTGTGTGTGTGTGTGTGTGTGTGTGTATGGCTATATCTATGTATCTCTCCCTCTGTCTACTTATATAACTCTCTGTCTTCCTATAAATACATATATATATATATATATATATATATATATATATATATATATATACAGAGAGAGAGAGAGAGAGAGAGAGAGAGATTATATATATATAGATATATATATATATATATATATATATATATATATATAGTGCTATTAGTTGATTCACGCAAACATTGATGTGCTTAATATGCACACACTTTATGTCAACAAAAACATGCTTATATATATATATATATATCTATATATATATATATATATATATATATATATATATATACAAATATATACATACACACACATATATATATATATATATATATATATATATATATATATATATATACATATACATATATGGGCCAGATTCACGAAGGCTTGCACGGAGTCTAAGAGTAGAGTAAGACTCCAGCCAGCCAACATGTCTGCCGAGCGATCCAGGAACAGCCGGCAGGGGCGTGCAAGAGAAATCCTAAAACGACTCTTGCGCGGACAGTGTTAGTTTATACAAATTACCTCATTTGCTGCTGAAAGCTATGCAAATGAGGTAAATTTGCAATCCAGGAAACACTAACCTGTCCGAGTAAGAGTAGTGTTATTTGCAGAAATGTACTCGGTTGGTAACTGAGTACCGTTCTGCAAATAGCAAAATAAAAGATGCATCCAGTTGAGGAAGCATGCCAATGGCCAAATATACGGCTATTGGCATTTTTATCTGTTGCAAAATAATAAAATATTTTTTTTCCTCGATCTCCGATGTTTAAGCGTAGCGCAGAGCCGTGCAAATGTGCGGTGCTCTAAAAACCAGAAAAACAAAAAAAATAAAAGCCACAAATAGGCATTTTATTCAAAATATTCATCTGCCATGCAGGTGAATGGCAGGCTGAAGACAACATGGCTACTGAGTAGTGGTTGCTAAGGGGGGAAGCTCAGTCTGAGAGATATAACCAAGCATTAGTAGGTAATCCTATGCAAATGAGTATAAGGATAGTGAATCCCAATTTTCCCTGCCATGTGAACCATGTCCCTAGAGTGTAAGAGTAGGATTAGGGGAGTAACAGAGTAGAAGATAGGTGACATCATGAGGGGGTATGAATCAAAAAGACTGTAAGGTTATTGGAGCAGAGTGGCATGTGTTTGCTGTGAGTTACTCAGGACTGAACGAGGCGTGTCAAACCCAGAAACCAAAGATGTACGCCGTGGCTATCACTAAAGTTTCTTGCAAACTTGCATACAATGTGTGCGCGAGTGTGCGTGCCTGTAAACCCATCTAAGCCTGTGTGTGTGCCTTTGTAAGCCTGTATAAGGCTGTCTAAGCCTGTATACATGAATGTGCACCCACCTTAGCCTGTGTAAGCTTGTGTAAGCCTGTGTGCGTGTGCGCTCGTGTGCGCATTTGCGCTTGTTTACGTGGCGCTGCCCCCTGTGGAAACAGAAAGGGGAAAAGGAAGGAAAAGAAGTAGTAGGAAGTTAACCAAGGAGAACTAGCAGAGCTGCCAGGTGAAATCAATCAGAATCAGGCAATTACACAGGCAGTACACTAGCCCAGCCCAGCACTTAAAACTCTGCAAACAACATTCCTGCATGTTTTTCCTCAGAAACACTGCAACACTGCAGTCTACAAAGAGAAGTGAAAACGTAAAAAGCTTAACTGAGACAAAATAATGTTAGGGGATGCCATTGCTATTATAAGGTGACATGTTGAAGATGCTGAGGGTGGTGCCATTGCGAATGCTGTTGAGCAACCCACATTGAGGAGACGGAGAAGAGTGTACAGACCCAGGGTAACCTACCAGGGGCTACATGAGCTGGAGATAGTGGAGTGCTATAGAGTGGACAGAGAGCTCCTGCAGCAAATTGTTGAGCTGTGCAGGTATGTGTTGGCCTAAGAATACTGGCAACAAGTACCTTCCAGAGACCAACTGGTGATATGATGGGGATTTCACAGGCATCAGCATCCAGGGTACTGCACCAGTTCCTGAATGCCATGTCAGCACATGTCGGTGATCATGTATATTTCCCCAATTCCCGTGAGGTATTGGCCAGCAATATGCGTCTCTTCCATCAAATAGCAGAATACCCTGAGGTAGTGGGTGCAACTGACTGCACGCACTTACATATCAAAGCACCAGCTGGTGAGTGGGGTAGGGCCTACATCAACCGCAAGGGCTTCCACTCCATCAACTGCCAGGTCATGTGCGATGCCCAGGGCATAATAGCGAATGTGTGTGCTGGCTGCCCTGAAAGCTACCACAATTCCCATATCTGGCATCTGTCGCAGCTGTACCAGACATTTGTCAATGGGGACATCCGTGGTGGTCACCTAGTGGGGGATGCTGGATACGCACTGGAGCCGTGGCTGATGACACCCATCAGAAATGCACACACACCTGAACAAGAACTCCATAATGAGGCACATGCACAAACATGAAATGTAATTGAGCATGTGCGTTGGGATGCTGAAGTCATTTTTCTGGTGCCTGGACACATCTGGTGGAGCCTTGCAGTACTCACCAACTACATGTACCCAAATTGTCATGGTATGTGCCATGCTACACAATACGATCCTGTGAAAACAGCTGTAGCAGGAACAGCATGGGGCAGGGCCAAACAGCCCACCACCATTGCCAAGGCCTGCACAGGCACAGAGTGACTCAGAGGAGGAACAACCTGAGCCTGCCCCAGTAGGCAGAAGGAGGTGTGCCCAATATGCCTTGGCCTTGGCAAAGAGGCAACGCATAGGAAATACACTGGCCCAGTAGGAACCCTGGAAATTATACCTCTCTCTGACTCACACATAAAATAAAAGGGATGCCTAACTTGACACTACCTGTTTCCAAACATGTATAGGGGGTGTAGTATGTGCATCCGACATAGGCAGCTCTGCAGCACCACCTGAGGCATGATTGCCATGTTTTAAGCAATATAAAGCATTGCTAAGCAGCTTTTACCAATATCTAGTATATGTAAACAAAATTGCTCATACTAACTAGTGCAGCATCAGGCAACGTTGAGCAATGTTGGGCAAGGTCGGGCAAAGTTGAGCAAAGCAAGTTAAACATGCTTATATCTGCTTTACTGTTCCTTAAGCAGTCTGGTCTGCCCAGCATGAAAATAAAAAGCAGTGACAGGGCTCGAAATCAGGATACTGTGCACTATAGTCACAGTACTGAAACACTAAGCCATGATAGCATTTCAGTGGCACAGACACAGCAGGACAATTGTACACTAATGCAAACACAAAGAAATGCTGTATCATGCCCCTAAAGAGGCAAATGGGTAACCTCCTCTACAGGCCTATGCAGACAGAGAACATCAGGCCAGGCGGTGTGATGTGGGTTGTGTTGGCTATGAAGTCACAATCTAATATACGTGACATTGGACGCTAAGATCTGTAGTACAGTAGTATGCCTCAAGCCAGTACGATAGGCAACAGTACAGACTTAAATGGTGTCCTGTACATAGCAGTGCAGGCATAGCAAATGTGTATAAGTGTCAGGTGAAACCCACATCCTATCTACACCCATAGTAACAATCAGGTGTGCCCCCGGGTAGAAATGTACAAAGAATAGCTGTCCCCCCTGTATGTAGAAATGTTAATAAGTCTATGCAAAGTGTCTCATGGAAGCCCTGCAGGCACAGCATGATCTCTGTTGATCTATGACACAAAGGTGAGCCCTGCTGCAAAAATACAACTTGATTTTCCATACACATATAGTATAAATGTCTATACCGGGTGTGCTCACACACTCCAACAAATGTAGTGGATTTCATTCAGCATCACACTGAAAGGTCATACTGGGCATGCTCACACACTTAGGCTAAATACGGATGTGATAATAAGGGATCTATGGACAAATGTGGATAGTCATCTCTACTTCCAGAAACACATTCACAAAGTGGTCAGAAAATCATGTTATGTGTTCACATAAACTGCCAAGGTCTGTGCATGTAGGTCAAAGTAGGATCCCACTACTCAGCAGTCATCAGACCTGTCAGAGAGTACCACAACACACTTGCGATGAATCTGACTAGGCATGTTCAGCAGCTAGAACGACCAATGAAGTACCTTAACAAGAGGATTACTGGCCTCAAATAGTTGCCCCATGCAACAAGACTGCATGTAACCCAATCTGTACTCTGTTGCATACTGTCTACTCAGGAGATCTCGGCCCAACAGACAGGTCCATGTTATGGTTACACTCAGATCTGTTCTGAGTTACAGCTCAATGGCACTAAATGTACAGAGCCAACTGATATTGCCAACATCCTGGCAGATAGGATCAGTGTTAACTTTACCCCCCTCTCACCCATGAAAGAGCACATCTCTATAATGGAAGACCACAAAGTTGCTGTCATCACAGCTGCACAGGTAAAAAACACTCTCCAAAGCCAGTATCACAGCAGCCATGGGACCAGATAACTTCCCAGGCTGTGTAGTAACAACTTCCCTGAAGTAAACATTAACATGGAAGGTCTGTGGCTACTGACGTTTCCAGAGGACTGCAAATTAGGAGCCATAATTGTAAACACTAAAGATGTGGACATCCTACAAAAGAGCCACACTGAGACAGATGGCTGTTGTCGAAGCCATGGGCTCTAGCTCAATGCCAAAAGGTGCATTGTCATCCCCTTTGTTAAAAACTCTGTAGCCAAGAACTACAACATAGGTGGTAGTATACTTCACACTGAAAGTGTGACAAGAGACCTTGGGTCACAGGTAGACAGTGGACACAACTGTGATAATCACATTCCCACAGTAGTCAGGAAACCCTACTATGTGGCACACCTCATCACAAAATGGGTCTCATGCAGAATAGAAGAGGACATTATTCCCCTCTACTCATCACTCACTAGAACTATAATAGAGTACAATGCCATTTTTTGCTATGTACCTCACAAGACAAATACAACAACTGGAAAGCCAGAAGCAATACCTCACAAAGAGCATTAGCGGCCTGAAATACATGCCATACACAGGCCATCTCAAAATGCTCCATCTGTACTCCTTTACACATTGCCTACTCAGAGGTGTTCACTGCCTAACATACAAAGCTATGTCAAACACAGAGCTGTTGGATATGCTGCACGTAAAACACTCACAATCCCTCTGACCGTCGGACCCAAAACCACGAGTGAAATACAAAAGGAAGGGGTGTACTCATTTACCTTATGGATATCCACACCTTCAGGTTAGTGGCACAGCATGAGGCCTTGGAGACCATGCAAGTGCAACTAACATTGGGCAAAGCTGCTCATCAGATTGTAGCCTGCTACTGATCACGTACCTTGTCTCAGGAACCTCACTCAGTATTCCGGGGAACAGTGGAAAATATAAAGGTCCCATCAAACACCATTATATGAGGAGATTACAACTACCCAAACATTGAGTAGGGGAATTACTCGTGTACAATGTCCTTTGCCCAATGTTTCCTAGAGTTTAAAAACTCTAACACCCTGGAACAGCTGGTCACCAAGTCCACTAGAGGTGACATCATACTGGACATGATCATCACCAACATGGGGTACCAGTGTTCCACAACAGAGATAAACCCCTCCCTAGTAATATCAGATCATTAAGTAATCACACTGGACATTCACATTCCACCCCCCCACACAGTCAATGAAACCACTGTGAAGACATTTGCAAAAGCAAACTGCACACTTCCCAAAACCAAAGTGGAACGTTCCAAAGACCTCTTGCTATAGTATAATGGTATACAATCTGCAGAATCATTTACAAGTGCATCCTATGAGCATCTACAGGGATGCATGGAATGAGACATCACAAATAAAACCAAGATGCACTCCTCCAAAAATAGGACAACAATCAGGCGGTTGTTGGCAATAAATAAGCTAGACAACAGAAGGAGGAAACGAACACATGATAGATCCAACTTCACTAAAGGAAAGACATCACTGATCATTATCAGGAAGAAACAATGATCGCTCATAAAATAATCCAAGGACAGTTTCTAAAGACAAATAGCCAAGGAATGTAAGAATAACAACCACAAAGCCTTCAGTAGCTATACTAGACATGTAGGTGTCAACTTCCAAATATGGTGTCAGCTACTGAAAAATGGAAAGAAATACAGCAAACCAACGTCATTGCCCACATCCAGGGGGACAAGTTCAGTGTAACCCCCCCCCATAACCCCCAAAAGGGCCTGTGTCCATCACAGAAGGATGCAGAGCGCCAGACGTCATGGACATGCAGGTAAAGACAGCCCTCTCCAAAGCTAAGAACACAGCATCAATGGGACTGGATGGTGTCCCAGGCTGCACCTTACACTAGGCCCAAAAGGAACTACACCCTCACCTACATTCACTGTCCAGACTCAAGTGTACCACAGGCTATGTAGCCAAAGAATGGCATACACTAACAGTCATCCAGCTCCACAAAGGGGGTGCCACAACAGAACCTGGAAACCATTGCCTAATATGTCTACTCAGTCTGGTCTACAGAGCTATTGAGCAAATTGTCATGGAACCCATAAACAGAGACATTGGAGACCTCCAAACACTGGATTCTACACAACTTCGCCTTGTTAAAGGCAGATCCTGGCTCCTAAACCTAGTTGACTTATTTCAAACAGTTACCAAGGACATAGATGGAGGTGAAAGTAGTCCACACAGCCCACCTGGACCTCACTAAGGACTTTCAACACCATTCTCCACTCTGTCATCATGGACAAGCGTACCAGCTTGAACATTAACAGCTATGTCACAGGATGGGTGGCCAAGTGGCTCACAGATCAAACACACATGTTCAGAGTTGCAGGTGCCATGTACAACTCTAAGCCAGTCACAAATGGCATCCCACAGGTCTTGGTCCTGGAATCCCACCTGTTCAGTAGATACTGCTGAGAGGTACAGGCAAGCACAGGAGGTGTATGGCTGAACAGGTTTGCAGATGACTGGTAACTGTGGTCCATAATTGCCTGTATGGCTGAAACAGACATCCTCCAGAAGTGTCTTACAGAAACAGATACCTGGCATCAAAACAATGCCCTCAAGCTGAATGCCAAAGAATGCATAGTCATCCCCTTTGGGTAAAACAAAGTGCACACAAATTAACACATAGGTGGTAATCCAGTATGTACAGAGAAAGTCATTATGGCCCTGGGGACACACGTAGATAGTAAACTCCCCTTTGATGATCACATGGCCAAAGTGTTTAGACATTCCTTCAATGTAGCCCACCTAATGTCACCTAATGTTACCCACTTTGTATAGTCTGATGATGTCACCATCCTACAAATATACCTGTGAAAATGGTAACTCACAGTAATGGGTATAGCGCGTAGTGTAAATGTGTACTTTTGTAGTATCATAAAGTAGTTAGGTAGGGGTTTGAATCCAGCACTTGACAAGTGTGTGTGTATGCTTGTGTGTGGTTACCTTGGGAAGGATCAACCATTTTGGAGAATAGTAAAACACCTTAAAAGTGGTAAACTAATCTTTGTCAAGTCCGATGATGTCAGCATCCTACAAATATACCTGTGGAAAAGAGAATTCCCAGTAATGTGTATAATGCATTGTGTTAATGCGTACTCTTCTAGTATCATGAAATAATCAGGTAGGGGTTTGAATCCTGAACTTGACAAGTGTGTGTGTTTGCGTGTAGTCTCCTTGGGAAGGAGCAACCTTTTTGGAGAGTAGTAAAACACCTTAAAAGTGGTAAACTAATCTTTGTCAAGTCCGATGATGTCACCATCCTACAAATATACCTGTGGAAAAGCGAACTCCCAGTAATGTGTATAGTGCGTCATGTTCATGTGTGCTCCTCTAGTATCATGAAGTAGTTAGGTAGGCATTTGAATCCTGCCCTTGACAGCTGTGTATGTTTGTGTGTAATTATCTTGTAGAGGGGCAACCTTTTTGTAGAGTAGTAGAACACCTTACAATTGGTATACTTATCTTTGTCAAGTCTGATGATGTTACCATCCTACAAATATACCTGTGGAAAAGATACCTCCCAGTAATGTGTATAGCACATCATGTAAATGTGTACTCCTCTGGTATCATGAAGTAGTTAGGTAGGGATATGAATCCTGCACTTGGTGAGTGTGTGTGACACTGTTAGTCAATGTGTTATGGGTTTTGCTTTTACTACTGTATGACATATCAGTATGCATTGCACATGTGAGCTAGCTGTGTAGCAAATACATATACGTACATGTTACCTCAATTATTGCATGTGTGGGAACCCTGCTTTCTCCAAGAACACAGCTGTCATCTTTGCCAGACTGTGCTGCAGCTTCTCAGACCTTAGGTAACATCTGTATGCTTGTGACAAGACCAGCCACTGCAGTGATCCCTGGCCTAGGTCATCCATGTCACACACACTCATTACGGTTTCTATTGAAATGTGTGAGTGAGGGTTTATGGCCGAGGTATATGTCAGACCTGCTCAAAAGCAGCAAAGTCTGTCAATGCTGACTATTCATTATAAGTGTACAACAACCTTTGTGGATATGTATGCAGACCCCTTATTGCTTATGTGATCCACCGAGGGATTTCAAAATACCTTTAGAAATGTGATTATCAAAGGAGAGATGACGTAACACTTGGTTGCATGTACACATAGGTACCTGTTCATCATGTTAGTGGCTACTACCTATGTGGTACTGTGGAGATAATATGTTCCATAAAGGTGGATGACTATGCTTAGTTTGGCTTATAGCTTTACAGCATGGGTTTGACAACATGTATCTGTCTGTATTATACCCTTGTGGAGGATGTGTGTGTCACCTGGAGAATGCATTATAGGCCACAGTATGCATTACCAGATGTGGACGGACATATCCCTACTGTGATTGCTTGTACTTAAGAGAGCTATATGCCAGACAGGAGTGCTCTCAGTAATAGGTGCAGGTGAATACCACTGGTTTCTGGAATAGTATAGAACCTGAAGGATCCAAATGTTGCTGTGTGTCCTACATCTGTGTGTCAGTTGTCAAGACATCATCTAACAATTGGTTATGGTCAGGCTGTTGAGGTTATGTATACTACCAGAATGCAAAACATTGACAGATAGTAACAGTATCACCCACAGCACAGTGTCAAACCATGTCATACACATGTGTAGTTAGGTTCTGAAATGTGTGTAGTACAATGCATACTGGCCAGCAAAAGAAACTATGGAGTGTTAACACTGTGTAATACAGGGCATGTCACCCTGCCCATGTGTCCACTATGCACGTGCATGCAGACAGTGTACCTCCACCATGTTCACAAATGTACACCTGCAAATCTGTGCTACACACATCCCACACATACTGTCCACTCTCTAACACATGCTGCCAATACTGCACACATCAGCCAGGTGGCACGTGGATGGACAATACACTATTGGAACTAACCCTGGTGTAAACAATACTACATTGACAATCATAGCTTTAATGCTTCGTGCCTGCTCAGCTACACCTTCAAGCATATCATTACACTCTACTGCTGACAACATGCTAACATTGCTATACTGCTATAAAGTCAACCTGTGCATCAGCACCATGGTAGCCTGTTCCTGCATCAATGTTACAGATGACAGGAGGTGGCACAGGTTTCATCATATGCACAAGGTGTGTTATTGGTTTGTCAGAGGCCTACAATGAGCCATCCAATCAACATGTATGTGTGTGGGTGTGTGTGTGTGTGTGTGTGTGTGTGTGTGTGTGTGTGTGTGTGTGTGCATGTGTGTGAGGGGCAAGAGCACTGCTATGGGCCAATGTTGATGTAATGTGTGCAGGTATGTGTTAGCCCTAGGTGTCTGGTTTATGTGTGTGTGCATCTGCATGGACACAGTTCCACCATGTGGCCACCATATACGGGTATTTGTGGGACAGCCACAGACTGTACCTGCCAGGCTTTACAGATCAGCATCTCTGGCCATGGATACGGTACCTGTGCCTGGTAGGGGTGATACTGACACTATCAGGTACTAAGCCAGACTGGGTTCTATCCCCTGAGGTAGATGGATGTACACTGGACCCAGGTCCCTGCTGGGACTGTCCAGAGCCATGTGCATGTGGTCTATTAGGACATTCTATGGACAACCCACCCCCAACATTGCTGGGGCTGGTACTGGCACTACGGGCATGGCTGTGACTTGATGGACATCCGCAGCGACTGCCAGCTGCTGATGTTGCTGGCATACATCCACGTCGACGACTCAACCGTCCCGCACTGTCCTGACACATGGACATGACATTGCGGAGGACATCTAATGTCTCTCCCCAACGTCTATCAGTGACCTCGGTGTAATTATGGATGGCACCTCCTAGGTCACGGATACTGTCAATGATGGCAGTGTTATGTGCCCTCTGTGGCCTTAGTCTCTGTCTGGTGTACCGTTCCATACGTGCCTGTGCCTCCATGACAGCCTGGAACATGTGAGAGGTTGTAAGACCTGTGGCACATCTGCCAGTGGCATGATGAGCAGCAGTGCTCTGATGAGAACCCCTGGACATTTGCCTGTGTGGTACCCTTCCAGACATCTGGGTATGGCTGCTGTGTCGGGATGCATGTGCCATGGATACCTCACTGTCCTGGCCAATGCCAACTGTATGCTGTCCCTCAGCTAAGGGCATTGGTGATAGATGTATTGGCAGTATGACTGTGTGCATGGATGGGGTGGACACTTGTGTACTGTCGATTGGTGGCCCAACGACAGACCCTGGCAAACATGCCTGTGCCTCAACACACCTATCATCAGTATCATGATTTTGCTCAGTGACGTCAGTTTCCCTGCTGCAGTAAACCAGCCCAAAGTCAGCACCTGTGAGAGGAAGACAGGAAACACACTTTACGACCTG
Organism: Protopterus annectens; assembly: GCF_019279795.1. Lineage (NCBI taxonomy): Eukaryota > Metazoa > Chordata > Ceratodontiformes > Protopteridae > Protopterus > Protopterus annectens. Next base: position 1,207,436,803 of record NC_056732.1, on the reverse strand, counting down.
TACATGATGTCGGCACACATGCACATATGCACACATGCACACATGAACACATGCACACATGCACATGTGAACACATGCATACATGAACACATGCACACATGAACACATGCACACATGCACACGTGAACACATGCATACATGAAAACATGCACATATGCACACATGAACACATGCACACATGCACACATGCACACATGAACACATGCACATGTGAACACATGAACACATGCACACATGCACACATGCACACATGAACACATGAACACATGCACACCTGCACACATGTGCACATGAACACATGCACAAAAATGCACTCCTCACTAAAACAGACAGACACACACACACACACACACACACACACACACACACACACACACACACACACACACACCACCAACAATCCAGAACATACACAATAGCGGGTGATGGTGGGGTACAGTATCACAAGGCAAACAGTTATATCACATGTGTCAGCATGCAGGACGTGTGTTTCCCAACAGCATGCAGTGCAGGTGTAGACAGCCCTTGCCAATAACAGTATACATGTCTTTGATTCATGTGTGTTGTTGTTCAGTGATTGGCCTCACCCTGGAATGCACTGTGTACATGGACACAACATTGCTGTGCAAGTATTAAAAGCTCTGCAATGTCCTGTGCACCATCTCTCACAGGTATACATACCATGGCTGGATGGGTATCTGTGTGTCACATAGATATCCATTTCTGATTAGAGCATCTGTGTCTTTAGCAGATAATTGTGGACACAGATTTAGCACATTCATGCTATGTATACACACAGGATGAGTAGTGCATGTATACCTGATGGAATACCATTGCTCAACATAGCCATCGTACAGTGGTTATGGTGAGTGTAGGACATATTGTGGACATGCCAGTGCCAGACATGACATGGCATGCTACAACACTACTGCAACATTAAACATCACACAGACATAGTGTGTGTCATGTGACCTATACACTCAATAGCATTACAAGACATATATCTGTCACTTTGTACAAATGGTGGTTGCTATGCATATTGTGTATAGGTGCATATGTTTGCACACACACAACATTGAGGTGCATAGCAGGTAATGCTATGTGTAGTACTGTGGTCACTGTAACTGGATGGGGTGTACTACCATGAGCCATCATCATGCAGCATCATGTGGTCACTCAAGGCTACTAATGTGTTCCACACCAGCACATACCATGCTGTACCGGAACTGCAGTACCATGGCTACATTCACCATTTCACAGCCAGTTGTTACATGGGTTTGTAAGGTGCACAACAGTGGGCATTGCCTAACATGAATGTGTTATGTGTTGAAGAGTGTCACACAGCCACATGTGAGGCATCTACCCCTCAGGAATATTATGTGTGCTGCGTGGATAATGTTTGGGATACTGTAGTGTGACCTTACAGCAGGTGTCTGAATACGCCATGTGTAGCATGTTAACGTGTACTGCGTATGACAAAGTTGTGTATGTTGTGTGCATGTGTATCTACTCTGCCTATCCAATGTCCACTACAGTGTTGCCACAATTGTGTGGGATGCTCTGTGTATTGTATGTGTTTTAGGCAGCTACCCACATTACTGAGATGTGCATAGTCTCACAGCAAACATGCACAGCATGCATTATGCGTAGGTGTGTTATGTGTACATGGCCTACACCTCACCTATGACATGCACATTTAATTAGCAATATTAAAGGTAGAACACACTCACCAGCATGGGTCTGCTGCCTTGCTGTCACACCAGAGGGACCTACAAGGATATGAGACACTTTGTCAGTGGCAACAACTGTGGCATTGCTCCTGTGTGTTTGCAATCTTACAGTAATACAACGGTTGACAGTCACAGGCCTACAGATTATATTCCTAATTATTAGTATTGCACAATACTAGGCACCACATCATCTAACTACACAGTACACATCTCACATAAGCATGCTTTACCAATAGAGTTAACAGTAGTCTACAGCTATGCCATGTTACCTGCACGCTCCATGTCAACTTGATGGGTGGCTCCGGCCTCCATGATGATACATGTTACTTGATGTTGTTATCGTTGGCCAGGAGCCACCTGGCTCAGAAGCAGCTCTTCCACTCTGGTGAGGCAGGGGATGGATGGCTACCCCCCCACCTTAGGCAAGCTGTTGTCTGCGGATATCAGATGCACGCTGCCAGACATGTCTAATTACATCACTGCAGTGATGGCGTACCTGCTCATATGGCTGGTTATGCATGTCTATGTCATTTACCCTACAGACAAGATCTTGCCACAGCACAGTCTGCTCATGCTTGTGTTGGCTGGTTCTGGAGAACAGCAGAACATAGTGCTGCAGCAAGCTCACCGTGATCCCTTCTTCCTCTGTCATGCTATAGGTGGGATTACGATGGTGGGACATGACCCTGAAAGACAATGAAACAATGTGTGTGAACAAGTCATGTGGCACATGTAACATTCTAAAGTACAGATATCAATTAACTGTCATATATAGCAACCTATTGGTTGTCAGAAGGTACACACTTTCAATACCACATACCAGTTCTCCACCCACAACTGCCTGACAGTGCCTGGCACACTCTATATATCAAACCATGTTTTGCACAGCAACAAAGTTAAAGCAGTATATAAGACTATACAACAGTACATGGCACACTGTATGCAACACAATGCACCACCTAGCCACAGGAGGTATATATCAAGCTAATGTATCAAGAAATATGTAATCCATTGCAATGATTGTAAAGTCCAGTGACAGTATTACCAGTATACCATACTAGTCGTTGATGGCAAACCCCTGCCTAACATATGTGCACATTCGTTAATATAGGTGGCATACTGCTGTACTAGACTATACATGTTGCTAGATATGCAGTTATATCCTGTAACACACATATGACCGAGGCCATGGTACAGGCATACCCACACACACATCAGACAGACATACCAGACACAAAGTTATGGCAACCCAGGTGACCTTTACCTGTGTACCTTACAGTACTGTGTGTCAGTAGTTACAAGACCTTATGCCTGAGGTATGTAATCCATGAGAACTACAGGGCACACACAAAACAGTGGTTCCAAGAAATGTGAACGTACACCATACTGTGCTGTTTAGGCATACAGCTTCAGGTAGTACTACAGTTCATACAGGACTTTGATTCACCAGCAGTAACACTCAATAAGAATACATGTACTGCTTTAGCATACAATGGGACACCCCAGTCGACAACAAGGGACTACGTCAGACCGTATGGCATACTGCTTTTTCTGCCTAGCAATTGCATACACATCTTTTGCTGGGATCACAGCTAGGACACATAATACCATGACAGAAACAGCTTCCCACTAAGCTATCACACATATACCAAACTCTGACACATTCACCAACACATTCACCATCACAGTCAGTCAACCTCACATAGCAATTATTGCAACAAGTACATGTGGGTGTGTATCACTTCATATATAGGAAAGAGGCTATTGGCCCTAGGGCCTATAGAAGTCTAGCCATATGCTACCCTGGCCTTTGACACACAGGTAACTACATTTCATGTGGCCCTGTCAAGCAGAGACACAGAGGTGATTGCCTGGTTGTATTCACTATCTCCCATACAATCTTCAGGATTATTAATGATGACTGCTAATTAGGAGATTAGTTTGCTATGGATAGTTGGTTTGTTCCAGAGTATGGGATGTCTCTGAGATAGGAATCTATCCCTCCAGCATGTGCTATTTATTGTGGTCAAAAGGTTTGGGTCGCTAGAGCATGTAGCTCATAGAGATTGTGATCTGTTTATGTGGAGCATGTCCAACAGCTCTGGGTTTGACATAGCTTAGTATGTTAGGCAGAGGTCACCTCTGGGAAGGCGGTATGTGACACATTCTAGTTGTGGGTTTATGAGATGGTCTGCATAGGGCATATGTTTGAGGCCGGTATTACTCTTTGTGAGGTATGTCTGTGTCGTTTTCAGTTGCTGTAGATGTCTTGTGAGGTACATACCACATGGGACATTGTACTCTATAATGGGCTTTTTTTGTGATGAGTAGAGGGGAACACTGACCTATATTTCCCTGGATGACACACCTTTTGTGACGACATGTGCCACATAGACATATGACATGACTAGTGTGGCACTGTGATCATCAGAGGGGAGACTACTACCACCTGTGTCACATGGTATCTTATCACACTTTCGGTGCTAAGTAGACTACCACTTAATGGGTACAGAGTTTTTTCAAGAAGGGATGCCAATGCAGTGTCAACATTGAGCGTGAGTCCATGGCATTGTCACCAGGCATTTGTTGCAGTAAATATGACCCTGTCTCGCTCGCTCTCTCTCTCTCTCCATATATATATATATATATATATATATATATATATATATATATATACACACACATACATATAAACATCCATTGGTGTACATATAGAGATACATATAGGCACATATACAGTCCACCTTTCATGGTGGGGATATCAATTATGCGAAGATTGTGAGGTATACAGTTATGTCATAATATTGCACAGTGTTGTGCGGAATGCATTGAAGGTGTTCTCAGCCCATGTAGCTTTAGCAGGCCTCACTGGCTGCAACACTGCAGACCTGACGAATCATACCCACAACGTTTAACCACCACATGTCATATACCAGCACTGTATGCTGTCTTGTTTGCCACACACTACAACTTACATATAAATATGCACATAACAACCTTCAACAACATATATATGCCCACCCTTCAAAAACAGTTGCAGTATGTCACTTGCTCTAGTCACATGTGCAGATACTAATATATCTGAGACAGACAGATCTCTCCGTATGTGTGTGCCATACACACACAAGGTTCACGCTGTTGTAAGTTCGTGTACCTCACGGCTGACCTGTTGGGCCTTGCTGCAACATGAACAGGTGTCACATGTGAGCACACAGTAATATTAGAGGGTGTATATATAGCTGCAAATTCTAGGTTAGCATACTAGCCTGGTACAGCTGTTGCCAATGCTAAGCTACCCGTTAATATGGCTATCATGCATTTGTTATTCTGTCACATCCATGTTTACATAACCGTATGGGCTACTCCCCTAAACCCAACCCATTTTCCACCCATCTTTTCAACCCATCTTGCTGTTTTAAAAATAGTAACTCTCCGCTAAACCTTAACTTTTTAAACAGGTAAAACTTAAGTTACCTACTTTCACGTCTAACTTCTCTAGTGCACACTGCAGTGTGCATTTTTTTTCATCTTACCTTTAAGCATCCCTTTGACTAACACTTTCTCTAATACCTGCTGGAAAGCACTAGGAAGCCTTAAACTGATACAAGCACTCAACTCTCCTTGTTAATAAGGAGAAATTAATAGTAGATACTAAACAGCCTATAATTGCAAAGTACCTTGCTAAGGTAAGGGAAAACAGCTCCTGTACTTTACAAAAAAAAAAAAAAGCACCAAACCAGACATGCCCAAGGGTCAGCTTCCGGTGATTTCTCCTGTCCACCTGGTGAATCTGGGCATACTGGGGCAATGCAGCAATTGCCTCATGTACACAGACAACCCTCTCCTCCTACCACCCAACACTACAACCTGTGAGAGATGCACTTACATAGCCAAAATGGAAGCAAAGCTCTCTCCACCCAAGATTGTGCTAGACAGTCAAGAGGAGAAGGTTAACACCCACACTACACCTCAAGCAACACATAACCCTTCTAAACCCACACCACCAACACCCACATATAGCAACACTAAATCCACATATGCAGAGGCCCTTAACTGTAACCTGCCCAAGCAACAAGGACCTCTGAAGCTGAAACACAAACAAACACCAATCACAACCAAAGTGTCACATAGTTCACAACACCTGTGTGCCACCCAGCAACAGCCTCTAAGGCAAGACAATGTACCTAACACTTTAGTCTTAGGTGACTCTATAGTCCAGCACACTGATGTCCCTCTCACCAGGTTGAACAAGGAGAAAATTACAGTCAGCTGCCTGTCGGGTGCCAGGATCCACCACATAACGCATGCACTCAAGTCATTCCACAACAAGTACAAATATGACTCTGTCATTGTCCATGTTGGAGTGAATGACTTGAGACATACCTCCCTGGACCACATGAAAAGAGACATGGAAGAGCTCTCAGATCATGTGGCCCAGGCAGGTATGACGCTAGCCCTGAGCAGCATCCTGCCTTCGCCCAGAATTATACCACAATATAAGGACAAAATGATTGACTTCAACAATTGGTTAAGCTTCTGGTGTCATTCAAAGGGGATCCAGTATCTGTCTGCCTGGGATGACATGATTGACAGACCACGATGCTTTGCCAGAGATGGTCTGCACCTGTCACCCCTGGGATTCAGGTTACTGGCTAAGGCTCTTGCCAACCCTATAGTGCCTTTTTTAGGCAAAGTTCAAAGGACAAAACCACCACCATAACAGGTACAAGCATGCAAAATCTGAAGGTAATGCTACTCAATGCTAGAAGTCTAAACCTCAAAATGCACTCTCTCGAGGCACTCCTAAAATGGAGAACATTGATATCTGTGCAGTAACTGAGACCTGGTTAAAGGCTCCAGAGAGCACCCCTGCAATACCAGGCTACAACTCTTACCACACTTTTCGACCACCAAAGCAGGACCAAAACACTAAAGGTGGAGGAGTGTCAATATTCACCAAGGATATTCACACCACCAGGCTAGTTACCCAACACAATGCGTCAGAAATTCTCCACGTGCAACTAACACTAGGTAAGACTGCAATCCAAATTGTAGCTTGCTACAGATGCCCCACCATACCCCAAGATTCTCTCTACTCCTTTCTAAACATTCTGGAAAATATTAAGATAGAACCAAACACCCTAATACTGGGTGATTTTAATTACCCTGCCATTAACTGGGAAAACTACTCATGCACCAACACCTTTGCCCAACGGTTCTTGGAATTCATAAATTCCAATGCCCTGGATCAACTAATCCATAGTCCCACCAGGGGCTCCAATATCCTAGACCTGGTCATTGCCAACATGGGAAATCGATGCTCCACACCTATGGCCACCCCCTCGTTAGTCACGTCTGACCATAAGCTAATCACCCTTAACATCCACATCCCACCCCCACCCCCCAGTAAGGAAACCTCCATAAAAAACTTCTCCAAAGCCAACTTCATGCTACTCAAGTCAGAAGTGACAAACATCATGACACCCATGTAGACGGGAGCTGAAAGTTCAACTGCTGAATCCTACACTAAGGCACTGTACAAGCACATCCACTCATGCATAAATCGTGCCATCCCAAATAGAACCAAGATGCTCTCATCCAAAAAAAAGAAGCCAATCTGGTGGTCCCCTGCCATAAACAAACTTTACAACAAAAGGAAGAAACTGTTGCAGAAAAGAGGAAAATCCCAGGATGCAAAAAACTTCCTTACCAGCCTCAGTAAGAAACTGAGATCCCTCATAAAATCCTCCAAAGCTAGTTACAAAAATAAAATTGCCAAAGTTTCCAAAGACAACCACAAGGCATTCTATAACTATGTCAAGAATCTAAATGGCAATGCTCAGACCTGCTCTGAGCTAAAACAGAATGGCATTAAATATACTGATCCCAAGGATATTGCCAATATCCTGGCAGATCGATTCAGTGCCAACTTCACCCCCCTCTCACCCCATAAATGGCCCATCTCAGTACCGGAAGATTGCCAAATTCCGGTAATAATGGCCACACAGGTAAAAAATGCACTCTCCAAAGCTAAGGATACAGCATCCATGGGACCAGATGACATCCCGGGCTGTGTACTACATGAACTACAATATGAACTGGCACCTCACCTAAGTGTCATGTTTAATCATAGCCTCACCTCAGGTTTCATGCCCACTGAGTGGCACACAGCTACAGTTATCCCACTCCACAAGGGGGGATCCACCTTGGATCCCAGAAACTACCGTCCCATCAGTCTGACAAGCCTTATCTGCAAGGCCATGGAGCGTATTATCATGGAACTAATAAACAAAGACATTGGCAACCTTCAAACACTGGACCCCACCGAGTTTGGGTTCGTGAAGGGCCGATCTTGTCTTCTGAACTTGATTGACTTCTTCGAATCAGTCTCCAGAGCCATGGACAAGGTTAAGGTGGTCCACACAGCCTATCTAGACCTTGCCAAGGCCCTTGACACCATCCCCCACTCTGGAATCATAGATAAACTTACTAAGCTGGGCATTAATCCCTACGTCACCCAATGGGTTGCTAACTGGCTTACTGATAGAACCCACACTGTAAAAGTAGCCAACTCCAAATCCAGCTCCAGACAAGTGACAAGTGGAGTAACTCAGGGTTCAGTCCTGGGACCGCTCTTGTTTGGCATCTACTTCTCTGAAGTACAGGCCAACACTAAGGGACTCTGGATAACAAAGTTCGCAGATGACTGCAAACTGGAAACCATTATTGAATCCCCAAATGATGTGGATACTCTACAAAAGGGCCTTACAGAAACAGATGCTTGGTGCCAGAGCCATGGGCTCAAGCTCAATGCCAAGAAATGTATAGTTAACCCTTTTGGGAAAAAAACATGTATCTGTGAATTACCATATAGGCGGCAGTACAGTAAACACCGAAAGTCTGATAAGAGACTTAGGGACACAGGTGGACAGCGGTCTCACCTTCGATGACCACATGGCTACAACAGTCAGGAAATCCTTCTATGTGGCACACCTCATCACTAAGGGCTTTTCATCCAGAAAAAAGGAGGTCATTGTCCCACTGTACTCATCCCTCATTAGACCCATTATAGAATATAATGCCTCATTTGGTATGTACCTCTCAAGACATCTGCAACAACTGGAAAGGCCTCAGAAATACCTCACTAAAAGAATCACAGGCCTAAAGCAGATGCCCTACGCTGACCACCTTAAAAAACTCCAGGTATACTCTGTCGCATATCGTCTACTCAGAGGCGATCTTTGCTTAACATACAAGGCCATGTCAAACCCAGAGCTGTTGGACATGCTACACTTAAAGAAATCCCAATCTCTCAGAGCCACACGCTCCAGGGAGCTAAACCTTGTCATCACAATAAACAAAACATGCTGGAGGTATAGGTTCCTGACCCAGAGACTCCCCAGATTCTGGAATAGATTGCCAATACATGTCAAGCAGAGTGCCTCTTTGGTCCTCTTCAAAAGAAACCTTGACGATTCGATGGGAGAAAGGAAATTCACCCCGGGGATCTCGTCAGTCGCCTTGCTAGACAGGGGTATAGGGAAGTAAATAGTGTGGGAAGAAATAGCCAGGGAATTGCTATAGCTAGGCTTGTATAGGTCCTAGGGCTGATAGCCTAGTACTAACCTATGAACCTATGAACCTATGAAAAGACATTGTACACACTACTGTACAGAACACAGATAACATGGATAAGATGTTTGGCATTTAATGCTGATTTACATATGTCACAGTCACATCCCACTGCACACAGCTACACACTCATTTCTCCATGCCAGTAGTTATGCAGGGCATATGTGCATTGATATGTACTGCTGCCACATATGGATGATTCAAACTATGTAAAGTTCTCTTCATAAACATCTACTACATGCCAGTAAATACATAGCTGTTACATACCTTTCCTTTGTATGTGTTCGTATTTGATGCTTCAAGACCTTTTGTAATTGATGTTGTTTTGTATATCTTAATTTATTTTTCAGGATATATTTGTTTTTCAAAATACTTTTTTCTTCTTCAATATATTATTTATTTTTCAATACAAAAAAACTAACCCCCCCAAAAAAAAATGCTCCTGTTCACTCCCACTCTAAAATCCTCTGCCTTTACCTTCAACATAAAAGCAAAGGATGGAACAACTATCACCCCTGAACCCTCTACCAAACTACTGGGTGTTACTATTGACAACAAACTAAAATTTGACCTACACGTGAACCAAGTGATTAAAACTATCAACAAAAAAATTGGGTCACTATATAGAATAAAAGCCTTCTTAACCCCTTCTGCTAAGATTGTCATAGCCCATACACATTTACTCTCAACTCTTCTATATGCCTCTCCTCTTCTCTCCAATGTGAATAAATGTGTTCTTAACAGACTTTCCACCTGTTATAATCACATCGCCAGGTTTGCCACTGGCCAACCTTTTATAACACACCACTGTTTAAATATTTTACAACTGGGCTGCCTTGAACTTCCTAACCTTCTTCAGTTCAACCTTATGGTTTTGGCCAAGAAAATCCTTCTACATCCTGATTACACACCTACCCTAAAAAATATTATCACCCCCTATGGCAATGCCAGAAATCTAAGATCCTCAAACAAACTACTAATTCAATCCATTAAAATCTGCAATACAGCTGGTGACTCCCTCTTTGCTAACACTGTTGGTAGAACCTGGAACTTACTACCAGCTGATATAACGCTGCTCCCCTCTCTAACTGAATTTAAAATCAAACTTAAACAACATCTGGCATTAAAATGGCTTTGCCACTGTAACAAGCCTGCCTAACTTAATCTTTACTCAGTTATTTTGTTTTATGAATGATTGTATTGCCACCTTCTCTATGTAACTTAACCAACCATTGAATTGATCCTCTATCTTTGTATAATTCAATATGTACGTGTCTGATTGTCACTTTTATTAATACTGTTAAACTTGTTTGTCTTGGAGCTTTTCTCCCCGGGCCTCCGCTGAAAATGGACATTACTCCAGTCGGACTATTTCGGTCAACAAAAGTAAAATAAATAAAAAAAATACATTTTTTTCAATATATTTTTTTCAATATATTTTTATTTTTTTTCAATATATATTTTTTCAATATATTTTTTCCAATATATTAATTTGTTTTCAATATATTCTTTTTTATCTTTTTTTCCAATATATTACGTTTTCTTTCAATATATTTCCTTTTTTATCTTTTTTCTTTATTTCTGTTCCTGCTGCTGCTGTTGTCTGCCTCTGCATGCATGCATGCATGCGTCTCTCTCTCTCTCTCTCTCTCCCTCCATACCTGCAATGAAATGATTGCATGTGTAGACAGCAAGTACAGACTGCTTTTATAGGTATCTGCATATGTGCATGTGATGGCTTCTACACCAATTGGTGGCCACCATTTGGCAATTGCATGCAGCCTGCTGTGTGAAACTTGCAGTACTCACTGTCATAGCAACCCAGTGCTATAAATTGCTAAGTCAGGTAGGCATAGCCCTTTCAGCTTTCCAAAGTGGGGACCATGCTTGTTTGCTGTGGACACCGTTGTGTAAGTCAGAAGGTTGGTATACTTCTTATAACTGATGCTAGGGTTGTAGCCAGTGATTTGAATGTTGTATTCAGACCTGAATGTTGCCACTTCCAGTACACAGTTGACAGTGTAGAATTGTACTCACCCCTACAAATGCTAACACAAGATACAAGGGAGTATGTAGTTTCTTTTCTACTTACACAATTAGCTGCCATACATACATAGTTATTGATATGTTTTCATTTGGCACATGAACTGTTAGGAAACTGCTATACTGTGGATATTAATGTACTCACTTCTGCACAGTTTGTGCTTTATCTTTTGTTGACATTATCACAGGATGTCATGAAAACTGGACAATTCCAGTACTGAGTATGCCTACCTAACATCCTTGCTGGACCCTGAACACACAGATATTTTGTACGTTTGGATGGGGATTATCCTGCTATGATACTGTGTGGGGGTTGTAAAGTGCTGCTGTAACATTATTAACTGCTAGAATGGCTGGTTCTGTTATCACAGACATGTAATGCAATTCCACAACTGCTGGTAAAGTTTCACAGAGCAGGTTTTGTGTTATGGCATCAGGGGCGGCTCGTGGCATCGGACTGCCAGTCTGCAGCCCCCTCAACTAAAAAAAATAAAGTGTCAAGAACTTTAAGAAATGTTTAAAAAAAAAAAAATTACCTAATACCTTATTTTTTTTAATAAACAAACTTCCGAGTCCACGACTCGGAAGTATCTTGCTATCTTGCGCACTTTAACCGCCTCGGGCTGCGGCGGTTTTAAACATCTTTTTTTTTTTTGTTTGTTTTGATTGCAGCCTGTAGGGGTAATGAAGGCATCATTGTGATGCCCAGAAGTCTATGCGGTTCCAAACCACATAGAATTAGAAGGGGCTCGGACTGCGACGTCCGCAGGCACGTCATGACGTGCTTGCTAAGTTGCTGGGCTAAATGCTGCTGATTGGTTGTCGCTCTCTTCCCAGGCTTTATGTGCTGGGAAAAGAGCGAGAATCAGTCAGTTCAGTTGTTAGCTTCAAGCTTCAGCTTTCCATGCTTAGCTTTGTGGATTATTTTACTTTTATTTTCGGATTTTAGTTTACGTTTTTAGTTTGGTTTTGGGTGGATTTTGTGCTAGCTAGAGAACGAAGGAAGAACAGAAGAACAAGAAGAAAAAAGAAGAAAGAAGAAGAAAAGTACAGAGTGAAGGTGCAGAATTAAGTAAGTTAAGTAACAACTTAGGGTTGCCACCTGTTCAAATGC